>NC_140834.1:1352500-1422500 GCF_050613455.1 Vespa mandarinia | reverse complement strand
ACTTGTTAAGGTATCTCTTTCTCTCTCATTAAGCTATCTCTCTCTCTCTCTCTCTCTCTCTTTCTATCTATCTATCTCTCTCAGTCTTTCTCGTTAAGCTATTTTTTTCTCTTTCTCTCTTTAGGTTATTTCAACCCTCATCATTACTACTACTACTACCTACTATCTCACTCATATATACAATCCTGTTCGCACTACATTATCACTAGCAATATTATCTAGCATTACAATATTATGATTACTACTATTACTATTATTACTACTACTACTTTATTATTACTACGTTTAATTAATATTGCACATACATATATACATACATACAAACATTTTTTTTTTACATTTCCAATTACCATGGATACACTAATACACACACATACTAATACTATAATTTAGTTCTCTCTGTATATACCATTTGCTTTGTGTGTATGTGTCGCGCGCGCGCGACACACACATAATACAAGCAGACACACAGATGGAATCTAGACATACAAACACTAAGTTAAACACAATTTTTCAAGTCACACACACACACACACACACATGCACGTTTCTATTCAGAGAGATATCCTAGCCATAGAAATCATAGGATTACTTAATAGTGATAAATCAATATTAGAAATTCAGCGATACGAAACTTTTATGACAGATTAGAACAGATTATTTTCTCTCTCTCTCTCTCTCTCTCTCTCTCTCTCTCTCTTACCCTCCCTCTCCCTCTCTCTCTCTCTCTCTCTTTCTCTATTATTAATAAATAAATACGTATAAATAATTACACATTCTACTACACCACTCCATTCCTCTTCGTCGCTGTTGTCAACGCCGCTACGATGTTGCTGGGCAGCCGTATCGGAATTTTGCGGTGAACCGTTGTTCATCGCTGTTCGATCTTTAAATTTTATCGAACAAAAGTCTCCTTCCTCTACTTTTTCTTCTTCTTCTTCTTCTTCTACTTCTTCTTCCCTTTTCTCTTTTTTCTATTCCCTCGGATATTCTTCTCTTTTTTTTTTCTTCTTCTTTCACCCCTCCTATATATTTCTTTGTTGCTCTTCTTTCCTTCCTCCTCGTCTTCTTCTTCTTCTTCTTTTTTTTCTTCTTCTTATAAACTTATCACCCCCAAAAGCCTTTTTACAAATTCCAAAATGAATTCTTCATTATTGTCGTTCTTATCCTTGTTGTTGTTATTGTTATTGTTTATATTATTGTCGTTGCCATCGAACATTTTCACGTTCATCTTTTTTTCTTCATTTTCTTTTTCATTTAAAACACGACATTAAAAAAAACGTATGAGGATGAAGATGATGATGATGATGATGATGATGATAATGATGATGATGATGATGATGATGAGGAAGAGGAAGAGGATAAGGAGGAGGAGGACGAGGAGGAGGAGGAGGAGGAGGAGGAGGACAACGACGATGACTATGACGACGAGGACGACGACGAGGAATCACTACCACCAACTTTGGACGAGGTAAACGCGCGTTATGCTGGATTATATATGCGGTTTGTACTCTCTGCTTCATCCTACCCTACCGCCCCCACCTACACCCCATAGGCCCCCTCTTCTACCACCCTCCTTCCTCCCCGATCGTCAGCCCACCACCGAACCTCATCCACCAACTTTATACTGCGCCTGCTCGACAATATCGGCCTATCCACCCCCGTTTCGAGTTGGTCTCCTTCAAGGATGATAAGAGATTGGTGGCGTAGGTGTACCAGGGGTGTGCGGCGGTGTAGAAGAAGGAAAGGGGGTGAGAGAGGGGTAGGAGGGAAGGGTTAATCGAGGGAGTTAGGGGGATTGAGACGAAGAGAGGGTTGAGAGAGAGCAAGCGCACTATGCTGAGGTTCTTTCTCTCTCTCTCTCTCTTTCTCTCTCTCTCTCTCTCTCTCTCTCTCTCTCTCTCTCTCTCTCTTTCTCTCTTTACAGGGTTCTATAGGGTGGGACAAAAATTTCTACCTAAGGGATATACAAAAGTTACAATGGTGATTCGAAAAATCAATTGCTCGTACTTTTCGAGACATCATTTTTTTTTTGTTAGCTTCCGTAAACTTTTATTTCTTCTACAGATCTTTTTCATTTTCTTTTCTCTTTCTTTTTTTTTTTTTTCTAATTAAACGAAACCAAATACTAAACTAACTCGATAATACGAGACTTTGATTAAAAGCTCGAAAGTAAAGTATTGGAAGAGGATAATTGATTTTGGAAATTACTTACGAATTTTTGGCCCACCTTGTAGATACTCTCTCTCTCTCTCTCTCTCTCTCTCTCTCTCTCTCTCTCTCTCTCTCTCTCTCTCTCTCTCTCCCTCTTAAAGACATGTGTATTCGCATTGGGAGAAAATCATTTCCGTTGAAAGATTTTATGTATTTTCGCGTCCGGATGGTATTTTTTGAGTGTTTCATTTTTAATTTTAGCTTTGAATATATATATATATATGTATATGTGTGTGTAGGCATGTACGTATATATATATATATATGTATGTACATATACGTATATGTATATGTAATGTAGTGTAACATATGTTCCATACAAAATATTATTATTTCTATTATATTTTGAAATATTATAGAATTATAGAAGAGATTAGGAATATAATATAAATATCGTTTAAAAATTATTATTTAAATGATTATGACAATGATAATATTTCGTTGAGGATTTATCAAAAATTAATTTAATAAAACTTAAACAATTATTTTTATATTTCTCCATTTTCAATATTATTTATATATGTAATTATTAATAAATTTTTAATTAAACTGATTATTAAAATATATTATTTTATCTTACTAAATTATTCGAGAAATATTAATATAATAATATATATATATATATAAATAATATGGATGATATAAAAATTATCAAATTTTCAATCCATTTGACAAGCTATATAATATTATTATTATTATTATTATTATTATTATTATTATTATTATTATTATTATTATTATCATTATTGTTATTATTATTATGCATTTATTTATTTATTAAATAATCGATTTAATCTTTCTAAAAATGATATCAGAAGAAGCTATTAATTTAATGAAAATTAATTTAATGATATCAGAAGAAGGTATCAATTTAATGAAAATTCCTGGGTAATTATGAAATTTAATGACAGTCTTTGTAATATCCATTTGTGATGACAATCACAAATAATTAAGGCTAATATACTGTAATAAGCTAATATTTATTATCTTTTAAATACCAAGAAACTTGATATTAAATAAGTAATGAAATAATTCAAAAAAAAAATTTTTTTTTTTATTTCTTATACTATTCTCTAATTTTTTTTTAATCATTGTTACACGATATTAAATTTTTTTTCTCTTAAAATATAGATAAATTATAAATAAAAAAAATATATATATATGTATATATATTTGAGAATATATAAATATTGTAAAATATTCAATTAATTTCATCATTAATGTATCATTATTATTTTTTTTTGTTTATAAAATTATCTTAAAAATATTATTTAAATATAATAGAAATTGATTGATATTAGAAATGTCATGTAATTATTATTAAATTTTTAATTAATTCGATTATTAAAATATATTATTCTATTTTATTTAATGAAATTATTTTAAAAATATTATATAATAATATAAAAAAAATATTGTCAAATTTTCAATGAATTAAATTATCATTAATAAATATAACATTATGATATATCTTTATTATAATTCAATGAAATTATATTATAAATATATATTAGTAATTAAAAAAATTTATAATTATATATATATTTTTTTATTATCATATAATAAATTATATATTATATATATAGATATACTATATACTATATACTATATATATGTATATATGTACACTTTGACTTGCCTATACACTATTAAGCTACTTATTCTTCGGTGAATGCACTCGAGTCGACCCCGACGAAAATAACATGCCACGACATTGCGGATGCACTTTCCACTTTCTTGATCTAGAGGTCTATTATAAATAAGACAGTAGAGAAATAAAATGAGAAGGGACATTAATACTCTTACATATAAACAGACATAACAATAAATATAAAAATAATTAACATAATCTATTTCTTATAATTTTTATTATATTATATATATTATATATATTTATATATATATAAATTATTATGAAATATTAATTATAATAATAATAAAAAAAAAAATATATATATATATATACATATATATAATAAAATATAGAGAACAGATTATTTGAATAGTATAACAGCAAAATTAATAATAATTATGTTTAATTATAGAAGATTTATCTGTATATATATATAGATGTATTATATTATATATAAAAAAAATTATTATATATATAAAAAACATATATATATATAAATTTTCCGGTACCGGGAATCGAACCCGAGCCTCCTGGGTGAGAGCCAGGTATCCTAACCACTAGACTATACCGGATATATTAACTTTACGTATTATTTTATTTATATATACGTAATATATTCTCATATATAATATAAGTATAATAATAGTAATAATAATAATATTTAATGTAGTCTTATTAAATTAGAAAAAAAATAAGAATAAATTCTCAATTTATTCAAATGAAAGGTCATTGTTATTATTTCTTTTTTTTTTTTTTTGCTTTTTATCCTTTTTTCTTTCCTTTTTTTTTCTTTTTTACAATATTTTTCGTTTTATTCATCTCAGTAATCTTGTTGGCCGTTCCTTCGCAGCTCGATAAAATTTCCATTCTTTTTAATTTTGGAATCGGAGGAGGCTTTGGTTTGGGTACTGGTACTTGTCTATAAAATAAAAAAGAAAAAGGAAAAGTAAATAAAAAATAAATGATTAATAAATATAAAGAAGTAGAAGAAGAAGAAAAAAAAAAGTAAAACAATTTATTCAAGTAAGAATAATTTTATTTAAATCTAAATTATAAATTACTTGATGGCCATGTGCAATTCCTGTGTCATTTTATCTTCTATTACGTTTACCCAAATATTTGATTGCGTCTTTGGCTTCAAACATAATCCTTTGTGCAGGCGACATCTGTAATCATCAAGTTCATCCTGCGCTTGACATTTCTTTTCCCATGCCTTTTCCCATTTGTGAAATTTTTCTTTAATGCAAGCTTCCTTTTGTTTAGCAGCTTCTGTAACTTTGATCTTTGATGATATCTTTTTTGACTTGCTGTTCTTCTTCTTCTCCTTTTTTTTCTTCTTATCTTGACGTTCAGCCATTATTTTGTACAATCTATTATCTGAACAATTTTTATGTTATCATTTGCATGATCTCTTATTTATTTGATACGTCTCCTCCATTTCATTGTAATAAAAATATTTAATTTGTAAAATAATTAATAGAAATCATGATTGAAAAAGTTTGATGTTTGGTATGACTTAAAAAAAAAAAAAAAAATGAAAACAGTGAAATAATTCTCAACAATTTCATGTCAATTGATCAAACTTTTAAGCTGAATTCATACTGGAAAAAAAAAATATATATATAATAGAAAAAAATATAAGCTTTGAAGAAGATTCAATAAAGATGATTCCTTCACTCGCCATAATTTGTTTGTTCGTTTGTTTGTTCTCAAGGACTCAACAACAGGTCTTTCTACAACTACAAGTTGGTTCTTCTTTAATAACGCATCCACACTTTCTTACAGGTTTCTCTTTAAATAGTTCATCAAAAGTAGTTTTCTTTGTGCCACAACAAGGAGCACAGGTCTTTTCTTTAACCGATTGAGGCGAACAACATGATGGGCAAGTATTTGTTGTGGCAGGTTGTGGAGAACCACAAATTGAAACAGGTTTTACTGGTTGAATACATGGTGGATAAAGAGAACAACATTTTGAGTGCTCTTGTTGAAATTGTTGTTGTTGTTGTTGTTGTTGCGGTCTAGAATAGGATAATAATAAATATTGAAATTAATAATAATTTTATTTGAATAAAATAAATCATATGAAATTAAAAAAGATCTTAACTAACTTTGATGACTTGGTACCATTGCAAATTGGTGGACAAGATGGACAACAAGGCAAAGGTTCAGATTGTGGTTGTTGACATTTGTCGACTTCAGATTTGACCAAAGGTGTACAAGTTTTAGGACTTGTTTTTGGACGACAACAAGTCTTGAAACAAGTTTCAGGACATGTTTTTGGACGACAACAACTCTTTCCTTCACCACTCCCATCCTTATTCTTTTTTACAGTACAATTGCATCGTATAAATTCTGGCAAACATTTTTTCGAAGGTATCTTTTTACATTGAAATACTGGACTATCGTCGGTTCCTTTAAACAAGTATGGTTTTTTATTATGAGGTATTTGGAATTGAGTTATTATTTTTTTTCCAAAACAGGAGACACGTATGAAGAGAGTAACTTCGCCAACACATTGTCCAGTCGCTGTAGCTATCCTAAAAGTACTTTTTAAAGATTTACATGGATTTCCATTATTGAATACTCGTTGACTTAATAAATCATTTATCAAATTTCTTAATTGTATCTGATAAGTGCCAATTAACATAACATCTGGTAATACTCCTGGTGGAAGTTTTTTATAAACAGTCATAGTTACAGGAAAACTATGAACTGGTTTTTGAAGTACATTATTGGGTAATGCAAACAGACAAGATTTTCCTTTTTTAAATACTTGAGTGTCACCGCTTAAACAAGCACATCCATCGCTTAATGCTTCTTCATTAATATTGATAGGTGGCAAATTAAGGATCTGTTATACAACATTACTTTTACAAATGATTCTATATAATCATTTTATTTCTAACAATAATAAACAAGTATAACTTGAAAAGAGACGCAGGTCGTCACTGGTAACATTTCTTCATGTATAGCACGTACAGCTGGGATATTAATTTTATCAACCAAAAATTCAATCAGAAATAATTGTTGACTATCATCCATTTTATCGTATCAAATGATTAAATTTAATTAATATTGAAATCATTAATTTACTCACAAATTTTTCTGTTTTTTTTTTTTTACAACATAATGATATATCTAACCATTATACTACAATTTAAAACTGTCATTAGAAAATAATAGGCGGGTGCCGAGCGGGCAGGCGGGGTTGGGGGGAGACGAAGAAAAGAAAAGAAAAAACAATGTTTATATATTATTTAAGATAGATGTCACTCTTTTGGATAAAATTTATAATTATATTATATTGCATACGATAATCATATAAACAATAGAATTATTCAACTATAAGAATTTTCTTATTTTTTCTTTTTCTTTTTCTTCTTCCCTTTCTTTTTTTTCTCCTCAATATCAGCTTGTATTTGACGTGTCTCATGTCTGATCGGTGGTCTTCTTTCAGGACCTTTAGGTGTTCTCATTTCCAATTGCAAATCTGATTTCTCACCGGCACCGACAAGTCCTTTCTTACCAATTCTCAAAATAAAAACGTCATGTTCAGGATCAGACGAACAGTCTTGTCCAGTTGCATCGCTTTCTGGTGAGACCGTTACGGTTGGTTGCTTTTTAACTTCACCATCCAAAAGACCAGAAACTTTGAGAACAACGGCTTTGCCACAAGGTTGAGCAGGACCACGACTTGTTTGAATTGGTCCATTTGGTTTACTTATATCAGTACAAAGATCTTTTTTTGGTGTATCTTGTAATATACTAGGTGGATAAGAAGCTGGTTTAAAAGCTTCCAAGGAACATGAACTTTTAGGATCATTTAATTCATCTTTTACTCTGGCACCAGTTGAACGACCACAAGGTAAACAAGCATGTTCCTCCAATACACATGCACGACAAGGAATATCAATGATTGATTCCTCACAGACATTTTCAATATCTACAATTTTACATTTATAAGCCAAAGATTTTTCATTCAATTCTTCACCTTTAAATATATAATCAGATTCATTATTTATACATTCTGGTGTCTCAAATTCTGTAATAATTGTTTCACCAAACGCGGACATTCTTACATTGAGAAAAACTTTTCCTACTTGTTTCTCATTCATTATCAAAGGTACAGAATCCTCAAATGTTTTAGGTGGTGGTACTTTTCTATGCCAGCATTGTAACAATTCTTTTCTTAATGCAGCAAATTGTTTGGTCAATTCGAATTCTCCAATGCCGATTAAAATATCTGGTTTAATACCCTCCGGCATTCTTTTTCTTATCGTCATTTTAACATTTAATTCCAATAACTTGTCTCTTGTCGTTTCAAGATCCATCGCAAACATAATTGATTTACCAGAATAAAAATATTCAACGTCGTCCGCTATACCAGCTTGTGGAACGAATAAAAAATCAACAGGCGTTATCTCGATTTTATCATCTTCAGTGAAATGTAAAAATTCTAAACCAACGCTAGTAGGTACGAAAAACATTTGATTCAATTTCGCCAATCTTTCGCCGGTTATTCGATGAATAAAAAATTCTAACAGAAAGAGATATTGCTCTTTGTAATCGTCAGCTATTTCTTCTCTTATACCGAAGATCGATGGCGGTGATTTATTCATCTCCAATTTTTTCATCTTATTATTTTTCCTACTGTTTTTTCTTTGTTTCTTCAAATTTTTCTCTCTCATTAGGATAATTATTTTCTTATATATTTTATATATTTATATTTATATAATTATGAATAGAAATCTTTTCTTTTACTCGGAATTAGATTTAGAATCGATCGTTTATACGATCGTAATATATATCGTATCATTTATAGATACTTTTTTCTAATGTTTATTTTTATTTATTTATTTATTTTTTTTTTTTTTTTTAGGTTAGATCGATAGAATAAGCATGAAGTTGATGTATATAAAAAAAATTTATCTGATCCATATATATATCTATATATATATATATATATATATATATATATATATATATATAAATAATGTTTATGTAAGAGCGAGTATAAGGAAGTGAGGTTATGTTTTGGAATATTTTCAATAAATTATATCAAGTAAAGTATTTTAATCGAAAAACATTTCAAGTGTGCCGCCATGTTTATGGTATTCCAATTTTTTTTATCTATTAATATTGAAACATCTAATATTTTTATTTATTAATTATAATGAAAATATTTATTTTTTAAAATATTCTTTTTTCTTTCTTTATTGAAATTTCATTAAAAAAAAAACTTTAAACAATTTCAATAAATATTCTTTAAATAGATATCTTCGCATATTCATTAATGAATAATTAAAAAAAAAAAAATTGATTAACGAAGGAAAAAAGAAATATTCAAACATTTCTAGAAATTAAATAAAATCGAAAATATTATTAATAAATTTGTTTAATTTTTTAATTATTCTTTTTTTCCCTTTCTTTCCTTTTATTTTCTTTTTATTTCATTATTATTATTATTTTTTTTTTTTTTTAAGTATCCCGAACCTCCCCCAATCGACTATGTTTTCGAGGACGTCTTATTAACGTTTTTATCCGATGGCATTTTTTTACACGGCAAGCCAGGACCGTCGCATAAATGTATGGGGAAACAACTTCGTCCCATAAAAAGAAAAATCAGTAAGTTAGCGATTGAAAATAGAACGAGCCAATTAAATCAAAATAGAAACGTTTGTCTCGCATCAATGAGAAAGAGAGAGAGAGAGAGAGAGAGAGAGAGAGAAAGAGAGAGAGAGAGAGACTGTACATATCGTGTCTGCCTGTATGAGAGAGAGAGAGAGAGAGAGAAAGAGAGAGAGAGGTTCTCTACGGTCGATCGCATTTAAACAGCCATCGTCTATGTCTATATAGTGCAATCGAATTAAGCTGATTGGATTAATAAAGGTCCCACGTGATTGTTCACAGCCGACCCCGTGGCGCCACCTACTGAACTCGATTCTCGTACACTTAACACGTTTGCAGAAAAGGAGGGATCTTGGTACGCCCAGTCGAAAGATGCTTTCCTTATTCACGAATTTTCATCTTTTATTAAACGATTGAAATATTCCAATCAAGATAATAATATAGGTATGTAAGTGTATATATATATATATATATATATATGTATGTATATATATATGTATGTATATATATATATAATTGTTATCTATATGTTATTAAGAAATTGAGGTTGATTAGATTTTCATGTATCAGAACTGGAATTATCAGAAATAATTGAATATTGAAAGTTCGATAATATTGACATGCTATCGGTGATAGATAAGTGATTCTTAGAGATAATCTGGCGTCATTGATAAAGTAGTTCTTTCCTTTTTATTTATTTATTTTTTTTTTTTTTTCTTTTCTTTTGATATTGAACTATTCTGATACAGATATTTTCTATATTTATTATATAGCTATATATATATATCTTTTTAGATTTTTTAATTAAATAAAAATTGATAGTACATAGTGTCATTAAATAATATTATAGTATTGTATTGTATTATTTTTTTTTTTTTTAATACTATACTATTATTTAGTATAACTTTTTATTAATATTATATTATTATTTAATATATTTTAATAATATAACATTAATATTAAATTTATTGGGTATACATAATAGTATAACAGTGTTTATATAATACTAATATATATATATATATATATATATATATATATATATATATATATATATATATATATATGTAGGGTGTCTCTGTTCTAAAATGTTTGATACATTATATTAACTATAGTTCAGGAGCGTATCAAGATAAACGTCCTATATATAAATATTATATTATATTATTTATATAATAAATAATACTATACTTTATATATATATATATAAACACAATTTTTGTATGTAACAATTTATACTAATTTTTTCATAAATAATAGTATACTTTTATTTTTACTAAATATACTCTATATTAAGTATATTTCACTATACTAATATAGAATATACTTTATATTTATAATACACTTTACTAAATAGTATACTTTTTTTTATTAAATAAAATTTATTGAATATAACTATTGTGTGTAATTTTGTAATATATGCGTTTTTTTTTTTTTCTTTTAGTATTCTAATAATAATATTATAATATATATATATATCTCAGGATCGTATCAAGTGGATCCAGTGGAATAACTTTTTGGAGCATCCTATATATGATCCTGATTGTGCAATAATGATCATATAACGAATCTCTGATCTTAATAGTCCTCGTCGAATATTAATTGTTCTCGATTAAAAGTAATCGAAATACACACATACATACACACACACACACACATACACACACACATATATATAAATAATGAAATGCATAAGCAATTTCGAGCAATTCGAATATTAACCGCACAAACGATATAGACTGATTAGAATTCTAGGGAACTAATTCTTGAAATACCCTAACGACACTAATTTTTTAATGACTCACCAATTTACCGTATCTTTATTCTACAGGGTGTGCCAAAAGATTTTCGTATGGGTCAAAAATTGATTCAACTTTTTCTTTTTCTTTTTTTTTGCGGATTCCCGTTTTTCGAGAATTCGCAATTAAATTTGTGATTCTTGTTTTTTTCTTCAAATTAGCCTTGCAGTTTTAAGATCTAAAAAGAAAAGAAAAAAAAAAAGAATAATAAGCAAAAAAAAAATTAATCCGAGGAGAAGTTAACGCAGAGTCAATCTAGAGTACTTTTGGTACATCTGAAAACTTTTGTCGCACCCTATATTAACGAAAATATCTCTCAACATTTTTATCGAATTTTTGTCAAATTAATGCAGTCCTATAGATCGTTTCTTTGTTTTCTTTTTTTTTTATTTTATTTTATTTTATTTTATTTCATGTCATTTAATCTTTTTCTTTCTTCTTTCAAGGTTCACTATTTCCAAGATCAAAAAAATACGAGTATCAGTATATTAAGGAGAAACGTTTGGAAAATGTACCGAAGGAAATATTCCTTGATAAATTTCAATGTGGCGCAAAAGAAGCAAAAAAGAAAAATAGAATATCGAAGTATAAATTTTGAATAATTTCTATTTTTTTTTATTTATTTATTTTTTTTTTTTTATTTTTTTTATTTCCATTATTTCATATATATATATATTTTATTTTTTTTTTCTAATTTAAGTGTTTAAGAAAACAGAAAAAAAGAGGGGAAAGAAAAAGAAATTTTTTGTTTCCCTACATATATACAAATAAATTAATAATAATTAATTATAATAATAATAATTAATTAGATCCGACGAGGAGCAGCCATGTTATATTTTGAAGCCGCCATTTTGGTGGAAAGACAAAGGTGATAAAAAAGAATTGAAACTCCCTATAGGTTATATCAACGATTATGCATATGATCAAGCAGAATGCACTGTACAAGGATTTGATTATGCCAATCACGAGATTGAGGTTCGATTTTTATGATACAATTTATTGACCTGATTTCTTCTTTTTTCATTTTTTTTTTGTTATGTATTTTTCTTTCTTTTTTTTTTTTCTTCCCTTAAATACCCTCCACGTTCTTTAACTAATCAATTTATGGATAGAAACAATTTGAAGCGTTTTATGAGAATGATCGCGTGAGAATGATAGCGTTGGTGTATGTAATTAAATATCCGGTGTCGTGTTTTATTATGAACGTTTCTAAAAAGACTTTTTCAATTTGTGAAGATTAAGTTATAACATTTCTTTTTTATTTTTTAAATATTTTTTTTAAATCAAATCTTTAAGGCTTTTTTTTTAAGCGAATTATCAACATTGTCTTTATTGAATCTCTCAAATTTTTTTTCGATTGAATTCATAGTATTTTTTTCTTCTTTTTTTTATTGAATTTCCAAAAATTTTCTCCTTATCATTTTTATTGTCATTTTTTATATTTTTAATTTGTATTATTATTATTATTATTATTTACATTATATGTTGCGTATGAATATTTGGATTTTATATATATAGGGTATAACAAATGGTTTGACTTATATTTCAGGAGTGTATCGTGAGAATCCTATGAGAAAAACTTGATACGCTCCTGAAGTATCAAGTCGAATCTTTTGGGAGAAGCATCCTGTGTATATAATTTTGTTTTATATTAAGATTTCTATTTATATATATATATATATTTTTAAGTAATCAATATTTTATTTTTTATTAAAAATTCACGATATTATTCATTGGTCTATCTCAATATTTTATTTAGACTGTAAAAAAAGATGTCGAGGACATTGCCAACTGTCGAGAAAAGAAACTATTAAAAGTGGAATGCCCAATAAAATGTTCTATCGAAAAAGATGGTAATTATATTGAAAATATAATATATTAATTTAAATATTAAATATTATGTATGAATCATTGCATTTCGATTAAATTTCATAAACATATATATACATACATATTTATTTATTTATTTATTTATTTATCTAATTATACGATTTTTATTACTTATGAATAAAAATTTTTTATATATTAATAATTATTTTTTTTTTTATTTTTATTATTTAAAAATAAAAATTTCATTGTCTAGACATACATATATATGGTTTTTCTAGATATAAATATGGTTTTTTTTTTTTTTTTTTTAGGTTATACTCCAAAAATATTGGATGTCAAAACAGACATAAGATGGCAGCCGCTTTACAAACTAACACAATTTCCAAAAACTAATAAGAAACGTAACGAAGAGTTACGAATGGTTACGAAGCCTTATCTCCATGAATTGAACACCTGGTATGCTAAAAATTTACCGACGAAATTTCATTTGCCAGTAAAGTGGGAAGGGAAACGACCAATAACGGAATGGCGATTTTCGCACATGTAAATTGTTTTCTTTTACGTGCAAGCACAAACATAAAAAATATTTACGATTTATTAGTGCATACGCACTCTTAACTTTGATAAGTGATTAGAAAATGAAAGAGAAAAGAAGACAAAAATTGTTCCAGAAATTATTCCTCTTTAATTTTTTTTTTGTTCTATAATTTTTATTTTTAATAATATTAATTAATTTCTATCAAATATTTTTTATGTTATTAACAATTAAATCAAATGAAGATTTTAAGTATGTTAACGATAATTTCTTCGCCTCTCCTTAGTAAAATACTTTGTTCCAATCTTTTTCACACATCCTATATATAATTATCGAATAATCATATCTTTATTAAAAAAAAAAAAAAAAAAAATAAAAAAAAATAAAAAAAAAAACGATCTTGTTCAAAATTTTTTGTTTGAATTAAATATTTTTTTAGGAACACACTATATACGTATCAAATAATTTATACTTTTTTTTTACACGTAGGACACCCTATATAATCTTTTTCTTTTTTTTTTTTTTTTTCAAAATCGTATTTTAACTTTAACAAAGAACTTAAACAAATATTATAAATCTCTTTTCTTTATTTATTTATCTATTTATTTATTCATTCTATTTGAAAACATCAAAGTAAACAATCCATTTCCTTATTCTTTTTTCTTTTTCTTTGATTATTTACACATTACCATGTAAAAAAAGAAAAAGAAAAAAAAAAGAAAAAGAGAGAGATAGAGTGAGAGAGAGGGAGAAACGAAAGCAAGAAAGAAAGAGAAAAAGTAATTTTTCTGTCTTACATTCGTGCGTCTTACATTCTCTTATTCTATTATTATTCGACTTGAGTCACGTCGCCAGTCAGAAACCACAAGAAGAGATCTCCGATTATGTATCGATAGTCTCGATATTTAATGCGACAACGAATGCGCAAAAACGATGCGCAAAATGATTCAATAGAAGAGAAGAACGCTCTACGATGACACACTCTATCGGACGCACGTGGTACTATTTTATTACGTGTTACTACATATATTGCGTCATCCTCTTTAAAAGAAAACATCGTAAGCAATTAACGAGAAGAGAGAGAGAGAGAGAGAGAGAGAGAGAGAGAGAGAGAGAGAGAGAGAGAGAGAGAGAGAGAGAGAGAGAACAATGTTAATAATCCTTTTTTTTTAATCGTTAAAAAAATGTTCATAACGAATTTTTTTCCATTCGTTCGATAAAAAAAATTGTTACAATTTATATATATATATATATAAAATAAAACAAAAAATGGAAAAGGAAAAAAAAAAGAATATCGAAACAATATTTGTTATTTCGTTAATTAATTTGCACATTGATATTAATAATAATTCGAATGTATATGTTGATGAATTTTTTTTTTTATGAAATATCAAATATCCGTTTTAATATAAATGAAACATGTATACGTGTATATATATATATTTTTTTTTCTTTCTTTTCCTTTCATCCTATATAACGTTAAGTTTTCTTTTTAGTATATACTAATATATCTTCACTGAAGATCGTGTTACGAATATTTGCTGATACTGTGTTGGATACATTCGTGGAATTTGAAAACTAAACGTTGTAATGTAACCCGACGCAATTCAACAAATAAACATAACCTCTTTTTTACTCTATCAATATTATTTTTTCTTTTATAAGTATTTATATATTTTCCGTCATTAATGTACTTACCTTTGGATTTTCGAAATCCACGTCAAAGGTATTTCTTCTGTTTAACATTTTTTATTTGTTCATTCATTTTTTTGTAAGGAAATAAAAAAAAAAATAAAGAAACAAAAGAAAAAGCTAAATCGTAGGATCCAATTAAATAGAAAAACAAAGGAAAAACAATATGAATTTTTATACTAATAATGTAAAAAAAAAAATATTGTGTCAACAATGTACATTAATGATGTAAAATAAATTATAACGACGTAAAAAATATTCTTTCCTTGACATGAAATACGCACTTTTTTTTTTCTTTCTTTTTTTTTCCTTCATTCTACAGTGTGTTAAAAAAGAAAAAAAAAACTGGTACATACGGTATTTCTCTGAGGGAAAAGAAATATAACAATATAAGTTCAAAGAACTTTCAATTTGTCTTCGATTCAATTGATAAAAAGGAAGAAAAAAACATATACAAGGTGTTTCAAAGAATTCCTTTTTTAAATTATATAAGGTATACCAAAAAAAATTTGCAACGGTCTGTGACGAATATATATATATATATATATATATATATATATATATATATATATATATGTATATGAATTATACAAATAAATACAAAAAAGAAAAAAAAGATTTTGGCATGCTCCACAAGCTTTATGCAATTTTATATATAGGGTGTTCAAAGAAAAAAAGAAACGAAAGAAAAAGGAAATATGTAACAGATTACTCAAAAAGAACAATAAACGTAAACAAATATTCCTGGAAGAAAAGAAAACAGGTTTAACAAACTTCAAGTCATTCCTTGCAATTTTATTTGCTAACAATTATTATTCCCATTTTCGTCATGTTATTATCATATTTACGTAATAATAATGTACCAGACACGCGTTTGCATGAATCAACAGAAAAAGAAGGAAAAAAAAAAAAAAAAAAAGAATATGTCACCAGACTCTATTATTATCGTCAATGGATTCAATGATCGGTGATTCGTGGAAGATAAAATATGGCGGCGCCTCTGACCATTTAGCTTTGAAGTTAAATTTCGAAGCGAAACCGACCTAGCGCTCTTTTAACGCTTTCAACAATGTGACATAGACATAGAGTATTTCATCATGCATTATACTTCCCACGTGTCGGTCGGTCTGCTGTCTGTAGTTTTTAATAATGTGTTAGTAAGAACGTTCCTCGGCCATTGCCATCTCACGAACGATGAAATTCACTTTGTAAAATATAAGTAGAAAACGTCCTACGGACGGAGATATTATCATTTAAACACATCCCACGAAAATTACTTGCGTCTTCGATGTCATTAAGAGGAAAAGAAAAAAATTTTTTTTAATAAAAAAAAAATATATATATATATATATATATACAAATTTGTTTATTTTATTTTTTTTTTTTCGGAACAAATCGCTCTATTTAGAAAAAAAAAAAGAATCGAAAAAATGCTAATGAGTTTTTTATACTTTCGTCGAACGTTGACATTATATATATATATATATATATATATAAGAAAAAGAAACAGGAAGTGATCGATGGCCAAATCAATTCTTTTTTTTCTCGAATGAATTACTAACTGTTCAAAAAAAGAAGAAGAAGAACCAAAAAAAAAAAAAAAAATAAAAGAAGTAACATAAAGATGAAAAAGAAAATTTTTCTATAATAATAATAAATAAATCGAGAGTCAATATGTTTCGCGCCTAAAAATTTAAATGTAACTGCTCGTTATACGAACCGAGGCGCCACAAGTGGCCGATCGGTGAAATACATTCGTACAATAATGCGAAATGCTTAGCGTCTGGGAAGAGTAGAAGGAATTGGAGAAGGTGGAAGGAAGGAAAGAAAAAGAGAGAGAGAGAGAGAGAAAGAGAGAGAGAGAGTGGGAAAAAGAGCCCGAGAGAGAGAGAGAGAGAGAGAGAATGAGAAGAGAGAGAGATAGTAGAAAAGTAGTAGGGTATTCACTCGGCGGGCTCAGTCGTGCTTAGGACGGCGTCGCGTCGAGATTGTTCATAGTCAGGGGTAGAGGGTTAAATTCGTGTTATTTGATTGGTCGATGAGAAAAGCATTAGCTTTGCCGACTTCCATTTTATTTTTTTGAGAACATTAAGAAGTCTACGTTTTTATCGTTATCGTTTGGCCCTTTTTTTTTTCTACAATCGCATACACGCATACACAAAACAAGCGTATATACATATATATACATATATATATATATATATAATTAGGCGTGCGCGCTCGCGCGCAAGTAAGACAAAAATAGATTACTACTAGCCAGACTTTTCGTCCTTTATTCTTACGCGTAATAGTTTACTACTTGGAAGACGAAAGAAGCAGCAAGTAGCCAGGAATGAGTCAAAGGTAGACTGCCAAAAGTAACGGTCTTTTTCCTTCGACTTCTCACACACGAGGTATGTATTATATATATACATATGTATTATATATATGTGAATGTGTTATTTTTCGTTATATATATATATGTACATATGTGTGCAGCTAATGCATTGTGTGACTTTTAAAAAGAAAGAATTATTTCATTTTTTTTTTTTTTTTTGCCGAAAGAAAATTTTGTATACATGTGATATATATTGTATCGAGTTTTTGTATTTTCTTTTAAGCTTTTATTACTTTTACTATATATATATATATTTTTTTTGTTTTTTCATTCGGTCGATAATATATCACAATAGATAAAAAATTTTTTTGTCGAAACAGATGGTGCTTTTCTTTCTTTTTTTTTTTTTTTCTCTCCTTTGAGATGTCGTCATGTCTCACATTAGTATATCAAATCAGAATGGTTAATTAATAAAATCATGTTGGAACGTGTCTATTCGATCATTCTTTCTCGGTCGGTAATATCTCATAATTGGCGAATTTTATTTATTTTTTCTTTTCTTTTTTTTTTTTTTTCTTTTTTAAGTTTTGTTTTATTTTTAAATCGAAACGAATGACATACTTTTCTTCCGGTGTGTCGTCGTCGCGTGTGTCACGTTGGAATAAAGTTTTGGAAAAGAGTTCGTTAAAAAATTTTCGAAAATCTTTAAATATATGTTCAATTATTTTTCTCGATCGATAATATTTCATTATCGATAAGAATTTTTGTCTCAAAATGATAATTATTATTTACTTGATTTGTCGTGTCACGTGTCATGGTGTTAGAATCGATTAAGAAATTGTTAAAATGAAGATATACAAAATTTTGGATCATATTTACATCATTTTTCTCAGTCGGTAATTTCTCATAATCAACGGAATTTAGTATCGAAACAGATTGCTTTTCTCTCTCTCTCTCTCTCTCTCTCTCTCTCTCTCTCTCTCTCTCTCTCTCTCTCTCTCTCTCTCTCTCTCTGCGTCTCTATGTATGTCTGTCTCCGTCTTTTTGTTTTCTTTTTTTTTACATGACGTATTGTATATTATAATTAAACGAGACTCATATGCGTATTGTATTTACTTTATTCCTTATCATTTTCTCTATCGATAATGTTTTCTTTTTTGTCTTAATTAACATATGGCAATAAATATTATTTTTTCCTTTTTCTTTTTTTTTATTTTTTTTTTTGTTTTTGTTTTTGTTTTTTTTTTTTTTGTCGACGTGCATAACGTCAGACTCGAATCGGAATCATTAATTAAAATTGTAAAATCGAGAGAATGTATTTTTTTCCTTTTCTCTATCGATAATGTTCTTTTTTTTTTTTTTTTTTTTTTCTATCGAACAATATGCAGACATGTTATGTCAAAACGGACTACTTTTTCGTCAGCATGTTTATTGTTCTAACGTCATAATCGAATTGAATTCATACATAGAATGTTTATTAGATATAGATTAGAATAGAATAGAATGTATTATTTCATAGTTTTTTTCTTTTTTTCTTTGTCGATAATTTCTCCGACATTTTTTCCACGAATATAACATAAAAAGAAAGATTAAAAAGAAATAAAAGTAACTCAATATTACAGTAAAAAAAAAAAAAAGAAAAAAAAAAGAAAATGAACAATAAATTTTGTTCGCCTTAAAAGCATTACGTTAAACCATCTATACAGAGTTTAAAAATACGATGTACCAATGTTCCTCGAATTGGAAAACTTTTTCAAAATTTTGTAAAATCAAAAATCATAAGGATACAAGCCATGTTGCCATTCTTTAATTTTTTCTGTCGATAATATCGATCGAGTCTAATCATTTTCTCCCATATATATATATATATTACTTGCAATTATTAAAATCAATTTTCAATTATACAAAAAGTCGAAAAAAATAAAGAAAAAAAATCATTCCTATTACAAAATGAAAAGAAAATAGTAATAATAATAATAATAATAATAATAATAATAATAATAATAATAATAATAATTAAGTAAACTTGTATAACATATTTTTTTGGCTACCATATGTCAAGTTCTAAAATGGAACAAATAAAAAACAATGTGTCTGTGTGTGTATACATATACATATATATAAATATACTAGTGCTCATATACTAATGAACACATATATACGTAATATATGTAGTATATATATATATATATATACCGTTATATATATATATATATATATTTTTTTTTTTTTTTAATTTATAAGTCTAACGTTAAGATGTTAATCAAACGCTGTTATGTACATAGAACGAGCTAAATAAACATCTCATATTTCAACTAACCAACTAGTCAGTTTTCTATCGATAGGAAAGTGAAAGAAACATCAATCATTATCTAACAAAAAAATCGAAGGTCACGATTCTATATTACTTTTTCATTGAGTTAAACTTCGTAATATAACGATGATATTGCCTTTCGATATTTTTCTATATTACGATCTTAAATACGTCAATTTTTTTTATTCATAAATACATATACAGTTTTATTATTTTTTAAATTGAACAAATATCAAAGATATTTATATGTAATATAATATCGATTGGAATTATTAAATTTATTTTGGGACATTGATATGGCCAGCAAAAAGAGAAAATGGACGTATTTAGAAATATATATACAGTTTTATTATTTGTTAAGTTGGACAAATATCAAAGATATTTATATGTAATAAAATATCGATTGGAATGATTAAATTTATTTTGGGACATTAATATGGCCGACAAGAAGAGAAAATGGACGACGATGAATGTCATTACTACGACTCGTTTCATGTTTCTTTTTCTAATGGTGAAAGGGATGAAATTCGTCGAAAGGTATGATCCAAGAATGGTGGGGATATTGGAGAGGGGAAGGGACCGGTGAGGGGAAGGGAACGGCAAGGGGAAGGGGAAGAGAACGTTTCTTCGTGATTTGTGATCGTTTAGGATACTATCATCCGTATGGAAGATCAAATGAATTAGTTTTATCGATTAGTGGTTTTTCATTTTTTCTTTTCTTTTTTTTTTCTTTTTTTTTTTTTTTTTTTTTTTTGTTTGGAAAGAATTCGTCAGAGTTTTATTTTGTACATATAATATTGATCACGACAATATTTTGATACGTTATTTGTTCTTATCGTTTTGTGTTTTGTCGAAGAAATTTGAGGGGAAAAAAAAAATAAAGAAAAAAAAAAAATTCGAAACATTTAACAAAATAAAAATAAAACATGAGAAAGAAATTTAAGAAAATATTATAAAAGAAAAAATATGAAAAGAATTAAAATACAAATATTGAGAAAATTTTAGATAAAGTTAGACAGCATTGGCAAAAATTGTTATATCAATTTTTTTTTTCTTTTTTTTTTTAAATTAAAAAAAATTTGTTTTTCTTTCAATTTGAAACCATCAGAATTCAATGAAGTATCAATGAAAAAGGACACTGTAGGTACTGTTTGGATTTCGATTTCAAAAAAGAAAAGAAAAAAAAAAAAGAAAAGAAAAAGAAAAAAAACGCTATTGGCTACAGTAATACATCAATTTCGTCGAGGTGTCGACTTTCTGGAAAAAAAAAAATCTTAGTAATTTTTATTTGAAAAATATTTTTTATAAAATCATAACAAAATCGAAGATATTTAATTCCTATTCGTTTGAAATGAAAGACATCCTGTATAAAATCTTTATAGTACGAAAATAAGTTTTTATACGATAGATAACTACTTATCTATTTACGATAAATAGATAAATCTCTCTCTCTCTCTCTCTCTCTCTCTCTCTCTCTCTCTCTCTCTCTCTCTCTTCTTTTTCTCTTTAGTTTATATTCCGGTTCGTTCCGTTCTGTTCGGTTCCGTTTATATAAACCATTTTTTTATTTCTTGTAAAAATTATCTTATCGAATTATCCGTTAGGTTATGTCATTTTCGAATATGTATTGACAATCATGCTCTGAGTGCTTATGACTTATTTTTATCTTTTTTGCTTTTTCCCTTTTTCTCTTTTTCTTTCTTTTTTTTTTTTTTTTTTTTTTCTTTTTCATATCCGCATTAAGATATGAACTTTTCCATTATTTATTTCTTCTCGTCTATTATTTGCTAGATAGTTTTTTTTTTTTTTTTTTTTTACATACAATCATTAATATCATTGTCATTTGTTTTTTATCGTATATATAAATTTTTTTTTTTTTAAATTGCAATTAACATGAAAAATTGAAGGACACTTAAAATATATTTATTTCAAAGAAGAAAAAGAAAAAGAAAAAGAAAAAAAAACAAACGGAAGTAAATATTTCTCTTTCGTTTTTCATTTTTCTTTTTTTTTTTTTTCTGTCCGCCAAAAATCGCCACACGTTTTTTGAGAACACGATTATCTCGTAAAATCTTTTTTTTTTTTTTTTTTTTTTTGCCTTCAACCGAAAGAGGCCTTATAACATTTAAACTCAAATTTGATCTTCGGAAAAAAAAATCTTTTTTTTTTTTTCCAAAATATAAACATACGCATTTTAATTCCCCACCCTTTTTTTTTCTTTTTTTACTTCGAATATTTTTTTTGCATCACGATAAACGAGAAACAGTCGTCATTAATAATTAATGATGTTGAAAAAGGAATGAATACTTTAAATGAACTTAGCGTTAAATTTAAATAATTGTTGATAAAAGCATCCAAGTACGTGTCTCGAATGATTAAAATGTTCTGCATTATGAGCGCTCGTTTGTACGGCCCTGTTCCGCCATTGTCGTCTCGTAATCGTAGTATATTGTGTACGTTCGTATACGCGTTCGAGCTTATAAGCGTTTCGTGACTGCAATAGCATGATGCAATATCGTTTAGTGTTCGGTGATACTTAAATATTCGTCTTTGCATTATACATAAACGATTATTTAAACAAACATTTTTTCTGTTCTTTTTATTATTATTTTTCTTTTCTTTCTTTTTTTTTTTTACACAATTGTTACTAATTTTGTTTCTTTTCCTTTCTTCTTTTTTGTTGTTGTCATCATCTTTGGAGCAAAACTTCTCACATAAGTTATTTTCAATATATTCAATATGTTTAAAAGATTATTAATATTATGTATAGTTGAAAAATAATTCTCAATGCCCATTGTAAAATTAATTTATATTATTGAAATTTTTGACCGAAAAAAAAGAGAAAAGAAAAAAAAAAACAAAAATCACACTTTTTTGAGATTAAATAATCATAATTATGCTTTGCAATTTTATATGATTTGAATTTCGTCAAAATTTAACGATTGAAATTTTAATAAATAGACCAATGAACCTTTTTGGCTTGCTTAAAAACGTACCGATCATCAATTCTGTACGATTAATTTGATTGATTTTATTTTATCCATGTTTCGTTTTAATATTTTTAAATTCTGACGAGCTTGATGTTAATCTTATCGATTTAATAAAAAAAGAAAGTAAGCAAGCATATATGATAGCCATTCACGCGATATAAAGAGGTATAAAATTAAAATGAGACTTAAATATACTCAGAGAACGAAGGCGGGGGTGTTTTGAGGTGCAACGAACCTGATAGATCACGTTACCGAAACGATCGAGTATAAATGACCGTGAAAGTGTTATCCTGCTCGTAAAAAAAAAAAAAAAAAAAAAAGAAACAAAAAGAAAAAAAAAGAAAAGAAATGAATGAAACAAGATAAAAAGATAACAATGCTATTGAATTGTTAATACACGGAGCTCGTGCATGGAATATGGCGATATGCAATTTGTGCAATTGCAAATGAAAAAAAAAAAAAAAAAAAAAAAAAAGAAAAAAAAAGTCAAATTAAAAAATTTGAATATCTATGAAATAAGAACATTATTATTATTATTTATATATAATTATTATATATATATATATATAATAATTCATGTATGCAATTGTTAATATTAAATATTAAAATTAAATTACAGGGTCATATAATATATATATAGATTTAACGAAGTGTTATATCTAATGATTGCAAATCATAAAATTGATCATTTATTATAATGATATTATGATTTTTTTTTTTCTTTAAGATTTGTTACTAATGTCAAATATAATCAAATGTCAGGCTAAGTCAAAGTTAATAGAAATAACAAAATTCCACTTAGATAGGTCATGATGAAACATTGATGTTAAATTGATCGATTTATAGATCTTCGATTATCGTTGGCTATGGATCATGATGCAATTCTTGATGTAGGTTTCTTCTTATGCTTATACACATTCACATATATACACATATATGAATGTATCTCTCTCTCTCTCTCTCTCTCTCTCTCTCTATATATATATATATATATATATATATATATATATATATATATAATTATATAAATAATAATAATCTCATATATATATATCTTCATTAAATTATAAGTACAATAAACTAATAGCAATCAATGTTAATCTAAAATAATATTTTTCATATAATTAAAAAAGAAAAACAATTTTTTTTTAATTGACCACTTCCGACATATTTTTTAAGTCGGACTTTCAATGATCTTGCGAAATTAAGATGGACGAATTGTAACATAAGGATTAAATGATTTATATATAGTATATTAAATGATTTATATATAAACATATACTATACTATAATATTCCTAATGCTCATGCCAATAATCTCTCATAGGAAGCAATTTTATCTTTACAGCTCACGTGATTGGTCATAAAAAAAAAAAAAAAAAGAAAAAAAATCATCACGAAAACCAATAAGGAAAATGTTCGTAGTTTTAATGATTATCACGTTACAAAATAAACGTCAAATTTTAAATTACTGAAAGATTACATTTAATGCGTTAATACTGTCATTTTTTATTTATTTCTATCTCGGCCATCTTGGAAGGCGGAACGAAGTGTTCACAATATTATTATTATTATTATTATTATTATTATTATTATTATTATTATTATTATTATTATTATTATTATTATTATTATTATTATTATTATTATTATTATTATTATTATTATTATTACTATATGTATTAAATTAATATGATTTAATAATGGACGGGTCAAAAGTTCCTAGGTGGACCAAAAATTTTTAGGTTAAAAATCAATTAATCAGTTTTCGTGATCTTTCAGACATTTTTTTTTCTTAGATCGTACAATTGCGGGCTATATATATTATCCTGAAAAGATATCGAATAAGAATAATTGATTTTTAAAATTAAAACTTTTACTCCTACCTAGGGACTTTTGATCTATCCTTTATATTACTTTTTTTTTTTTTTTTGACATCACGATATCCTCCATTGATAAAAGCATAGATAAAAACGTTCGATAGTTTACTCTTAATATGTCCAATATGTGTGAACGAATTCGCCTACGCTAAAACGCATCATCTAAATATATTTTCTAAGCATCATTTCTCGATCGATCAGATACGACGAGTCAGATGTTGACGAGATAAAAATTGCATCACGTGCGGAGCTTATTTAAAGGAGAAAAAAAATACAGCTATGGGCGAAGAAAAGAAAATAAATAAAATGAAATGAATAAAAATTAAAAATGTAATATATCGATCATAGATTACACCGTCGATAAAGTAGATTTTCTTATAAAATAATTATTATACGATTATTAATTTCAATTATTTCCTATTTTGCTATGTATATATATATGTGTGTGTGTGTGTATGTATGTAAAATTTCATAAATCATTTTTTTTATGATCATTGGAATATTTATTATCCAATAATATTATTGTATTTATGTAATCATTTTGAACTTAATGTTCGTAAACCACAAATGAGCTTTGGTTTTAAGTAAATTTTATTAATAAATAATTTTTTATTATTATTGTTATTCATTAAATGAACTTATGTTTTAGTATTACATTATGTTATGAAATTATATTAGCATCTCTCTCATCGTAAAATTATTCTTAATATATTCGGATAGAATAACACATACGCAGAGAGAGAAAGATGAAAAAAGTGTGTACACAACAATAAATCATAAAATCGTAAAATAAAAAATTAACAATTTTTTTTTTTTTTTTTTTAATACAAATATGCATAGAATAAAGACGAATGAATAATAAAAATTTAAAATTGTTCGAAAAATTTATTAAATTATTCAAATGAAAAAGAAGGATTAACAAATAATATTTAAGAAAGAAACAAAATTAACAAAAAATTAATTTTTTTTTTTTTAAATAAAATTTTATAAAAAACAAAAGTGAACATTTGTTTTTGTTACTTTTAATTTCATACATACACACACATAAAGATATAAAACTAGTAAATAGAAAATTTCTTTGAAACGTCCACGAAACAAATAACTAACTCAAAGTCAATGATAATAATTATCATTACAAACCTCGAAGTTATCAAACAAATATTATATTTTACACGCTGACACACACACACACACACACAGATATGTATGTGTATTAATAGGTCGATATAGATAACTCGCGATTTATCGTATTTGAAAATGATCCATTTTTTCTATCAATGAATAAGTCCATTTTAATTATGATTTTAATCTACAAACAATTAAAAATACGAAAAGAAAAAAAAACATCTTCAATTAATAGAATATTGATCGATAAGTTAGATATCTGCATCACATGAAACATTAAATTCATTGAAGTTTTTTAATGGAATAATAATCGGTCGATAAAGTAGAAATGTTATTGAATAAAAAAAAAAATTTACTTTTCAATTATTTTAAAATCAATTCATTTGATTTTCTTTTTTTTTTTTTTTTTTTTTTTTAATTGAAATAACATCGAAATAAAATTTTATTCATACTTTGTTGAATTTATTTTCTCTTCTTTTAATCGTGTCTCATACGTCATAATGTTATAATTGTTATCTTGACCTTCAGTGATTTTTAATTCGTTTTTCTTTCTTTTTCTTTTTTATTTTCTTATCATAATTCCTAGAAAGGAAACGATTATGGCATTTAAAATGATTGATTATTTTTAAATATGAGAATGTAAAATAACAGTTTTAATTGCCGCATTAATAAATAATACGAAGTAACTGTGATAATTTTGATGGAGGAAATTCAAGGAGGAGAATGATTTCATATTGATTGCTATAAATCGAATATTATTGTAATGTCAATAGTTACATTAGTAAAATTTTTATTAATCATTTTTACTTTTTTTTTTATTTATTTATTTATTTATTTATTCATAATGTTTACGTATGAATTATTGCGTACGATGTTGTTGAATTATTATTTTCTTTTTTCTTTCTTTTTTTTTTTCATTTTTGAATAAATAAATTCAATACTTGAGCAAAAATATTTTTAATAAAAAGATTTGGATGAATAAAAAAATCGCTCGATAAAATAGATCATACTTTTGACGGTAATCTCAATTAAAAATTGAAAATTAAAAAAAAAAAAAAAATTTACGACAAGCGCTATATGGAAATATTCTAAAATGAAAGTAGACTATTTACCATCTCTTTTTTGCACTTTTTATAATGAAAATTAAATAAATCATTATAATTAATTTAAAATGTGCTTTCATCTTCACATAGACAAATAATTTCTATTAAAAATAAATAATTAGAATACACCGAGAAAAATTATCTGTTCACGATTGCGATTTTTGTAACGCGTTGTTAATTTTTTTCTTTTCTTTTTTTTTTTTTCCTTTTTAAATTTTATCTTCCACAATTTTCATTATAAGATAATTTTCCAGCGGTAATATATTAAAGCTATGGTCGAGACATGATTACGGTATAATTAATAAATTAACGAATTATAAAAAAGGAAAAAAAAAAAAGAAAAGAAAAGAGTAAAATAAAATATAAAAAGAAAAAGAGTAAATAAATAAAGTATGTAAAAAATAAAAATAAATAAATAAAAATAGAATAATAAATAAAAAAAAAAAAGAAAAAAAAAGTATTAATAAAAAGAAAATAAAATGGTAACGAATTAAATATATCAAATACGATTAAAAAAAAAAATAATAAATAAATAAATGAAAAAATAAAAGAATGAATAAAATAAAATAAAAAACAATAATTATAAATCCATCTTATTTTTCAAATTTTGAAAAATTTTATGACGGTTAAAATGTCCGTAGATATCTCTGTGAATAGTATATAACGTACGAATAACTTTACAGTTAAAAATACATTAGGTGAATACGCGGTAACGTGAATTAGTAACCTGCGATCTATAAATATGTGTGCACTCTCTTTGTAACATAAAGAACACAATCTGAGAGTCATACTTTGAAATATTAACAGACAGTTATAAGATACAAAAAAATATGTACAATAAATTGTTCTTTACTTTATGTACATAGAAGAATTGAAAAAAAAAAAACAAAAAAATAATAAATAAATACAAATAAAAATAAATTAAATTTAGAATTGAAATAATTGAAATTTTAGAAAAAAGAAACAAAAATGAAAAGGAATATATCAAACATTTTTTTTAATTGGACTATCTGTCAATCCACATGAAAAAAATTAAAATAATAATAATAATAAAAGTATATAAAAATATATAAAAAATAATAATTAAAAAAAATTGAAGTTTTATAAGAAAAAAATACATTAAACAGTTTTTTAATAAAAAAAATTTATATATGTATTTTGACAAAATTTTTTTTTTCTTTTTTCTTTTTTTTTATTACCACGATAATTTATTCATTTATTTTGTTATTTATTTATTACAATAATTGTTACTATTTTTATTTACTTTTATTATATATTTTTCAATTTTTCTTTTCTTCTTTCACTTTTGTTTTTACTATTATTATTATTATTATTATTATTATTATTATTATTATTATTATTATTATTATTATTATTATATTATTATTATTATTATTATTATTATTATTATTATTATTATTATTATTATTATTATTATTATTATTATTAATATTATTTATTAATCAGCATTATAAAATACTTATTTAAATTATTTAATTTTCTTTTTTCTTTCATATATTATTCATTAATCCTTATTTTTTTGTACTTTTTACGAGTCTGTACATTTATAACCTATAATTTATCTTAGTAATAATTTATCAATCCTATTTGTCATCATTAACGAAATTATTGAATTATAAATTTTTATAACGATTTTTGATAGATAATAATTTGACGTGAGACATCATTTTCCTTTTTTCTTTTTTTCTTCTTTATTTCACGTTTTAATTGCAAAACATCTGGAATTGAAAGCAAAATGGCGGGAATATGAGTTACACAGCTGAGGATATATTTATATAATCACTTTAGTAAAGAAGATAATAGAAAGAGAGAGAGGGGGGGGGGAGAAAGAGAGAGGGTTTTATAAAAAAAAAAAAAAAAAAAAAAAAAAAAAAAAAAAAAAAAAAAAAAAAAGAATTCAAATAAAAGTTGTTAGATTTTAATACGATAATGTAACACTTGTTACAGGGCTATTTCGTAAAGAAGAATTCCATTAATCGAAATATTTTAATAATTTTTTATATTAATAATTTTTTTTTTTTTCTTTTTTATTGAAATCGATATTTTGAGTCTAAGGAAAATTGGTAATGAACCTCAGTACGAATTCAACGAATACATTTATAAGTTTACATTTTAATCAATATTTTATCAAGTCAATATCTTTCAGTATTCAAAAAGCTTTCAAATTTAATGAATTATGAAAAATGTTAATAATGTTATTTAATAATCATCGAAGATAGTGACACAGGTGATTGCTTACAATGAATGATTATAACTTTTTCGAAAGTTTATGAATGAAAGTAAATGAATACATAAATTTAAGGGGGAGGGTTGGAAGGGAGAGAGAAATAATCAGAAAATTGACCGCATCATTCTAATCATATTTTTACGGTTTATTCTAAAAAAAAAAAAAAAAAAAAAAAAAAAAAAAAAAAAAAAAAAAAATCTTTTGAAAAAAGATATATATGTATATTTTAAATCGATAAGATGGACGACGATACAAATACGGGTCAAAACCCGTATAGATTAAAAATGAGACATTCTATATAATATAATATATTTCTGGGTATATGTATGTGTGTGTATGTGTATGTATGTATGTATGTGTTTGTTTGTATATGTCTATTGTGCGTTAAAAAGAATGATAAACGATCAAGGTCGTCGAGTTCATAACATCGGAAATAGTTCATGTCAAGATATTTTTTTTTTTTTTGTATTCATAACAGCCTATACTTAACAATTTACATATATGTATATATGTATATATATTTACATAAAATATATATATAAATAAATAAATAAATATATATATATATATATATATATATATATGTAACAACATTGAATGATTTCGTTTTAGTTACGATATAATTTCATTATTGCTTTTTACAAAACAAAGTAGATTGTTATTGTCAAAAGTATATATATATATATATATGTGTACCAATTAATAAATAAATAGTATGTAAAAAAAATGAACGATCTCTTTTTTTCTTCTTTTCTTTTTTTTTTTTTTCCTTTCTTTCTTTCTCTCTTAATTATAACTCAAACAAAATGTCAATATTGAAGTTATAAATGAAACACCACTTATTATCAATAATATAAATCATATTAAATTTTCCATTAAACTTTGAACGTAGGAAATACATCATCAGCGTACTATATATTCATAATTTACAAAATAACAAGTATGTAATAAGTCTGATTAGATGTTAAATGAAAGAGAGAGAGAGAGAGAGAGAAAGAGGGGGAGGGGGAGGTAGAGAGGGAGGGAACAATTTTTTTATTTAATTATCTTGAATCAATATTAAAAGACAAAGTCTGAAAGTTGCAAGTCGACCTTTCCCGATAAGATTTTATTATCAAATAGATTTATTGACAAAGTAAGTAATTAGTGGAACATTGCAATAAAAAAAAGAAAAATAAATAAATAAATAAATAAATAAATAAATTAATTAATTAAATGCGTGTATATATACAAAAGATAATTAGAATGCTTACCCTGACATTGAAAAAAAAAAAAACAAAAAAAAAATAAATAAATAAGTAATAATAATAGAATTGAATATATGAATGAAAAGATGAAATATATGAAAAAGATAATTAAATAATTATTTTATTTATTTCTTTATTTCTATTCCATTCACAAAGATTTCGTTATTGTTAATAAAAAGGGGGGGGGCAGGTAGGGGACAAACAAAACAATTTTTTTTACACTAATGATCTTGTGTCGAATGAAAAAAAAAAAAAAAAAAAAAAATGAAGCTCATCAAATATACATATATATATTTATATTATTTTTCTTAATTTTTATTCATTAACTAAGATTTGATAATTAAAAAAAAAAATAAAAAATTATTTGTTCAGGTGATCGAGGTCTAAGAAGATAAATCAAGATAGAAGAAAATTTCAAGATGGTAAGTTTGAAGAACTTTTCCATATTATAAATCATTGTTATTTATCGCATGTCTTTTGAAAATCTTATCTCAATTGATATCATTTTGTATACTATTTTTGTTTTTCCTTCTCCCTCTCTCTCTCTCTCTATCTCTCTTTTGTTTTTTCAATTTCTTTTCTTAACACACAGGCGGCCGCTAATAATAAACCACCAACAGAATTGGATACTTTTCTACCTCAAGATGATACTAATACAATAAAAGATGGTGTTCTACCAGCCAAGTAAATAATTATCTATTTATTCTTAACATTTATCTTAGATATATGTTAAGAATATAGATTATTATGATTTAAATATGATAAATAAAATGATAATCTGAAACTTTCTTGTTCAATTCTTTCCTTTTATATATATATATATATATATATATATATATATATATATATATACATATCATTTATCATATATAATTATTTATAATCAATTTATTTTATTATGAAAAAAAAAAAAAAGAAAAGAAAAAAAAATTATGTCAATACGTTCATAACAATCAAATAACAATAAGTGTCATTTTTTTTAAAGAACAAATTTAAAAGAAAGAAAAAAAAAAAAGGAATAAATTAATGAACATTTGTTAACAGTAATATGATTTATTCAATAATATAAATAAATTTCATTTGTATCATTCAATCTGCAATTTATCTCCTGTCTTTAATTCACATTATTTATTATTATCAAGAATAGAAAATTTGGAATTGTCAGTCTCATGTAATATTATTATCAAAAACATGTATCAATATTGTATGACGTTATATGTGTTTGCACATTTGATAATTTTCTTTTTTTTTTTTTTTTTTTTTTTCTTACATTGTCACACATGATAAAACTTCTTTTTGATTATATGATAGAAAAAAATAAAGGGAAAATAAATAATAACTTAATTATAATGTTATATGATAAATGATATGTATATCCTATATGAGAAAAGTTTCTTTTTCAAAATATCAAAGTTATTTAATCATTTAAATAATTATTTCATCATTTTAGATACAAAGTACAAGTAGCACCAAAAGACATTGAGGAAGGAAAATCATTTAATCCTTTCACCGAACGCAAAGTTGACAATCCTACAACGTAAGATAATAATTTAAATTATAAAAAAATGTTTGTTTTATACGACAAATAATTTGAAAATATTCTAAGCTTTTGCTTTTCTCTTTTTCTTCTTCTTTTTATTTTTTTTCCTTTTTTTTTTCTTTTATACATTTAGGGATTGCGATACATTGACACATTTATTGAAAGCTTCTCTTGGGACAGGTATATTGGCTATGCCTGTTGCTTTCAAAAATGCTGGTCTTCTTGTTGGAATATTTGCAACAATATTCGTTGCTTTTATTTGTACGCATTGTGCGTATATTTTAGTAAGTAAATGAAAGATCTTTTAGAAATATATTTTAATAAGAATAAATAATTTAATAAAAATAAATGTTCTGTTTGTCTTATGATGAATATATTTTAGGTCAAATGTGCACACGTTCTTTATCATAAAACGCGAAGAACAAAAATGGACTTTGCTGATGTAGCAGAAGTAGCATTTTCTATGGGACCACGATGGGCAACAAAACTTGCCAAACCATCTAGGTATATAATCTCATTGAAATTATATATAATAATATATTATCGTTTTTCTATTTTATGTTGAAAAATTATATATAAAAGAGTTTTTTTTTTGTTTTTCTTCTTACAGATATATCATACAAATTAGTTTATTCACAACATATTTTGGCACCTGCAGTGTGTACGCAGTTATCGTTGCTGCGAATTTTGAAAAAGTAATTAAACATTATAATAAAAGTGCATTAGAGGATACTATTATACGTGAAATTACAGCTTGCCTGTTAATACCTTTGATATTACTCAGCTGGATACCCAATTTAAAATATCTTGCACCAGTTTCCATGGTAGCTAATATATTTATGGGTACTGGCTTGGGAATAACATTTTATTATTTAGTATGGGATCTTCCACCAATTAATACTGTACCATTGGCAGCACCTATTCAAAATTTCCCTCACTTTTTTAGCATTACAGTTTTTGCCATGGAAGCTATTGGTAAGGTTATCTTTTATATATATCATATGAATATTAATTAATAAAAAAGAAAAATAAATAATAATGTTCTTACAGGTGTCATTATGCCATTGGAAAATAATATGAAAACACCGCAACATATCATAGGAATTTGTGGAGTTCTCAATAAAGGAATGTCTGGCGTAACTCTTATATATATTCTTCTTGGATTTTTAGGTTATATCAAATATCAAGATTTAACATTGGATAGCATTACCTTGAATTTACCCACCCGAGAAATGTAAGATATATCTATTATTTATTAATATTAATAAATTATTTATATTAAAATATAAATACAATTTTATAATTATTATTTTTCACATAGCCCGGCTCAAGTTGTTCAAATTTTAATTGGATTAGCAGTTTATTGTACGTTTGGATTACAATTTTATGTATGCTTAGATATTGCATGGACTGGAATTAAAGATCATTTTCAGAAGAAACCACTTTTAGCAAATTATATTTTAAGAACAACTATGGTTACCGGAGCAGGTAAACATTTTTAATTTTTATATTTAATTATATTAGAAATATTTTTAATTGATTATTAATTATATGTATATATATTTTTTTCTTTTTTTCTTTCTTTTATCCAGTATTACTTGCGGTAGCTGTGCCAAATATTGGACCTTTCATTAGTTTAATTGGGGCATTTTGTTTTTCCATATTGGGACTTTTCATGCCTGCACTTATTGAAATCGTTACATATTGGGATACCGGTTTTGGGCCAGCTAATTGGATAGCAGTGAAAAATATTATTATATGCGTAATTAGCATAATAGCTTTAGTATTTGGATCTCGTAGTGCTTTAATAAAAATTGTATATTCAAATAGTTGATTAAATATAGAAATCATTGATAAAATAGATTTCTTATTATTCTGTACATTCAGAATTTCTAAAAAGAATTGAGGTCTCATAAATTGGGTCTTCTCATCATGCATAAGAAAATTTTGTTTAAACCATTAGATAAATTATCTCTCATAATTCATATCTGTATGCATTATTATGAATGAATCAAATGAAAATGAATAATAAATTGTTATTAGTATTTTTCATATCTATGTATTCTATAATTTGACAAAACCACATTTTAAGGTAATAATTAAAAACTTGAGCCTTCTCTCTCAGAATTTAACTTTTCTGTAACGCATTTAATAATGATATGTAATTAATGATGTATTTTAGTTACAATTGATTTCTCAAATTCAATTAGATTCAATTTAAATTATAAAAAAAAAAAAAAGTAAAAATAAAAGTAAAAAGAAAAAAGAAATAGAAAGAAAAAAGTAAAAAAGAAAAAGAAACTATTAATCATTAAATTGGTGAGAAACAGTAATATCAACCATTTTATGCTAATTCAAATTTTTTGTATTATAATTAATAATTTTTGTTTTTTCTAATGATCATACAAAAATATATATATATTTCACTGGCTGAACATATCAAAGATTTTATAATATAATCATATGTTCTTTCCAATATTATTCGATCTAAATCCTAATTCCTAAAGTTTCTATTTTTTTTTCTTCGTTATTATACAAATGAGAATACGATTAAGTTATTATATTTTAATTAATTAACATACTTACTAAATGTTTAATAATTACAAAAATTGTATTAAAAAAAAAAAAAAAAAAAAAAAAAAAAAAAAAAAAAAAAAAAAAAAAAAAAGAAAATTATATATATATGCTTAGACTTTTATACATAGTAAATCTTATTATGATAATGTTATTATAAATCATGATTCAATATGAGAAACTATGCTGAACAAAATGCTTATCGAACTATCATATATATATATATATACATTTATATATACATACATATATATATATATATTTATTTTTCTAAAGGTGCATAATTAAGTAGTTTCTCAATAAGATCCACATGTCCAAGCAGCATTCGGCGACAGCAATATCGTTTCAAACCCAATGCATCAAGAGCATCACTGAAACATTACGCAAACGACCGTTTTACGAGAATTATCCCATAAAGATCCATAAAATTTTGTTTTCTCTAAATTTTTTGTCCAACTTTTCTTAATTTCCTCATAGATCCATTATATCGTTTATCTTGGTTAAAAATAAAAACGAAACGAAAAAAGATATTTTTCTTTTTTTTTTTTAAATAAATAAATATACACCGAACGGATAATTTTTAATTTAAAAATTTCACATTTTCGTGGTTATATATCTATGAACAGATTTCTATTCTTTTTTTTTTTTTTTCTTTCTTTTTTAATGCATAAGAAACTACTATTGGACAAATGAATATAAATGAATAAAATGTATATGAATGACGATGATTAATAAAGAATTTCATGTTTTAGAGGTTATGTATGTAATGTAAATTCATACTTTTTTTTTTTACATAAGGAAAAAAATTAATATAGCGAATAAATATGTATGGATAATGATTAATATATAAAATTCAATATTTTAGAGGTTATGTACGTAATTAATTAATTAATTAATTAATTAATTTACCCTTCGGTGTACTCTGCCTGTAGTAAGCCAAGATATGCCTCCCATTTGTTTCCAATAACTTTTCCACAAGTGAAACACCTCACAGGAATGATCATGTTGATTATTAATTAATATATATATATCGTAATAGAAATATTTTTTTAATCTTATGGTATGCACGCACAAACGTAATTACAACGTTCACAATTACGTCAATAATACAAATTAACCCAAGGAATCGAGATAGACTGAGAAAGACTACATAATATCCTTAAACGAGGCTTCTGATTGATTCGTCCTATGGTACAATCCAGTATTACCAACCTTTCAAAAATTAAAAATACAATATCGACAGATTGAATGAAAAGACGAATGAAATTTAATGTTAAAAAAAAAAAAAAAAGAAAACAGAGAAGAAAAATCAAATTATTATTCTTTCGTCATTTTTTTTATTAATAATACATCGATCTATCGAAAAAATAATTACAATTCAATTACATCTGCATTTATACTTCTTTGTAAAATTTTTAGACCATAGATTATTCGCTTACGCGGTGACAACAGCGCCACACGAATTGGCGGCAAACTTGAATTGATATTTTTCTTTTCTTTAATAATTAATAAATAAAAATGAACAAAATTTCGTTCGATTATATCAATGCACGGCATAATTATATTTAATTGAAATATCGAAATCCTTTTATTTCAAATGTTTCGTTAAACATTTAAGATTATTAAAAATAATGTTACTTTTTTCTTTTTCTTTTTTATACGATATATATTTAATATTTCAAAAAAAACATCTCATAACAGACTCAAATAAACATCTTATATTTATATATTAAATTACATTCACAAATGAGCGTTAGTGCGTTCATGGGCATTTTCATGTTATATCGTTAGATTAGAATAATTTATAATAATATTTTAACAAACGTTTAATTTTAATGATAAACTTTTTAAAAAAATAGATCTGAAAAAATGTCTTCGATCAAATGCATACATCCTCTATGCATTTACAACGTGTGAGTGTGAGGATATCTGTTAAAGGTTATTAAGTAAAAAAAAGTTGCATTATGTCTCGAAAGAATGATAATGAAGTAACAGAGGAATTAAATAATTCCAATAAATCCGAAGACCATGACCATGATGAATATCAATATTTGCATTTAATAGAGAAAATAATTAATACCGGAGCGAAGAAAAACGATAGAACCGGAGTTGGTACTTATTCGATTTTTGGAACGCATATGCGTTTCAATTTACAAAATGGTATGTCTTCCTTTCTGTTTTTTCTTTTTTTTTTCTTTTTCTCTCTTATTTTCAATAACAAATATAAAAATCAATAAACATTTAATAAATCAAATTAATGAGAGATATAAAATTTTCTTTTTTCTCTTTATATCCTATATATGTATATATTATTATTTTCTTGAAATTTTATGAAAATTATCCCTACAAAAGACGATGAGCATTAACATTTATAAGATTATTGATACAAATCGTCAAACTTTATTAATAATATTTTTATTTAAATTCATTCAAAAGCATTCATGTACGATTTCATTTCATTTATACAAAAATCACGCTAAACAGGCACCGATATTTTACTTCATTTATTATTATTAACTTATGTTGTTATAAATCAAAAATTATTTATATATACACACAGAACACACATATATATATATATATATATTCTCAGAACTTTTATTTTTTTGTGCAACGAATAAATAGCACAAAGGGAGAAAAAGAAGAAAAAAAAAAGAAAAACAAAAGAGAGAGAGAGAAAAAAGAAAGAAAATTTTTCTAATAATTTTCTAATAAATATTATTCGTAATAGGATCATTCCCATTGTTGACCACAAAACGAGTTTTTTGGCGAGGTGTCGTTGAAGAATTATTATGGTTCATTAAGGGATCAACTAATGCAAAAGAATTGGCAGATAAAGGGATTCATATTTGGGATGCCAATTCTTCTCGTGATTATCTTGATTCTTGTGGTCTTACATTAAGAGAGGAAGGTGATTTAGGCCCTGTATATGGATTTCAATGGAGATATTATGGTGTTGAATATAAAAATATGCATACAAATTATAAAGGACAAGGCAAGTTATAATTAGACCATTTAAGTGTTCTTATAAGTATATGTATATATTATAATTAATTTTTTAACTTTTTAATGGATTTAAAAATAATTATTGTGAAAATTTAGGTATAGATCAATTGAAGGATGTTATTCAAAAGATAAAAGACTCACCGGATGATAGAAGAATAATAATGACAGCATGGAATCCAGTTGATATCCCAAAAATGGCTTTACCACCTTGTCATTGTCTCGTACAATTTTATGTACAGAATGGAACATTGTCGTGTCAACTTTATCAAAGAAGTGCTGATATGGGTCTAGGTGTACCATTCAATATAGCATCATATTCTCTATTAACTTATATGGTGGCTCACATTACAAATTTAAAGGTACATTTCATCTTATGATCATAAACAGCAAAGTATATATATATATATATATATTTTTTTTTGTATATATATATATATATACACATATATATATAATAAAAATAAATGATTTCTCTTTGATAGCCAGGTGAATTTGTGCACACAATGGGTGATTGTCATGTATATGTAAATCATATACCGGTACTTAAAGAACAGATAAAACGTACACCGAGGCCATTTCCAATATTGAAAATAATTGGGGACGTTAAGGATATAGATGACTTTAAGGTTGATAATTTTGAGCTAATCGACTACAATCCACATCCAAAACTTAATATGCAAATGGCAATATGAGTTTTCTTTTTTGTCTTCTTTTCTTTTCTTTTCTTTTCCTCTTTTTCATTCTTTATCTTTCCTATTAGAGACTTCAGGTACAAGTATAAAAATAAGAACTTCTTTTTTTTTTTTTTAAGAAATTTTCCTTAACAGTATATTATTTTATATATACTTTTGATCTGGTGAATATAGAATAAATGTATCTTGTGCTTGTGACTTTTTCTTTTTTTTTTTTTTTAGTAAGTATTACACTTTATTATATTTCATTTTATTTTATTATTATTATTATTATTATTATTATTCTTTTTTTTTTCATCTCTAATAAAAGTTATATTTCTAATAAACCTGTACCTTAGAAAGTATACTCTTTGATAGCATTTTATATATATATATATATCTATACATATATATATGTATGTATATGTATATATAGATATTATCCATGTGCAAGTCTGTCACCCCTCTCCCCTCCCCTTCCCCTCCCTACCCTTGATGAATATATAATTAACAAAAATGTAATAAACAATGATAATTCTATCATGTAAGTTATATACAAATTACATGATAGAAATATAAGCACGGGTTGCAGACAAGCATATGTATATTTGTGTTATTTTATGTTTGTATTATTTACGTGTATATGTCTATGTATGTGTGCTTGTGTGTATAGATTATTATATAAGAAGACTTACTATAAGCAGTTCCCAACTCAAACACAATAACGTGACTTGTTTATAATATTATCATAATGTAATATCTTAATCGATTTCTGTATGAAGTGATACATAAGGAAATATATATATATATATATATATATATATATATATATATATATCCTCATATATAGAGAAATTAAAATTATTGTTATAAAAGGCAAAGAGATGTGTAGCTGAATTTTCATATAAATACATTTTTTTAAGACACGTATCACTTATTTAATAATATATATATATGTATATACTATATATATATATATATATATATATATATATATATATATATATATATAGTGCAAGTCACATGTATTATCGAACATACCTCAATGCTATTAAGATTTTTTAAGACACATTTTTTTTCTGTTTTTTTTTTCCCTTTTTTTTCTTTTTTTTATTTTTGTTTTTTTGTTTTTTTTTCTGTCCTCAAATCTGTAATGAAAAATATCAATTACTAAAAATATCCGGATAACTGATAATTTCAAACTTTCTTAATTGAATACCGAGCCGAAATTGAATATAGAGCCGATCACAAATATTATTTATTATTAAAAGATCAAATGAATTATATTTGAACATTGTTGGTTTACGACGTGTTAATAATTATGGTAAATTATTATTTAAGGGGCCGGTGGGTGGGGAAAAAAAAAAAAAAAAAAAAGAATAAAAAAGAAAAGTAAAAGAAAATTAAAAAGTATATTTCTTATATATTGTATATGTGTATTTAACTTCTTAAAAAAATTAAAATTTTAAGGGAAAATTACTTTTCTCTCTGATATTTCTTTGTTGTTTACCTTTTCTTTTCTTTTTTTTTTTCTTTTTTTTTCTTTTTTCCTTTCTTTAATTATTTATAGCAATTATAAAATATTAATAAAATATTAAATCTCTATGTACGTTATAAAATATATTAATTTTTATACATCATGTCATACATTTCAGAATGCGACGATTAACAAGTGTATTCTTATTTCTTTTTTTTTTTTCTCTTATTTCTTGTTTACCCCATGATTTAATATACACGTTCTCTATGGGGTCTCTTGTGTCCTTTTTAATATTACTTCTCTTTCAACAAAAAAAAAAAAAAAAAAAAAAAAAAAAAAAAATAAAAGAGATAGAGAGAGAAACAAAAAATAAAAATAAAAATGAAAATTAATAAGACAAAAGATAAAAGAAGGTAAGAAATAAAAACTTCATATTAAACCAACAATTTTCAAATAGCCAAATGAAGGATAATGGCTTATTGTTAAAACATAAAAATTTCAGTTACCCGAATAAATATAGTAATTATTCATTTCGTTCATGATTAATAAGAAAAATAAAAGTATTATTTGATAAATGAAAAGAGATTATATAACAAAGAAGTATTTTTAAAGAAAAATTAGGAATAAAGCAAGAGCGCTTTGAAAATGTGGAGGATAAGTCGCAAAAATGTTTGGAGAGAATTTTTATCTGTCAAAGGCTATGACATCTGAACATCATTAGACTGTGAAGTACTTAATTGATGTAGCTGTTGTGTTACTGCCAATGTTCCACATTCACTAACATTTATGATCACCCAGATACTGTCTGGAAAAATAAAAGAAAAAAAAAAAAAAAAAAAAAAAAGAAAGAAGAGAATAAATAGTAATCAATAAAATATATATACATATATAAGGTGTATATATATATATATATATATATATATATATTATAAATATGTCAATAAGATTAGCTATAAGATTAGCTATAAGATTAGCTATAAGATTAGCTATAAGATTAGCTATATGATATATATTATTATCATATGATATTATCTTTTTACCACCAAAATAAGAGCCAGCAGGTGTTATCATCCTCCATTTGCTTTGGTGAACACCCAAATCCTCGGGGCTTGTCAAAGTGACACTTATCTCTATCGTTTCTTTAGGAGCTAAGGATGGAACTGGCACTTTCATACAATCGCCCAATGGTGTACCAGCAGAATGTTGTAAGCGAACGCCATTTGGCCAAGTTTCAGTACCGCTATTTTGAATTCGCCATGACTTTTGAAACTTTGTATTAGGCGGAACAGATTCTCCGTCGCCTATGGTGCTGTCGCACAATAGCGTCATACAAGGAAGTTTGAATGGTGACTCATAATCGAAGTAACTACATACCGCCGCTTGTAAATTCCTATAATGGAAACAAAATATTACATTTAACATTTAAAATATTACATATCATTATTTCAATCAGATGGATTATATTAATTTTCTTACAAATGATATCAAACTTCTATCTTCTTATAAACATTATATTATATGTTGTGTATAAGTAACATACATATATACATACATACATACCAAAAAAAAACAAACAAACACATACGACTGAAAGTCGTTCTTTGAAGTTTCTTCATAATAAAAAAAAAAAAGAGAAAAGAAAAGAAAAGAAAAAAAATTTGAACAGAAAAATGTAAAAGATAATTGTTGTCAAATGAGAGGAGACAGGGGCAAGGGGGGAGGAGATAGTTGGGGAGCTCGGGGAGGAAAAAAGGAAGAAACAGAAAAAAGAAATAAAATAAAAAAAAAAAAGAAAAAAGAAAAAAAACAGAAACTATTGACATTGGTAAACAGAGTATTAAAAGGTTATGTCAATGTAACGTATATAAGTTTAATTCAAAAGTTAACCTATATTATTAACAGAAAAGACATATTACCAATTATTCATATCCAAGAAAAACGCAGCGGTTGCCTCATTTAATTGGCTACCAGCTAACAATCTTTGTAGCTGTTTAATTAAATCATCTTTATCCGTGGTGCCCAAACAGCTAAATTGGTGTAACAAATGTTGATCCACGTCGTTGTTCACGTTCATATCGTCTTCCCTTCTTTCGTATTAAGATCCATGCAATATGACTAACCGCGATGATGAAATGAAATCTTTTTGTTTGAAAAAAAAAAAAAACAAACTCTTCTAAATAACGTATTCACTTATCGTCGATTTTACTACAAAATTTTAAATGTCATTCTTCGGGATTATGACGTTCCGTTGTATGTAAGTGCATGCACTCGTGGTACATTCCGTTCTAGAATTAGAAACGAATCGAGAAAGTATATCTCTCCCTTTAAGTATACATATATATATAGATACGTATGTACATATATATATATATATATATGTGTGTGTTGTGTGCTTCTATACGTAACTACTGTACAGTCCAATGAAAGATTATTATTTTACGAGATTATACTCCAATTAAAAATCACTAAACCAATAAGCGTTATGTATTAATCGTAATTGCGAAAAAAAAAAACAAAAAAAAAGAAATCCATGGAATTTTCCGTATGTATTTAATACAAGAATCACTAGCGTCAAGAAAATTGTTTTTATCGACGCTAAGTCGATCCCCCCCCCTTCACCCTCTTAATAACACTATCCGGTCATACGCGTACGTCTCGCGTGCTAAAAAAAAAAAAAAAAGAAAAAAAAAACAAAAAGAAATTCCCTATCAATTTTCAGAAGGAGGGGGAAAAAAAAACACATTCTCATGTCTCATATCGTTCTTCATATCGTTCGATGTAAATTTCAATGTTGCTAATTGTTAATTAAAATTCTTCATCTTTTTCTAATCATCATATTGCTAATAATAAATTGTTAACGTGTCATTTAAAATCAGCAGAAAAATAGAAAAGAATTACTTTTTTTAATAATAAATTACAATAATACATATATATATATGTATAAAGATTAATTGTTTATATAATTATACCGTAAGAATAAGATTTTATTATTCGCGGGGTTTGTAAATTGACGCAGTTTTCTACGCATGCGCGTTATTAAGCAATTGAGGTTAACGCCTGCGCGGTAGCAATTTGAGCAACTCAACGCATGCGCGTAGGTAACGCAGTCGATAGGATGCGCGCGCATACGAGAGTCATACGTACCGCGGAACAATCGAAATACAAAACAAACGTCTATCGCGCGTCAACTCGCGATCACGTTCGTTCCTCGTAGAGTCTTGTCATGGTTTTAACGTTAACTTCATAGAGTTAAGTAAACGATCGTGTTTTGAAATACAATCGTATACATTAGTAAAGAATTAAATATTTCCCTTAATAATTTCGTTCGTGAGGTCTTTTCGGGAGAGAACAAAAAATCTATATATTATCTCGAAAGATAAAGTGGTCGAATAAAAAAAAAAATAAAGGAAGGGAAAACAATATTTCTCCGAATATACGTGGAAAGGCGCGTTTGGTGTTCATGTACTTGTGTGTGTGTGTTTACGTATAACGTACGTATTGCTACGATTCAAGTCGATATACAAAATGGACATTCGCATGTAAAAAAAAGGAAGGAAAAAAAAAGAAAAAAGAAAAAAGTGATGTTATATGTCAAAGATTTTTTTTTTGATCATTACCACATAACGCACAAGAGAGAGAGTAATAGGATTATAGTGATTTCATCGAAAATTCTATACATTTTCAATCTGATAAAGCGATTTTCAAGAGATAACAAAGAATAGAAGAAAGAAAAGAAAAAGAAACAGGAAAATTCTAAAAGATCAATTTCGACTTTGAGACATATTTGCTTTTACTATTTTTTTTCTCCCTTCTCTCTCTTTCTCTCTCTCTCCATCTCTCTCTTTCTCTCTCTCTCTCTCTCTCTTTCTTTTTCGAAAAAAAAAGGAAGAAGAAAAATAATTTTCGAAAAAAAAAAAAAAAAAAAAAAAAAAACATAATTTTCGAAGAAAAATGATAGGACCATCGTCTAACAACGGTAACGTTTCGAATCACGATACGATCGTAAATGGCCAAGGTGGTAAATCATCGAAAAGAAAGATCTACGAGGATCTAGACGTAAATAGTTTTTGCGAGGAATTATGGCAAAATGGTAGAAAACGTTATTTGCAAGAATTAGAAACCCCGATAGAATTGATAATGTCGAATGATCTTATTTCGGACGTCGATAATAATACGTCGTTTTTTACCACAAACAATTCGACAACGATCAGTCAGGATAATAATAACGACGAACGTGCTTCATCCGTAACGCGTTTGAAAGTATTGGTTGTAGACGGTACCAATTATTCTTGGACAACGTTGTCCGATTTGGAAAGTCAACGTATACAGGAACAAGTAACAGAATTGACAAACAATTGTACGACAACAATATCGTCACCGTCATCCTCGTCATCGTCATCGATGTCATCGTCGTCTTCGTCATTATCCTCGTCGATTTCATTGGAAGGACACCCTAATTCCGATATAATTTATACCGATTTACGTACGATCGACGATACACAAAATAATTATCAGCAGGTAATACGTAATGGTTTATGGGAATCCATAAATCATCACCATCATCATCACCATCATCATCATCATCAATCGTTGATCACTTTACCCGCATCGAATAATAGAATGAAATCCCAACAAAATTCTATGCAATCTTTAACGAATAATAATGATAATCAACAACAACAACAACAACAACAACAACAACAACAATATCATCAATTCGATGATCAAGAAGAGAATGGTAATCTTTCATGGTTGTTGGATTTTAAATTAGATCCTTTCATCGAAGCTGCTGCTGACGATAAAATATATAACAATGGGATAGATCTCAAGGATAATTATTACGGTAAATAAATATATATGTATATATATATATATATATTTATTTATTCATTTAAAAAATTTATATATATATATATGTATTAGAAAATTTTTATATAATATAAATAAATAATATAAGTTTATTTATATAATTGTATTTAAAATATTTACAAAATTATTATAAAATACTCTTATATCAATGTGCTTGTATGTGTGTACATATATACATATATAAGAGTATTTTGTTATATGAATTTAGAAGAAGAAAAAAAAAAAGAAAAGAAAAGAAATTATTTTCTAATTTTTGTTTATCAGGAAATAAAAATAAAGGAAATAATAATCATCGTGGTAATGGATCAATGATCTATACGATAGATTCCAAAAAATTGTATAATAATAATCAAGATAATTCAACGATTACTAATCAGAAATCTTCATACGTTAATTCGGACATTAATAATCATCATCAAGATTTTTCGTCTACCAATAACAACAACAACAATAATAACAACAACAACAACAACAACAACAACAATAATAATAATAATAATAATAATAATAATAATAATAATAATAATAATAATTGTCCGAAAAAGCCACCGTTCACTTATACCGAATTAATCGAACATGCGCTACAAGAGAGAGGGGAACTAACCGTTTCGGCGATTTATCAATGGATTTCGTAAGTAAAAATAAAAATAAAAATAAAAAAAAATATATATATATATACATATATTTTATTTTACAGTTGATTTAATTTATTAGATAAAGAAAAATTAAATTAATAGATCATTTTAGCATGTCAATGTTTTAAAATTAAGAATTTAATTAAATAATTATCTTACTTAATAAAATTATAAATAATAATAATAATAATAATAATAATAATAATAATAATAATAATAATAATAATAATATATGTGTATATGATACATAATAATATAATATATGTTAGTAAAAAATTTTACATTTCTATATTATATTATTTCGAGGAAGAGAAAAGTTTGAGAAAAAAATCAGGAGTTTCAATTTTCGTAAATAAAAAAAAAAAAGAAAAAAGAAAAAAGAAAGAAAGAAAAACATTTATATACATATATACATATACTTTTTCTTTTTTAAATTACGTTTTTAAATTACAAAAAAAAAATAGAAAATTCGAGATCTATCCAAAATTGACATTCTCAATTTTACAATCCCATTTCATTGTCCTTATCGTTCATCGTAATAATAACAACAACAACACTAACAGCAACAGCAACAACAACAACAACAACAACAACAATAATAATAATAATAATAATAATAATAATAATAATAATAATAATAATAGTAACCATAATGATATGTAAATGGGACACTATAGACGATTATGTTCGTCGATTTATTTTCTCTCCGATTTGAACGGAGAAGTAATAAGAAGAGAAAAAAGAAAAAAAAAAGGAAGAAAAAAAAAAGAAAAAGAAAAAGTCTGAATTTAGGGGACGTTCGAAACAACGTCGATGAGTTCATAGACAAAGAGAAAGAGAGAGAGAGAAATAGAGAGTCAGAGTCAGAGTGAGAGAGAGAGAGAGAGAGAGAGAGAGAGAGAGGGTTGCCGTTGACGAAGGTTCGCTGGGTTCTTAGATGGTACCCATTGGTACCACTAACCAGTTGTTGCTTTGCACATCCTGGTACGAACTCCTTTCACCCTCACCCTCGCCCACACCCACACCTTTACTCTCACCCTCGCTCTCACCCTCACCCTCACCCTCATTCCTATTCTACCTCGTGCATTGCGGCTCTAACGCGAATGCGAACACGATTTACCGTTTCTATACTTTCACCTCTTCGATCGCATAAGTTTCTTCGAGAAAATTGTGAAATAACGAAGTAATACATATATATATGTATATATGTGTGTGTGTGTGTACATGTATATATATGTATGTATGTATACATATATTGATGATTATAGTAATTTTTTCCTTTTTTTTATCTCTTTTGTTTTTTTTTCTTCCTTTTTTTTTCCTTTTTTTTCCTTTTTTTTTCTTTTTTCTTTTTTTTAATAACCAATATTTTGTTCAAGCAAAGACAATATTTGTTTTCTATGATATGATTTATTATATAATCGTTATTGTCGATGGTATTCATTTCTCAAGCGGAAAAGTCTTTTTCTTTTGATCTTTAAGTTTTTTTTTTTTTTTCCTTTTAATATTTCCTTTTTTTTCTCTCTCTTTCTTTTGATTACATTTATTACATTTGTATCAGCTTTTTCTATCGATTTTCTATTGTTTATTTAGAATTATTTTTATTATTATTATTATTATTATTATTATTTTTCTTCTTTTTTTCTTTTTTTCATCAGATTTGTTGGCTATTTTTTATTTCTTCTCTTTTTTTTCTTTTTCTTTTCTTTTTTTTTTTTTTAGATATCTTTTGAACATTCTCTTTTTTGCAATTTTTATATATTTACATTTGCCATATTAATAATTTTTTATTAATTGTCATTAGAAAAATTTTATATTAGATTTATTATTAACGATTTCTATAGGTTCATTAAAAATAATAATAATTAATAAAGGATACAAATATTATTAACAATTTTTTCTAAATTTGGTATATATTAAATTTTTTAATTAATAACGATATTAATAATAATAACAATAGTATTAACAATCGATGTAAAATTGAAATATGAAAAATGATTGTGATCCCGATAAATTGTACGGGTTGAGGAGAAGGAGGTACGGGTGGCCGTGGGGAAGAGGGGTCGTCGGCCAAAAGTTTCTAGTTAAGCGAGGCTTGTAGTTTTACTTAGTTTAATGCGAAAAAAAACATCAGCTTGAAAAGGTCTCGAAAAGGTCTCGAAAAAGGATAATTCAATTTTGAAATCATTTAATAACTTTTAACCCGACCCCATGTATATTTCAAATTTTATATCGGGAATAGAGTGATAGAAAAAGATAAATTATTTTCGCGGGATTGAGTAATTGTCGAAAATTCAAATTATTTTCGAATTTGAATAATTCAGTTGAATAAAAAAAAAAAAAAAAAAAAAAAAATATAAAATATATAAAATGAGAGAAAGAGAAAAAGAGAAAGAAATTAATCATATATGTATATATATATATTTTTTTTTGTTTTCTCTTTATATATGTTTTTCTAATTTTATTTATTTATTTATATTATATTATTTATTTATTTATTTACTTTATTTATTTATTTTTAAATTTTTATTTTAGGGAACACTTTCCTTATTACAAAAGTAATGACGATCGTTGGAAAAATTCTGTGAGACATAATCTCTCGATAAATCCACATTTTCGAAAAGGATCTAAGGCCCCACACGGTGCTGGTCATTTATGGGCGATAGCCAATCGTGGTGACACCAGACCACATCAAATAATTACAACCGATCCAACAAAATCATCATCACGATCGATCATAAAGGACGTTGATTATGGCAATTCTCGGCAACATGATACTAACAACAGGTAAATAATTTATATATCCATATATATATATACATTAAAAAAAAATTAATACATAATAATTTATTATATAAATATTTTATATAATAAATATTACTTATGTAATAAAGTTTGTATAATATATATATATAAAAAAAAAAAATTTGTTTACATTATATTATTCCAATCATATTTCAGTGAAATAGGTTTATTAGACGAAATAGAAGCAGCTACGGCAAGTATTACACGTCAATCTTCCGAAGAGGATACCGACGATATCGTTAATTCTACGACATTGGAACATTGCGCGGAACAAATATTAAGTGGTATCAAAAAGGAGGTCGAGGTACAATATTTGGTACCAATGATGGTTTCCAATGGTACGTGTCAGGGAACACAGCAACAAAATACAACACAAACGACTAATTTTGATTGCACCATAAAAGAAAGCGGTACGTCATGTTTGTTCATCATTCGTTTAATTACCTTTTTTTTATTTGTTTATTCGATTGTTTCTCTTTTTTCCGACCTCCCACCCCCCCCGTTTCTGACGAATATTCATCATCATTCATTGAATTTATTCCTTTGTCCTTTTATTTTAGATTTTTTAAATCCAATATCGAAGGAAGTAGTAGCCGAGGAATGTGGATTGATAAGCGAAGGTTTTCTGGTAACCGATATGGGCTCAACGGGTTTAGGTTTAAACATGGTAGAATCTGAAATAATATCGCCGGAGAATTTATTCGGGGAGGAATTAAATTTTCAATTTTACGAATTGTCATCGCCATCCCAATTGCAATCCGCTTGACACACGGACAACAACAACGAATTACACGTGATTTTGATAGACGAGTTACAAATACAGGACATTCAAGTATGCGAAAATATAACGATTGCCAGCGATTGTACGACGAGTCACAGTGTAACATAAGAAGTACGCGATAATGGAGAAAAGGGAAAGAAGAAATGAAAGGAAAAATTAAGAAAAAAAAAACCAAAAAAAAAAAAATAAGAAAAAAAAAATGAAAAAGAAAAAAAGAAAAAAAGATTAATTGATTTGATAAGGGAATTATAATATAGTTTTTACGATGTCCATTACTGACATCCGCTTTACCGATACATCATTACATCCGAAATGAAAAATCTCATATCTCTTGCCTTTTAAGATCTTATATCTGGATCTTAATATACATATATATATATATATAAATATATATACATATATATGTATATATACATCTATGTGTTAAAAATAAGAAAATATTATCATTTATATAACTACAGGATATATATTATTATTATCATCATTATCATTTTATTAGATCCTTAATGTGTGTAAACGTTTTTTTTTCTTTTTGCTATTAGCCAAGAAAAAATATAATATTTAATATTAATAATATTTACAATTGTGGAATAATAACATTGAAAATTAATGATTTATTTATATATATATATATAAATATATATATATATATGTACGTGTAATTAGTTGTGTATATACATTTCGTTATTGTTTTTGCAATTTTTTTTTCAGTTTTTTTTAATTTACCTTGTCTTTTTTTTGTTGTTGTTTCTTTTTAATTTAATTTACAAAATTAATAACGGAATGTCGTTTGAAATTAATCGTATTAAGCGCCATCTGCTTCCCTGTGTATATCGTTTGTCATTTATTTTTTTTTGTTTGGATGCTACGTGCGTGCATCGGGTTACGTAAATTTAATTAAAAATTAATCCGCCAGAGTGCGCCTCCGTCGCAGCCATACGTGTCAGTTGTAAAAGACTGGTGGGGGCATCATGGATTTATTGTTTACAAATTATAATTCTATGTTTTGGCTGAGTTATTTATATTGCGCTTATATTTTATATAAAAACTAAATACATAATATACGAAGGTATTAAAGTTGACGACGACCTGTTTTTTTTTTTATGCAGGACTATAAAAAATGCCGGGTGATTTCGGCGAACAAATTGAGGTTAACTTTTTGAATTTTCTCTCTCTCTCTCTCTCTCTCTCTCTCTCTCCCTTTCTTTCTTGTTTATATTTTCATTATAGTAAAGTTTAAAAAGTTTAGGGAGTTACTTTTATTTTATTCTTTTTTTTTTTTCTTTTCCTTCATCTACAGGACTACGAAGTTTTAAATTTACTTGGAAAAGGTGGTTTTGCTAGTGTTTACAGAGCAAAATGTTTACGCAATGGAATGGAAGTTGCTATAAAAATGGTAAATAGTTTTCATTTGTTGGGTGATAAATTAAATAAAATTCTTTCTCAATCGAGACGCTTGTCAATTTGAAATCTTTAAGAGTTATAACGTAGTTTTTTATAATTTGATTTTATAGATAGACAAGAATTCAATGCAAGCTGCCGGTATGTCAAACAGAGTTTCTCAAGAAGTAGAAATACACTCTCGTTTGAAACATCCAGCTATTCTAGAAGTATATACATTCTTTGAGAATAATAATTATGTTTACATGATATTAGAATTATGTCACAATGGTGAACTTCAACGTTACTTAAAAATGCAAGAATCTAATGTATTATCTGAACAAGAAGGTAAATGTCAATTTTCTTTTCATATTATTTTATCTTAAAGGAAGTTTTATTCTTTAACGGAATCATTTGTCAATTTATGATGCCTTAAGACTTAAAAAAAAAAAAAAAGAAAAAAAAATTGGAGCAAAATTGATGACAGTGCTAACATTTGAAATATTTTTTTCTTTATAATTTTCATATATATATATGTTTATTGTTTAAGCTGGAAATATCATAGCACAGGTCGTACAAGGTCTGTTATTTCTACATTCTCATTTGATACTTCACAGAGATATATCATTGTCAAATTTATTATTAACTAAGAATATGCAAGTGGTATGTAAAAGAATATTAATAGATTTTTTTGTTTTTTTTTTTATATGGTATATCTAAATATAATTAATATAATTAAAATTTTATAGAAAATTGCTGATTTTGGATTAGCGACGCAATTAAAAAGACCAGATGAAAAACATTTGACTATGTGCGGTACACCTAATTATATATCACCAGAAGTAATTTCAATAAATTTAATATATATATATATATACATATATATTTATTAATATATATAATATATGAAAAATAAATATATTAAATTTATTTCAAGGTTGCAACTAGATCATCGCATGGTTTGGCAGCAGATGTTTGGAGTTTAGGATGTATGTTGTATACTCTTTTAGTAGGTAAACCTCCATTTGATACAGACGCTGTAAAGAGTACCTTGACACGAGTAGCAATGGCTGATTATGTTATGCCAACCAATTTGTCTAACAACGCTAAAGATCTTATAGATAAATTATTGAAAAAGAATCCAAAGGAAAGGATTCATTTAAGAGATGTCCCAAAGCATCCATTTATAACAAGTTTGAAAACAAATCAAACATGTAGTATAAGTGTTAGTAAAAGTTTTTATAAACCAAAAAAAAAAAGAAGTAAACTTAATCTTATTAAATTAAAAATATTAATTTAAGATATTAATAAAGAATATTTTTCTTTTTTTTTTTTTTTTTTTTATTTCTTCTTCCAATAAATAGGGAAGACATGAGAGGATCGGTATAGATAGAGTATTATTAGGAGAAGGCATGATTGATTCTGGAGTGGGTAGAACATTATCTTCTTATAGCCAAGCTAGGATGCGTTCTCGTTCAGAAGAACGTATATGTACAACCCCCATGATATATGATGGATTTGGACCTATGATAAGTGCAAGAAGTAAAGCTCTATCTGAACCAATTACAAAAATGCATTCATTACAAAGAAAACAATTTATGGATTATATTCCAAAAACAGATTCTGTACTTTATGACATATCACCAGGTCAATCAAGCAGAATATTTTCACAGAATGTTCAACAGAGTAATTGTGAATCGTGTCATGAAAATAGAAGACAAAAAGTGATTGAAAAACAAAAACGAAAGGAAAAAAGTAACGAACGTTTGTGTAATCCAGAAATTAATGAAGAAATTAATAAATTACAAGTATCACCATTAAATTCTGAACGATTACAACCTACAAGGCATAGAACAAAAACAGCGATACTCACTATTCTTGATAATGGTGAAGTTTGTATAGAATTTATTAAAAGAAGAAATGGAATAGTATGTTTATTTTACATTAATTATAATTCTTTCTTTCTCTCTCTCTCTCTCTCTTTAAAAATGTTTAAATTAAAGGAATATCTTTTTTTCTCTCTCTTTTTTTTTTTTTTTTTTTCTAGGAAAAAATAAACGAAGTGTGTAGAATTTCAGGTGACGGTTTAAGAGTGATACTTTATAAACCAGTTTCCTTGTTAGAAATTGGTTCGCAACCCCCACCATTACCAAGTTACGGTGCTGACAATATTTATTCATATGAAAATTTACCACCGCGTCATCATAAAAAATATATTTATGCTTCTCGTTTTGTCAAACTCGTCAGAGCTAAAACTCCAAAGGTGACGTTATACACGCAACGTGCTAAATGTTTATTCATGGAAAATGGTCCACATCCTGATTGCGAAGTGCACTTTTATAATGGTTGCAAAGTAATATCTTTATTTATTTTCATACAAATTATTGAGATATTTTTATTCGAACTTGAAAAAAAAAAAAAAAAGAATTTTTTTTTATTTCTAACATGTAACAGGTTACACGTGTCGATGGTGCTGTAAAGATTACAGAGGATAGTAACACATATGTCGAAGGTGAATTTCCTACGCATTTGGATGAATTCTATGAACATTATTCTGATAGCTACAAACGTTGTTTGCTATTAGAATCCACTTTACAATCTTTGGAAACGGCAACAGGTCATTCATACTTTCCTGTAATAATTGGACGTAGGCCTTGTTCGGCCTTGAATGATGCTCCTTGTTTACAAGGGAAAGAGAACGTTTCACATACCACTAATAGTACACCTGTTGTTAGTAAAATATATTTTGTATTGTTTAAAAGAAATTTAATTGATAATAATTCATTTAAAATTCTAAACTTTTTTTTTTTTTTTAGATGCCATCGTTCGACGCCATTTATTCGGCAGTATCAACGACAACATCACGTTCGAGAAAAATTAATTCTGTTTATAGTACAAATTGTGATATAGAAAAAGTAACAATACCAGGAATTGGTATTGCCATAAAATTACCATCTGGAGATATTAAAATAGATTACAAGGATGGATCCTCTTTAACTGTAAATAATTATTTACTTAAAAAAAAAAAGAAAAAGAGAAAAATTAATGCGTTTTTTTTTTTTTTTTTTTTTTTTTTTTTTTTTTTTTTTTTTAAATAATAATACTTCTTAAATGTGATTATAGGTAATAACGCAAGGTTACGGTGGTGGTATTAAGTATGAAACAAATAACGGTAAGGTCTTCAAATATAGTCAAAAGTGTCAACAAAATATGGAAGTACCATATGTGGTAAAAGAAAAATTAAGAGATGTCCCAACGATTATTAAACATCTTGTGCAACCTAAGCACAAAAATTTAAGATAATTTACAATTTTTAAGGATATATATATATGTATAAGAAAAAGAGTGAAAGAGAGAGAGAGAGAGAAAAAAAAAGAGAAAGAGAGGAGAGAGAGGAGAGAGAGTGAGTAGATATATTTTTTGTATAGTAATTTTAAGTTAGCTGAAGATTTAAAAAAAAAACAAAAAGGATGAGGTGGAGAGATATAAAGGGATGTCGCTATTGTTTTTCTTTTTTTTTTTTTTTTTTTTCTTTTTTTTTTGTAATCTTATTAAAACTATATTTTAATTAAAACATTTAAGAAATTGTAGAATAATGTCTTTTATATATTACGTAATAAAATTATATCAAATCAATCGATGTGTATGAATGAATATCGTTGTGAACACATCGTAAAGAAAAAATGATTTCAGTTTTAATGATTAATATTTTTTCTTTCTTTCTTTTTAATTCTTCTAACGACATCTTTTTTCAACTTCACCTAAACGCGTACTAAATGTGTATATATATATATATTTTTTTTTTCCCTAATGCGGTTCTTTTTATTTTATTTTTATTTCTCATTTTTTAATACACACACATATATATATATATATTTTTTTTCGATTTCTTTATTATTTTTTTTTTCAAATTAATATAAAAACGAGATAAGCAAAATGAAGAATAAGATTCTATACGTAGTAAAAAAAAAAAATGTATCTATGATTCTTAAATAGTTTTAATGATCAATAATGATCAATATATATTGTAGATATATTTTTAATCATCGATGAAATATTTTATATGCCAATTAAATACTTGGATCTAATTATATATAAAATATAATCATCGATGAATTATTTCTTATATATATGCAATAAATTTGAATGAAACATTTACAAGATTCGTCATTAATCATTGACGAATTTTTTTATATGTAATTGCATTAGATCATCGACGAATTATTTCCATATAAATATATATATATATGGAATTTATTACTACTTTTAAATCGAACATTTTCGTTGATACGTAAATGTTAATAATAAGAAATATATATATACATATATATATATATAATAAATAAAAATAAAATCAATATATAGATAGAAATAGCAATTAAACAATTAATGATTAAATAAAAAACATTAAATCAAATTTATTTAATTAACAATTTAACCTAAAATAAAAATATAATTTTTAATTGGGTTAGATGATAATAATAATAATAATAATAATAATAATAATAATAATAATAGTAATAGTAATAATATATTTCATAATTGTTAATGATTAATTCGTTCAAATATTATCCAACATTACCATTCGATTAAAAGCTAATTCGATTTAAAGCTAATTTCAACTTACGCATGTGACGTATGTGACATTAGCGCCACAGGTACGGACAAAAAAAGAACTAAAACAGTAACGAGGAAATACTGTTCTAACCATAAACCCCCCACCCCACTTCATTATGCAGCTATTATTACATATTACTACATATGGTATAATATATATATGACTGTGTAGTTTATATCCATCTTATGCATAGTAAGAATAGATAAAAATAAATAAAAATACAAAAAGAAAAAAAAAAAGAAAAAAAAATCAAAACTTTTTTCAGTGCGTTTCTTTAAGAATTTATTTTACAATTCTATTATATTTCTTTCTAATTTATTTCTCTTACCTAATGAATTATGATTATCTAACGAAAATCATTAAAAGGTATTTAATCAAAATTAAAATCGAAAGAAGGATTTTGGAAATGCGCTGAAATGTGCAACCATTCCCTCGATATTACTTACCATATCGAATTAGATTTTGATATAAATCGCAAGAAATATCGACCCAAGTCTTACCACGTGGAGGTTGCTGCATCTGAAGATCCTAAGTAATCTATCATAAAAACATATTAATAAATATCAAAAAATTATAGAACGCAACCCTAATTCTAAAATCTGAAAATAAATCGATGAATTCTAATGGTTAAATTCTTATGTAACCTCAAAAAAAGAAAAAAAAAGAAAGAAAAACAATCTGAGATCTTCGAAACAAAAAGTTAATCGTGATAAACTCTCAATGTTCTTCAATCAATTAATTAATTGATTAATTACAAACGATCTCGTTCGCGCTGATTCGAGTCTTTTGTCATCGACATGATTGAGGTTATGATCGGAGAAATACTTGAAAAAAAAAAAATTTACTACTTACTACTTAAGAAGTTCTACGATGACAGTTGAAAAACAATCGTCCACGATTTATGATCGATATTCTGCTGGAGATTTATTTCGTAGCTGGTTGACAATGAAATGTCGAAGTTGATAAAGATATATCTTCTTTAATGGATGTTAACGAAAATTGATTCTAATGCGATCTCATTGCACGCAATCGATGCAAAAATATTTGTCGTTTAATTCGCGATTAAATAATACGAACAGATTTTTTTTCTTTTTTTTTTTTTTACGGTATAAACACTCAATATCGTTCTTCTGAAAGAAATGGAAAAAAAAAATCTCAAAGAAAATTATTATCTTATTATATAAAATCGTTTAAATTATTGCGAAAATGTTTGATATAAAAATGTTTTAATTTACCTTATTAAATCCTCGCCGACATTGTTACAAGATTATGATCGAGAGGAATTAAAAGTAAATTAATGTAAAATAATTGAAATGTTAAATTGTTTAAGCTTTATTCAAATGTCACAAACGTGAAGAAAATTACGACGTTCATTCATTGAAATCTAAAAGAAAACTAATTCGATAACTGGCTAAAGTCAATTGAACGTTTCATTTTTATTCCACGTTATATACAAGCAATGACTTTGCGTTCAAAATTTATGTTTATTCAAATATTACATTAAAATTATTTTATAATTAACCTATGTCACGGGTTATCTATCGTTTAAATAAATAAATTATTTGCTTAAATATTAATTCATTATATTCTACGTACATCATATATCGTTTAAATAATTATAAATTAATCGAAAATATTAATTATTTAAGGTTAGCCGTATGAAAAGAGAGAGCTTCGATGTTCACTCGCCGAGGTGTAATAGAAAACTAACCTACGTACTAACAAAATCAATTGAGCGTTCGTTCTTTGTTGATATCGATTGTAAACAACGATCGCGTACTCGAAATATAAAATTATTATTGATACGTGTATTGAATTAAAATTATTTTATATTTGATACGTTTTACGTTTGAATGAATATATAATATGTGAAATTATTTAAATTATTTAATATGACGTTTACTCATTGAAATATAAAAGAAGATTTTTACGATAATTATCGATTATTCGAGATTTCGTTTTTGATAATTATATGATTTTTAAATAAAAAGAAATGCATTTTTTTTCTTTTTTAAATCAAATATACAGAGCTTTGATCATTGTAAAATATTATTATTATTATTATTATTATTATTATTATTATTATTATTATTTTTATCAATTATTATTAATTTAATTATTAATTTTAGTAGAGTAGTACGTGTAATGATAGGCTATCTTTATTTTCTAAAGTTTTACTATCTAATTTAATTAACACTCAAAGAGAAATAAAAATATACACACACACACATATTTATTTGTAAAAATAGATATATAATTATGACATTAAGATAAAACTAACAAAAAAATAATTTCAGCTTATTAAACAAATTCTCTATTTAACGGACACATATCAGACGCACGTACACACACACACACACACCAGAGAGAGACACGCGCACCTATACACTTTATACTTAATTGAAACATTTTATACGAAAATTAATAGAGTGGGGTTAGAAAGCTTCTTCTCTTTTACCGCGAAATTCAAAGAGAGTTATTATATGAAACTTTTTCCCTTTTATTTGTTTTTCTTTCCATTTGAAAAATATCTATCAAAAAACAGCATTTACGTCAACAATGAGTAATTCTTGATTGATTTTTATTTTAACAAGATTTTATTTTCAAAAACGAAGGTTTTCAGCGAAACACACGATTTTTTTCGAACTTCTTGGAGAGAAAAAACAAAAAAACGAGTTTTGTTTTTATTTTTTTTTCTCTTTTTTTTTTTTCTTGAAGAAAATAAAACTTTTACGAAAAATGAAAAAAGAAATAAATTTCTTCCTCGAAATCGGTCAATAATTTTATACCACTGTATTCGTTAATTGGCACAAATCATTATTATAAAACCAGAAATAATGAAATCCACCATGGTCGCCATATTACTCGGCCATATTTGATTTCGTAAGTATTACAATATTTTCTCTTATTTAGGATCAAATTTGGGTTATTAAAAGAAAAAAAAAAAAAAAAAAAAAAAAAAAAGAAAAAAGAAATGAATAAATAAATATAAAAAAAAAAAAGTTAAAAAAAAAGAAGAAGAAAGAAAAACATCATATCATTTTGAATTTGCGAATTTATCGTCTTACGCAGTTTATGCATGTGTATATAAATTTTTTTTATAAAATAAAGAAAAAAAAAATATATACATATATTTTTTAAAATATATATCTATATTTTTGTTTATATATATATATATATATATATATATATATATATATATATATATATATAAACAAAAAATTATTTTGCAATCAAAAATAAACGTACACAGATGGTCCTGGTCATCGTCGTCTTCGTCGTCGGACGTGGTCGTAGACGATTGTCGAACAAAAGACGAACTGTCAGAATCAAAAAATTACTTGACGAAGTAAATAAGATAACGTGACGTGTTAAAGGTCAATTAGAAAAGACAAGTGGGATGTCATTCACTAAAACAGGCGTTCACCATTTTATCGAGATCTCAATTAAGGTTCCGAGTTTGTAATCTTGAGAATAGGAACAATCCTAACCTCTCTATATCGCTGTTAACATGGGTAAGCATTTGCAATATGTTATCTTTAAATTTATATATATATCCGTATAAAATATATTATTAACCGATAATACGTTCACTTCGAACGTTTTCGTCGTACTGAAATCGATAAAGTTACAAGTTCTGTTAAATGCATTATTTTTTTTTTTTCCTAATCTTATCTATGAGTAAGTCTTGAATGGTTGACTCATTGATGAATCCAATCATTCTTGTCATAGTTGTAACATAGACATTGTATATTTTATTTTATAATAATGTCGGAAAATAGATTAAATGAGATCTCTGAATTTTTACCATTGCGTAGAAATTTTCTAAGTGACATAAGTTTAGGAAGATATTCAGAACATAGCCTGTATGAAAGTCATTTAGAAAATAAATCTTATCGTAAGTTTCATTATATCTTAACCCAATCATTTATATATATATATATATATATATATAAGAAAACATTAATTTTTAGTCAATGATAAAATGACAATATTATTGTTGATAATTAAGATTAAATGTTATTTCATTTTAGGAAACATGTGCAATGATTGTATGGCCAGAGTGCCTTATGCAACTCTTATAGCAACTATTATGTGTTGTTTGGGTGTTGGAATATTTTGTGGCACTATGTACAGAGGTGTTACTATATGTTCTCTTATGATGGATCAGGTATATATATATATGTTATTTGTTTTATAACCTCTAAATATTTTAAATATTAGGTTGGAAACTATGAAATGGGCGTTGAATGAAAATAAAAAAAAACTAAACAAAAAACCGCCCCTTTCATAATTTCCAACCTAATACTTATATATTAGGTTGGAAACTATGAAACGGGCGTTGAATGAAAATAAAAAAAAAACTAAACAAAAACTGCCCGTTTCATAGTTTCCAACCTAATAGCATTGATGTTAAAATATATAATATATATATATATATTTTCATATTAATATTTTTCAAAGGTATTTCATTTGAGACTTGGCTGGTTAGAAGCATTACAATTGGTTCTTGCTATAATAGGAGCTAGCATGGCTGCTTTAGGCTTCATGATTTTATGCGTTGGTTGTCTTGCAACAGGTGCAACAAGACATAAAGTATATAGAGCATGGCGATCTAGAGTAGGAGGTCGAATTTCATGTGCTGTTGTGAGTAGATATTATATATTTTCTTATTTATGCATTTTATCATAAACTTCATGAACCAATTAAGTATATAGATTGAATTTTTTTTCAGTTCATGACCATTACATACGTATCGCAATTGATCTGGCTTGTTATATTTGCAATTTTAATTGTAATCACATTTCTGTTTACTATATTTTGGGGATTGTGCAGTAATCCTCGTGTTCAGTCTCTCGATCAATGCATCGATTTTACTCAATTCAGTAAGCTATTGTACATTTTCATTCTATCTTTTTTTTTCTATATATAAATAATATAAGCTTAATATATAATATAATAAATATATAAATAATGTAAGCTTAACGATACGATAGAATAATTTATTTCTTATTTATATATATATATATATATTTTTTTTTTTTTTTATATAGGTTTTCTATTTCCAAATAATACAAGAACGGAAGACATGAAAGTTTGCGGATCTCAAGAAGTCAAACTCTTTTGTAAAGATTTCGTTCAAAATGCAGAAGTGATGTTTATTTTGGCAACAATTGCCGCAATATTGGCAATCCTAAGTTTAACGCATTATTTAATGTGTTTGTCTGCCAATTATGCGCACATACGTGATCATGAAAAATTTCAAGAATTACAAGAATTACAATATCTTCAAGATCCTGGTGATCCAGATTCTCCGCAACCTGGAATGGGAACTTTAAGCTCTCATCATCATGCTAAAGATAGATTCTAGGATACAGCCCGTGAGATCTTCGCTATGAATCCATTATAACGTTGACTGCTTCTATCCTATAGAAGCTTATAAAAATTCAGAACTGGATTGACAACATTAATTCATTAATCTTTCATTGTACCTATTACTCAGTATTCTACTTATCGAATATTAGTCGCAGTAGTTTACTGATTCAGAGGATCTTGCGGGAATACTCTATGCCGTCCATTAATCTGCGACTGTCTTGTAAGCATTTTATTTTTTTTTACATTCCTTAAGTTTTTCTTTTTCCTTTTTTTTTTTTGTTTTTTTTTTTGTATATCGTTTAATAGTATATTATCATTTATTTTAATTTTTATTTTTCAATATTTTTTTATTATAATAAGTAATCTATAAAAGATACAATGATTAATGACTTCAGAGATATATAATCTATGAATGTTATATAAAACTCGACAATATATTATTAAGATAGAAAGAGATATATGCACAAAGTATTCATAAAAATGAATAGACATATCCTGAAAAATATATCTCATATTTTATTATATTATAAATTATTCCAAGTAATCATTTTATTTCGCTACCTTCTCTTTTATTTTTTTTTTGTTTTTTACTTGTTATTATTTGTGTGTTCATTAAATTAAAATTATTATTATTTTATATATATATATAACAATTTCTTTTTTTTTTAGTAAATTCTAAAAAGTATATATATTACAGTCATAAAAAATATAAGAAATAATGATTCTCAAAATAGTATATTTTATTGATGAATAATTATATATATATATATTATATGTTATATATATATATATATATTGACACATATATATATTGTCTTTATAATAATCATCTATTAGTGTATTAATCAATACAAAGCACAATTTCAATAATAATTAATAATGAAAGGACAATATAATTTAATATAAAGAAATACTTGGGTGTGCAAAAAGTGCCAAATTATTAATGAAAAAAATTGAATTATTAAAAAAGAAAAGAAATAAATAACATGTTTATTGAATGTTAATGTTTAAAAAGATAAAGGAAAAAAAAAAAAAAAAGAAAAGAGAGAAATTTTTTAATAATATACATATAAAACTAAGTCTGACTTATGGATATTTCTTTGCCTACTTGATTTATTAATACACACACACACACACACACACACACACACACACACACACACACACACACACATTTGTGTGTTTTAATTTTGAGAAATATATATTTATATGTATTATATTCTATAATGACTTAACTAACAGACTGATTATATGTATTACATATTCAGTACAAAATTAATTTTTATTATTACATTATAAATATGTAATGTAAAGAGAGTTGCACATCGATTTGGTAAATTAAATTATATCAATTAATTTTGTTTCTTATACTTTATATATATATATATATATATATACGGTTTAAAAGCACTTGTATATTATGATGTATTACAAAAATAAAAAAAAGATAAAAAGAAAGAGAAAAGAAAAAAAAATAAAAGAAAAGAAATAATTAAGTTGAACATAATGCATAAGAATTTTTGAACAATTATATTTCCAAGTAATCATTGGTATAAACAAATTTAATTTATTATTATTATTATTATTATTATTATTATTATTATTATTATTATTTTTTTTTTTTTTTTTTTTTTTTTTATTTACAATTATCACTTTCATTTTGTACAGATATTTAATTGGTTTGTATATACTCGTCATCAAATTGAAAATCCAATTCGAGATCGAGCGCACTGATTTCTTGCAGTGTGTTAATAAATGTATATCGTGAAAATATCATATATAATTTTCTATACCAAACATATTGAGACTTGTGTGCTTTCATGGCGTTCTATAAAGTGAGAAAAATATATCTTTAATATTCGGGGGAAGAAAAAAAAAAAAAAAAAAAAAACAGAAAACTAACAAAAGGAAAAATTTTTTCATATTTGCTTGTTAGAAAAATTTTTTGTGAATATATTCGAACTTACTCTTATATTTTTTCTTTGTTCATACGTAAGTAAATACCAATATGATGCAGAAAGTAAACTGATTGGTAAATCTAAGAGCTGTACATATTTTCTAGCAATGTTCACAGATTCCAACGCATATAACTTGCAATCTGCAATTCATTTGCACTACTCGTTATTCACAATTGGTTATTGTTAAATTAATTATAATTAAATATTAATGATACTAACAAGTTGGGACTTTTTTTTCAATACATAAAGCAGCAATTGCAAAATAGAGAGAGATATGATTTTTATGCTTGCTTACACCATATTTATCAAAAGTAATAACAGCATCAATCTTATAGCTCTCTATATAATGTAATATACTTTCAGCTAAAACATCGACAGGCCATTTTATAGATTGACTGTCCGGTAATTCGCTGCTCCTATACATTAATTTATCAATTTGATAATTGTTGATGAAATTTATATGAAACGCGTTGATAAATACTATTACTTACATTATAATTGTAACATTTGCTTCTGGTATACCGAGTAATTTCGTACAATTCCATAATTCTTCTTTCCTCTGTTTATTTCCACCTACAATAAGACTTATAAACATCAATAGATACAATGTTTGTGCACTCAACTTGTAACTATTTCAATAAACATTTCAATTAAATTATATATAATATTATAAAATAATTCTATATAAATATATATATATATATATAAATATATATATACCAAAAGAAAAGCATAGTAGATATATATTGCTGATCTCTGATCGAGTGACCCAATATATCATAGGTCCAAAAAACATAACTTCATCATCTGGATGAGCAGTAACTAATAATATTCTACGGGGAGGACCAGGAAGTTGCCACGCACTATGATTAACTCTTTTTAAGATTACATAGAAAAATATACAAACGCAAATGTACGCGAGAAAAGCTATTAACAATTGCCAAGAAATTTCTTTGATATAATAATACCACCAACAAACTAATTCATTAATTTGATCATTCAAGTATTCTTTTATTAAATCAATATCTAATAATTCTAACATCCACATATTTATATTTGATAATTTTTTAAATAAACATATATATATATATATGTATATATATATATATATGTATATGTACAAATATAAATATTAACTTCTAATATAAAAAATTAAAATAGAAATCATTTGGTTGAAATATTGAGGTTATGTTATTATTGGTAATTCTTATAACTAACTTTGACTTTTATACAGATGACATCTTATCATTCTTTTACGATAATTAATAATTAATATCTTTTTTTGTTGAATGCACATCGCGACGTATAAATTTATATATTTTGTTTACTACTAAATAAGTGTGAAATAATATTTGTCAAATTATATAATCTGATTGATATTAAAGATTTTAAAGTTATGATATGTTATTTATATAACACTTAAATGATTCACGAATTTTTAATATAAATAATCTTTAATTGCGTGAGCATTGTGTAATCTTTTTGCGAACGAGGTAAGGATTTAAAATATTTTTTATAACAAGGATACCACCATCTTAAACAATAACTTTAATCTTATCTTTCGTTCAATCGATGAAAGTTGTAGACGGCGCTATGGCATCACAAAAGAGCCTATCAGAAGGTTACAGATGGCGCTGTAGTATTAAGAAATAACCAATCAGAAGGTTGCAGATGGCGCTGTTGTATTAACCAGCGGCCAATTAGAAGATTTCAGATGGTACTGTATTACTATGCGTATTATTACTTTACTACGAAATATAGTGTCAAAGTAAGTGGTAATTGTTTGTTATGTGTTTGTCTTTTGAAGAAAAATTAATAATAATTATTACAAGTTATATCACGTAGAAACATATGTCATTATTATTAATGCATTTACTTAATTATTATGTATATATTTTACAGAATGGATTGACGTCTTTTACAAATATATCTTTGAAGAGGTTAGATGACAAAGATTATGTGAATAACATCGAAAAGTTGGCTAGATAAATATACTAATTCCACGATGGTTAGTAAAGATGGAAAGATAGATCTGTATCGTGATACTCCTATAAGATATTTAGGTAATATTAATGAAATTATTAATCAATGTCATTTCAATATTTATTAATCGTTTCAACTTTTCTTCTGCTGTTTACAATTTCATTGATTAGAAAATATTACATTTAATAAATAAAATCGATATTATTCATTCCATTCAATTGATATTATTCGTTATATTATTATATTAGGTTATTATTATATTAGGTTATGCTAATGAAGTCGGAGAGGCATTTCGACACATGATTCCAAGATCTGTTGTATGGTTAACTTATGTTATTTCTTCTGGTTATGTCTTAGCTGATACGATAGATAAAGGTTATCACGTGTATCAGGTAAAATGGTTTTATCTGTTATTAAAATTAAAAAAAAAATATATATATATATACATATATGTATATATTTAAAATCGTTTTTATTTACAGAATGATCAAACTTCGCAAAAGATGAAACATGTTATGCTATCAACTGCGGACACTTTATTATGGCAATCATTTGCATCCGTCATAATTCCAGGTTTTACTATTAACAGACTTTGTGTGGCAGTACAATATGCACAAAAAAATGCAACTAACTTAATTTTAAAGAATCCTTGGTTACCGACGATTGTCGGTTTATTATCTGTACCGCTTATAGTACATCCTATAGATTATGTCGTAGAAGAAACGATGAATACTACTTATAGAAAATGGATCGATCATTATCCCAAACGCAATAATGACAAAGCTAGAGATGATAAATAAGAAAAAAAAAAAAAAAAAAAAAAAACAAAAAAACAAGCGGGGGAAAAGAAAAAGAAAAAGAAAAGGCAAAGCAATAATTCAATATAAGTGCACTTTAATATTCCGAGTACAATAATTGGTCTTATCGATCTTTATACGCTTTTTTTTTCTTTTTTTTTTTTTTTTTTTTTTTTTAGGTTATATGAATACGACTTAAGGTATGAATAAAATTAAATAACGATAAAACATTGTAAATTGTAATATCGGAATCGATGAAATTTCATGATACAAATATATTTAATATTTATGCGATTATCAGAGTTTCATGCTCTTGACGCACAATAAAACAATGTGTTCAACGTGTTCTAACGTATTTGGGAATATTCATTAGTTTTTATTTTGTTAAAAAAAAAGTCTCTTCTTCCTTTCTTTTACTCTTCTTTTTTTTCTTTTTCTTTTTTTTTTTCTTTTTCTTTTCTTTTTTTTTTCTCTTTCTTTTTGTACAATCCAATACGATTCAGTATAACGTCGTTCGCTTTAGCATTGTGATTGATAGAGATTTATTATAAATGTGAATACGTTCGTTAATCACGGATATAGATTTTCCTTTTATTTAATATTTTATTTTATCAACGATAAATTAATATTATCAAGTAAAGCGGAATAATCGACGAATCGAATTTTTTGTACGATTCGAATGTTATTCATTTGTCGTATTGTATTTATCGTTTTTAACGAATACGACGTGGACGAACGAATTGCCTGTCATACCACAGTATGACAAACATTTATATATATATATATATATATATATATATATATGTATGTATGTATGTTGTATATATATATATTTCTTTTTTTTTTTTATTCCTCTTGTGACAGATTTTTTTTTCCTTCCATCAGCGTTACAATCAACGTGTCAATCAAGAAGAAAAAGTGATCGTATTTCTTTTGAAAAATTGACGGTAGATGGATTGGTAATAGAAACGCGCAAATGAGAAATGCCTTTACGACGATAAATATAAATATTAGTTTCCAAGCGCTTATTAAAATTTTAACATTATGTACAAGAAGAAATAGAAAAAAAAGAGAAGAAAAAAAAGAAATAGAAAAAGAAAGAGAAAAAGAACAAAAAATTGAGAATTAAGAAAAAAAAAGAAATAATAATAATAATAATAACAATAATAATAATAATAATAATAATAATAATAATAATAATAAAAATTAGTTCAATTCCACAAAAGAAAGAGAAAGAATAATTCGTTTTTTAACCGTGGACCACAGGAGACACACATGGAACAAATGGGGATCTTTTTTAACGACCTGTGCCACCGGTGACCCACGGTTTTAAAAAAGATCCAGTCAGTCCATGTGGGTCATCTGTGGCCCACGGTTAAAGAAAAGTCCTTTCAGGCCACCTGGGTGGCCAACAGTTTTTGTACCTGTCCGTTCAGGCCACCGTGGTCACCGGTGGGCCCCGGTTTTGTACCCGTCCGTTCAGGCCACGTGGGTCACCGGTGGCACAGGGAGTTAAAAAAGATCCCCATTCGGCCCACGTACGTCACCTGTGGCCCACGGTTAAACATAAGTCCGTTTTGGCCACGTGGGTCAGCTGTGGCCCACGATTTCAAAAATGATCCATTGAGTCCATGTGGGTCACCTGTTGCCCACGATTTTTAAAGAAGTCTGTTCAGGCCACGTGGATCATCTGTGGCCCACGGTTAAAGAAAAGTCCGTTCTGGCCGCGTGGCTCATATGAGGCCCACGATTTTTCTTCTCGTCTTTTCAGGATACGTGTGGCCCACGGTTTTAAAAATGATCCAGTCAGTCCATGTGGGTCAGCTGTGTCCCACGGTTAAAGAAAAGTCCTTTCAGGCCACCTGGGTCATCAGTGGCCAATAGTTTTTGTACCTGTCCGTTCAGGCCACCGTGGTCACCGGTGGGCCCCGGTTTTGTACCCGTCCGTTCAGGCCACGTGGGTCACCGGTGGCCCACGGTTTTTTTTCTTGTCAGTTCATGCCACGTGGGTCACCGGTGGCCCAGGGAGTTAAAAAAGATCCCCATTCGGCCTACGTACGTCACCTGTGGCCCACGGTTAAACATAAGTCCGTTTTGGCCACGTGGGTCAGCTGTGGCCCACGATTTCAAAAATTATCCATTGAGTCCATGTGGCTCACCTGTTGCCCACGATTTTTAAAGAAGTCTGTTCAGGCCACGTGGATCATCTGTGGCCCACGATTAAAGAAAAGTCCGTTCTGGCCGCGTGGGTCATATGAGGCCCACGATTTTTCTTATCGTCTTTTCAGGATACGTGGATCACGTGTGGCCCACGGTTTTAAAAATGATCCAGTCAGTCCATGTGGGTCAGCTGTGTCCCACGGTTAAAGAAAAGTCCTTTCAGGCCACCTGGGTCATCAGTGGCCAATAGTTTTTGTACCTGTCCGTTCAGGCCACCGTGGTCACCGGTGGGCCCCGGTTTTGTACCCGTCCGTTCAGGCCACGTGGGTCACCGGTGGCCCACGGTTTTTTTTCTTGTCAGTTCATGCCACGTGGGTCACCGGTGGCCCAGGGAGTTAAAAAAGATCCCCATTCGGCCTACGTACGTCACCTGTGGCCCACGGTTAAACATAAGTCCGTTTTGGCCACGTGGGTCAGCTGTGGCCCACGATTTCAAAAATTATCCATAGAGTCCATGTGGCTCGCCTGTTGCCCACGATTTTTAAAGAAGTCTGTTCAGGCCACGTGGATCATCTGTGGCCCACGATTAAAGAAAAGTCCGTTCTGGCCGCGTGGGTCATATGAGGCCCACGATTTTTCTTCTCGTCTTTTCAGGATACGTGGATCTCGTGTGGCCCACGGTTTTAAAAATGATCCAGTCAGTCCATGTGGGTCAGCTGTGTCCCACGGTTAAAGAAAAGTCCTTTCAGGCCACCTGGGTCACCAGTGGCCAATAGTTTTTGTACCTGTCCGTTCAGGCCACCGTGGTCACCGGTGGGCCCCGGTTTTGTACCCGTCCGTTCAGGCCACGTGGGTCACCGGTGGCCCACGGTTTTTTTTCTTGTCAGTTCAGCCCACGTGGGTTACCGGTGGCCCAGGGAGTTAAAAAAGATCCCCATTCGGCCTACGTACGTCACCTGTGGCCCACGGTTGAACATAAGTCCGTTTTGGCCACGTGGGTCAGCTGTGGCCCACGATTTCAAAAATGATCCATTGAGTCCATGTGGGTCACCTGTTGCCCACGATTTTTAAACAAGTCTGTTCAGGCCACGTGGGTCATCTGTGGCCCACGATTAAAGAAAAGTCCGTTCTGGCCGCGTGGGTCATATGAGGCCCACGATTTTTCTTCTCGTCTTTTCAGGATACGTGGATCACGTGTGGCCCACGGTTTTAAAAATGATCCAGTCAGTCCATGTGGGTCAGCTGTGTCCCACGGTTAAAGAAAAGTCCTTTCAGGCCACCTGGGTCATCAGTGGCCAATAGTTTTTGTACCTGTCCGTTCAGGCCACCGTGGTCACCGGTGGGCCCCGGTTTTGTACCCGTCCGTTCAGGCCACGTGGGTCACCGGTGGCCCACGGTTTTTTTTCTTGTCAGTTCATGCCACGTGGGTCAGCGGTGGCCCAGGGAGTTAAAAAAAATCCCCATTCGGCCTACGTACGTCACCTGTGGTCCACGGTTAAACATAAATCCGTTTTGGCCACGTGGGTCAGCTGTGGCCCACGATTTCAAAAATTATCCATTGAGTCCATGTGGCTCACCTGTTGCCCACGATTTTTAAAGAAGTCTGTTCAGGCCACGTGGATCATCTGTGGCCCACGATTAAAGAAAAGTCCGTTCTGGCCGCGTGGCTCATATGAGGCCCACGATTTTTCTTCTCGTCTTTTCAGGATACGTGGATCACGTGTGGCCCACGGTTTTAAAAATGATCCAGTCAGTCCATGTGGGTCAGCTGTGTCCCACGGTTAAAGAAAAGTCCTTTCAGGCCACCTGGGTCACCAGTGGCCAATAATTTTTGTACCTGTCCGTTCAGGCCACCGTGGTCACCGGTGGGCCCCGGTTTTGTACCCGTCCGTTCAGGCCACGTGAGTCACCGGTGGCCCACGGTTTTTTTTCTTGTCAGTTCATGCCACGTGGGTCACCGGTGGCCCAGGGAGTTAAAAAAGATCCCCATTCGGCCTACGTACGTCACCTGTGGCCCACGGTTGAACATAAGTCCGTTTTGGCCACGTGGGTCAGCTGTGGCCCACGATTTCAAAAATGATCCATTGAGTCCATGTGGGTCACCTGTTGCCCACGATTTTTAAACAAGTCTGTTCAGGCCACGTGGGTCATCTGTGGCCCACGATTAAAGAAAAGTCCGTTCTGGCCGCGTGGGTCATATGAGGCCCACGATTTTTCTTCTCGTCTTTTCAGGATACTTGTGGCCCACGGTTTTAAAAATGATCCAGTCAGTCCATGTGGGTCAGCTGTGTCCCACGGTTAAAGAAAAGTCCTTTCAGGCCACCTGGGTCATCAGTGGCCAATAGTTTTTGTACCTGTCCGTTCAGGCCACCGTGGTCACCGGTGGGCCCCGGTTTTGTACCCGTCCGTTCAGGCCACGTGGGTCACCGGTGGCCCACGGTTTTTTTTCTTGTCAGTTCATGCCACGTGGGTCACCGGTGGCCCAGGGAGTTAAAAAAGATCCCCATTCGGCCTACGTACGTCACCTGTGGCCCACGGTTAAACATAAGTCCGTTTTGGCCACGTGGGTCAGCTGTGGCCCACGATTTCAAAAATTATCCATTGAGTCCATGTGGCTCACCTGTTGCCCACGATTTTTAAAGAAGTCTGTTCAGGCCACGTGGATCATCTGTGGCCCACGATTAAAGAAAAGTCCGTTCTGGCCGCCTGGGTCATATGAGGCCCACGATTTTTCTTCTCGTCTTTTCAGGATACGTGGATCACGTGTGGCCCACGGTTTTAAAAATGATCCAGTCAGTCCATGTGGGTCAGCTGTGT
>NC_140834.1:1325000-1340000 GCF_050613455.1 Vespa mandarinia | reverse complement strand
TCGTACGGAAACGAGAATTGTCCTGTAATTGTTGAAGAAAAGAATTTTTGAATCAATAAAAAAAAAAAATCAACAGAAATTAACGACAATAAATAAAAAGATAAATAAAAAAAAAATAAATAAACAAAAAAGAAAAATTCTCGTCTCGATGGAATAAGAAGAAAAAGAAGAAAGAGCGTGAGAGAGAGAGAGAGAGAGAGAGAGAGAGAGAGAGAGAGAGAAAATTAATAATTACAATAACAACAACAACAACAACAACAATAATAATAATAATAATAATAATAATAATAATAATAATAATAATAATAATAATAATAATAAAAAAAGGAGAAACAAAAAAGAAAAAGGGAAGAAAAAGAAAAAAAAAATGTCTTCTTCCTTTCACGTAACAAACATTCGTAATATAATCTCTATTTCGAGTGTCCTTGGGCCTCTATCACCTCATTCTCAACGCCCTCGTCGAGACCTCTCACGAGGGATGAGATGCGCAAGGTCAGATCTTAAGGGTGGGAGGAGGGTTGCTAGGTTGACAAACCTTTCCAGGGGAGAGGGACTCCGCCCATTGGTGGAAACCGCGAAAAAAGGACAGACAGAGAAACGTTGAGAGAAAGATAGAGATAGATAGATAGATAGATAGAGATAGAGAGACAGAGAAAGAGAGAGAGAGAGAGAGAGAGAGAAACCACCGGAGGGTTTAGCGATGGCGATCAAAGCAAAGAGAGAGAGAGAGAGAGAGAAAGAGAAAGAGGGAGAGGGAAAGAGAGAGAGAGAGAGGAATATAGAGAAAGAGAGAAAACGTGAAAGGGCAATCTCGTTTCTCGAATGTTAATTAACAATGAATAGTAATTATTGGTTCACTAAAATCAAGCAGAAATTTTTATTAAAAACGAAGAAGAAGAAGAAGAAGAAGAATAAAAAAGAAAAAAAAAAGAAAAAGAAAGAAAAGGGGGGAAAAAGTAGAAAAATGATGGGATATGGGAAAAGGAAGATGAAGATCGATAAAAATTTATCAGAAATTAACGAACGGATGGAAGTAAATAAAAAATATTAGAGGAAGGAATAAGAAATGGGATGGACAAAAAAGGGAAATAGGAAAGACAAGGAAGGAATGTGGGATTTTGAAATTTTGGAATTTTTGAAATTTTAGAAATAAATTGATTAATTTATTTATTAATTAATCTCTCTCTCTCTCTCTCTCTCTCTCTCTCTCTCTTTTTATTTGAAACAATTTCTTTTTTTTTTCGTTTATCATAACAATAAATATTAATTATTGATTTTATTGAAAATGTTGCTTCATTTATGTCAAAAAATATCTTTAAAAAATTACTAAACATTCTATTCTGACATTAGAAATAAATACATTTGTTTATTTATTCTCTCTCTCTCTCTCTCTCTCTCTGTCTGAACAATTTTTTTGTTCAAAATGATGAACGAATTTTCAAAAAAAAAAAAAAAAAAAAAAAAAAAAACAACGAGAAATGGGAGGAAAAAAAATTATTAAAAAATACAAAATAATCGTCAAAGAAAATTGTCAAGAATTAATATCATTAAAAAGTTCTATGATTCCTTTAAATTAGATTAGTACAAATTAGATATCACTTTAGAATTTGCATTATATCCATCAATTTTTTAATTCTAATAATAATTAATAAGCGTTCATCTCGTTTATAAGTAATTCTATTTGTCGTTTTATCTTTTTCCTCACAATTTTTTTTTTTTCCTCCTCTTTTGTTATTATTATTATTTTCTTTTTTTTTTCCTTTTTTTTTCCTTTTTCTTTCTTCCTTATCGAAAGATCACGATTATAACACGTGACTACCAAAGACAGATGCTTTTTATGGTCGTGATTAGATTAGGATCGTGGTAATTATAGTGTTACGACGAAGTGTTTATTCTTTCCGAATAATTTCTTTCCGGTGTTGGTAACTTTAAATGATTAAAGTGATTTAAGTGATTTAATACCATTTCTCTTTCTTTTCTTTCTTTTTCCTTTTTTTTTTTTTTATTATTCCTTTTTTTTTCTTCTTCTTTTCTTTTCTTTTCTATTTTTCTTTCTTCTTCTTTTTTTTCTTTTCTTCTTTTTTTTTTTTTTTTTTTTCTCAATTAGATAGACACTATCAAACGGAGATCTAATTAATTTAATTATGATAACATTGATCGAAAAAAGAGATTAAGAATTAATAAATGTGGACAAATTATCATTATCTATGTTAATAATATTAAATGATTAATAACGTTAATTGATAAAATGATTGAGACGATTATTTTATATTATTTTATTTTATTTTGTTTTTTATTTTTTTATTTTGTTTTTATTTTTTATTTTTTATTTTTTTTAAATAAATATACACCATCAAAAGAATCCAATTAATTCTAATTTGACGAATAATTAATGATAGTTGTTTTAATTTATTCTTTTGTTTCGTTTGTTCTTTTTTTTTTATTAATAATTAAAAAAAAAAAAAAAAGAAAAAGAAAAAAAAAAGGAATCACTAAATCAAAATATCCAAAGCGATCCCAATAATTCTAATAATTCGATGCAAATGATTCAAACGAATTAATTGATTTAAATTGAAATGGTTCAACGATTTAATTGATATAAATTGATTAGGTTACAAAATAAAAAAGATCACACTTATCTGAGCAATTTATTTACTTATAAGTTATGCGTTCTCTAATGCATATTAATTAAGTATATATATACATAAATATATATATATATATATATATATATATATATATATATACATATGTACATAAAGAAAAAAAAAAATTAAACTAGACGCATCGAGCGACAGGTGTAATTTTATTTACTCCACTTTATTCTAGTTATTTTTTTCTAAAAAGTATAAATGAAGATAAGAGAGAAAAATAATCGAGTATAATAAGGAATTTAAATTAGATAAATCGATATTATCAATATCGATAAATTGTTCGATTGTGTATGGCATATATATATATATATATATATTTCTTTTTTTTTTCTTTTTTCTTTTTCTTCTTTCACTTAATCTAGTTACTTTTATTCAGTCCAAAGAAATTATTATAACAATTCAAAATTTTTTTATTTATGCATTATCCTTGACATCGTAAACCTAATCGAGTAGAAAAGTATATATGACTGATTTACAGATGACATTTTATTTATTTTTTTTTTCTTTTTTTTTTCCTTTATTCTAGTTACTTTTATATACAATACGAACAAACGAAAGAAATTACTAAATAAGAAATTAAACGAATTCATGCGTTTCCAATCGTAAACATAAAACATTCAAGTATACATTTTTATATATATATATATATTTTTTTTTTTTCTTATTTTTTTAATTTCAGATTATTGTAGTTACTTCCAAAAAAAAAAAGAAATAACTAGATAAAAATTCAAATCTATTCGCGTGTCTCTAATAAAGTTAAAATCTAATCGAGCGTAGAAAAAATGAAAAAAAGAAATTCGTGGGCGCGCGAAGGAAAAATTCACTTTCGGAAATTCTTTTCGTTTTATTGGAAAAGAAAAGGAAAGTGAAGGAAAGAAAAAGGAAAAAAAAAAAAAAATTACTAAGAAAAATAAAAAAATCCCCACCACGCGGCTCACGTGTCTTCTAATTTGCAAACGTAATCTAGTGTAACAAAAAAAAAAAAAAAAGAAAAAAAGAAAAGAAAAAAGAAAATAAACGAAAAAGAAAAAGAAATACGACAGATCCGCCATGTCTTTCATTTTATTATCTAGTGCATAAAAAAAAAAAAAAAAAAAAAAAAATTCCTAGTGCAAAAAAGAGAAAAGGACGAAAAAAAAGGAATAAAGACAAAAAGGTATAAAAGTACGTAGAAAAATCGAAACGATAGAAATGACGTTTCTCCGATCGTAAACATAATCGAGTATGATGTATCATATGTTTTACATATAGATATCACTTTGGCACACATACATTATATACATACACAGATATATTATACATATATTATATATATATATATATATATATATATATACATATATATTTATATATAGGTATACATAATTCAAACGAACGGTATTAATGTTTGAAACTAATCGATAATTCCTCGTACTAAATATATAGATAAAATGCATTATAGAAAGCAAGAGACGTCCGTTTGAAAGCATTATTTGTTTTTCCTCGTTCATTGACTTGAAATGGAAAAGGATATATATATATATATATATATATATATATATATATATATAAAATATATATATATATAGTTACATAGGTAATATATGTGTATGTGTGTGTATGCATGCGTTGATATAAATATATGTCTGTATGCGTATGCGCGCACGTGTATATGTGTATAAATATCTTTTGATATTCGTAGAGTTTGTTTTAACTCGAATATTTATTGATGGAATAAATAATCGTTGGAAAATTTTCAACGTGATAACTCGATTCGAAAATTTTACGAAAACTACTTTTTTGAGGTTATTTCTATATGTAAATGATATTTTAATTATATATATATATATATATATATATATGTATATGTATTAACATAGAAAATTATGAGATATATTTAGGCGTTTTCCAAGTATTGAATATATTTAAATGATATGATAATTATATTCGATTCGGCCGTTTTGATTTTCTTTTCTGTTTTTCTTTTTTTTTTTTTTTTTTTTTCTTTCACGATCGATAAGAATTTTAAATGGTTTAAGGGCCATACGTGAAAAAATTAATTATTTAAAAGCATTGGAAATAGATTAGGTTTTTTCTATTTTCTTTTTGGTTTTTCTTTTTCTTTTTTTTTTCTTTTTCTTTTTTTTTTTTTTTTGATAATTGTTCAATTCGGATCGGCTTTTAAGATTTTCTTCTTTCTTTTTTCTTTCTTGTTTGTTTGTTTTCTCTTTGTTTTGTTTTTTCAATTATCGATAAGAATTCACAAAACAGTTTGAACGGAAAAAATAAATTGTTTAATAGTGTTGGGAATATGTTTTTTTTTTCTTTTTGCATCGTAATTATTCGTTTCGGAACAGGCCATTTTGAATTTTTTTGACAGTCAAATTTTTCATTCCTTTCTTCTCTTTTATTTCTTATATAATTTATATATATATATATATATATATATATATATATATATACATATTATTTATTATTGTATATTATTATTATATATATATATTTATTATTTATTATTATATAATTTAGAAAATATGTATATGAGCAAAATTTTGTTTATCAAAAAAAAAGAAAAAAAAAAAAGAAAAAAAAATCAAATAAAATTCGAATCGACCATTGTGATGTTTTTTTTTATTTTTTTTTTTGATTCGTAGAATTTTCTTTTTTTCTTATTCGAGAAACAAGGGAAAAGTAAAAAAAAAAAAAACGAAAAAAAAACAAAAAAGAAAGAAAGAAATGAAAAAAGAAAAAGTATAAGAACTTGTTATTACACTTGTAATTCGTGTACATATACAAATAGAAAATACAAAATGGAAGAATAATGGAGATTAAATTTCAATGTGATATCTGCCATGTTGGATCAAAATTTTTCCTTTCTTTTAATCGTAATAAAAGAAAATAGAAAAAGAGGGAGAGAGAGAGAGAGAGAGAGAGAGAAAGATAATGTGGGACACGTTCAATGACATAACGTATGAATTTTCTTTTGAGAAGCAGGAAGACGAGGTCTGGCGATGCTCCTGTCATGTGCAGGATGCGAGAAACCGATACTGGATCAGTACATGTTCAACGTTTTGGATCGAGTATGGCATGCCCAGTGTGTTCGCTGTTTCGATTGCGGATCCGCGTTACAGGACAAGTGTTACTCCAGGGAAGCAAAACTTTTCTGCAGGGAAGACTTCTTCAAGTGAGTAGAATTTTTTCTCATCAGCGATTTTACGAATTTCATTTTTGTTTTGTATTTTTTATCTTTTTTTTTTTTTTTTTTTTTTTTTTGATTTTACGACAATGAGAACCACTGGGAGCTTTTATCAGCGACGCTATCAGCGTCGCGATATTCAATTAATTACTTTTACATTTTGCTCTTAAAAGATTTCTCTCAAAGATTTCGAAAAGATTTCTTTTTTTCTTTCGACTATAATGAGAAGCACTGGGTGGGGGGAGGGAGGGAGGGGGAGGGGACTTTTGTTCGAACGGAGATTCAATTTCATTTAGTTTTAAAAATACTTGATCTTCATTTATTCGTGCAAGTTAAATTTCCTTTTTGTTTAAAAATTTTGAACTTTTTATCGACGATGATAATAATAATTAAAAAAAAAAAAATAAACAAACAAACAAACGAACAAACAAGCACCGAGGATTTTTACGAATATGATTCATCAATTTCGTTTCGTTTTGAAAAATTTTACGATATTGAATTTTGATTTTCGCACGATAATGAGAAACACTAAGGGTACTACTTCGATTAAATTCAATTTCGTTTCGTTTAAAATTTTTAATTTATCTTTTGACGATAATGAAAATCACCGTAGGACTTATTTCGAGCGAATTCAATTTCGTTTCGTTTAAAAATTTTGAATTTCTATTTTTTCTTTTCTTTCTTTTTTCCTTTTCTTTTTTTTTCCCCCTCTTTTTCTCACGGTAATGAGAATCACCAAGTAGATTTCTTCGAGTGAATTCAATTTCGTTTCGTTTAAAATTTTGAATTTATTTTTCACGATAATGAAAATAACTGAGGAGTTATTCGAGTAAAATATACAATTGCGTTAAGTTTTGAAATTACGAATTTATTATTGACGATAATGAGAATCACTGAGAAGTTACTCGAACGAAGTTCAATTTTATCAAATTGTGATTTATAATCGATTTAATATTCGATTTGTAATAAATATCTTTCAATTATTACGAATACATGAGAACGAGACAAAATGATTTCTAGATCAGTACCAAAAATCGCGATGTAAATATAATTGATATTAAAATTAATCCATTTCTAAATGGATTTAGATTGATATTTTTTTTTTTTTTATTATATCAGATTTTAAAACAACAATTTTGATCGTGTTAAAATTAATCATTCGAAAGGATTAAAAATCAAAGAGTTTCGTTCAAGGGATTATCGATTTTTAAAAACACTTAAGAACTTAGTAACTCTTTTAAAGATTCTAGTAACTTTTTTTTTAAGCCCGTCATAATAACTTTCCCCTAGCGAATGATTGTCGACCCATCCCTAGTGATTCTTTTTTACTCATCCGCTAGTGATTTTTTTATCCACCCTCTCCCCCCGCCCCCATCAGTGATTTTCGATGACTTTGGTCCACCCTAGTGACTTTGACCGATACACACAGTAAAGCATTTTAATTCATCGAGTAACTTTTGACCCATACTGTACTTTCTCGATAATAAAAATTGCAAGAAATTTTTACGATTGACGAACATAAATTATTATTTCTTTTTTTTTGTCTCTCTCTCCCTCTCTCTCTCTCTCTCTCTCTCTCCCTTTCTTTTTTTCTCTCTTTTTCTTCTTTTCGATGGTATTTACACATACACATAAGAAATACGAGAGTCTCGATGATGCTCCGTCTCTTTATTTTCTGTCTCTCTCTCTCTCTCTCTCTCTCTCTCTCTCTCTTTTTTTCCACGCCTCACCTTTTTGCCGATCAAGGCACGAACCGCAAGGAACGATCGGTATTCGTGGCTCCCTTTTTATGTCTCCGAGACACCGTTCGTGGCAGTTCGTATCGAGAAAAAGGCGTTTCGTGACGAACAGGAAGGAATCCTTGACATTTTCTCACATAGCTCGGCCAATACGCAGGCGCCATTTCGCTCGAGTTCGTCCACAAGTGGAATTAAAATTAATATCAAAATTACATGCGGTTACGGCATAGATAGTAAAATTTCATTGGAATTTCATTGAAAAATTTTCCTATTCGCATATATATATACGTATTATCTCCTTTTTCTTTGTCTTCTTCTTTCTTTTTTTTTTTTTCTTTTCCCTTCTTAAACGGTTAATTATGATTGTTTCAAAATGGCGTACGACGTACATTTTCTTCAATGAACTTTTTTCTCTCCTTTTTCTTCTTCTCCTTCTTTTTCTCTTTAATTAAAAAATCAACCGAATAACCGAACTGATTTTATGATGCAAAGGAAAATTTGAAACGAAAGATTTTAGGAAAACGCGATGTTTCAAAAAAAAAAAAAAATTCAAGGATCATTTTTTCAAATGTCCTCCATTTTGTATGGAAAAGTTGCTTTTTTTTTTTTTTTTTATTAATAATATACAAAATAGCCGAAACGATTTTCAATAAAAGTTTGCAGAAATTTTGTTGTAAGATTTTATAATGCAATATTTTATATAAAATTTCAAAGAAAATGAAAGTCTATTTCAAAATGGCGTCCATATTTGATACAATTTTAATAAATTAATTCTAACTTTTTAGCGTTAATTCTAACTTTTTAGCTATAATTAGATATGATACTCTAACTCTAATCTCCAACTAATTCTAATTCTAATACTAACCCTAATTCTAATTATAATTGTTAATTCTGACTCATTATCTTTGGGTTTAATTTTATCTCTAACTATAACTCTAATTATCTAATACAAAATCAAACTTTAATTCTAACTTTGTAACTCTAACGATTTATTTCTAACACGAGTCTTTAAATCGGATATTAATTCTAATCTTTAAGGGTTTGATTTCTAACTCTAACTCCGATTCTGACTAATTCATCTAATTCTAATCGTAATCTTTTAACAATCTAACTCTAATTCTAATAATATCTAATATTCGGTTGTAATTGTAAATATTTTTTATTGTATATCTAACTGGAAATTTTATAATTCTAATTCTAATTCTAATTCTAATTCTAATTTTAATTTTGACTCTAATTCATCTAATTCTAATAGATAGTAACACTCTAACTTTAATTCCAGTTGTAACCTTGAAACATTTTACTCTGATTCTAATTCGAAATTTTCTAATTCTAACCCTAATTTTGATTCTAATTTATCTAATTCTGACCGTAATCCTCTAACTCTAATTCTAATTCCGATTATAATCTTAGATATTCAATTGTTATTCTGATTCTAATTTTATCTTTCTAATTCTAATTCTAACTCTAACTCTAACTCTAATTCTGACTCTAATTTATCTAATTCTGATCGTCTAAACGTAATTCTAATAACGACAGTAAGTCTTAAGTATCTTTTACACTGACTCCAATTCTGATTCTAATTTGATCTTTCTAATTCTAATTCTAACTCTAACTCTAACTCTAATTCTGACTCTAATTCATCTAATTCTGATCGTCTAAACGTAATTCTAATAACGACAGTAAGTCCTAAGTATCTTTTACACTGACTCCAATTCGAAGACACTAATTCTAATTCTAATTCTAATACTAACTCTAATCCATTTAATTATAATCGATAACAATTTAAATCTAATCATAATGACGATTTGTAATCGTCGACAATTTTATTGTAACCTGAATAATTTCTAATTCTATTTCTAATTCTAATTCTAATTTTAATTCTAATTATAACTTTTGAATTTGATTATGATATTAATATTAATTATGAAGATTGATGATATTTTTCCGTCGTCGTCATTGTTACGTCATAGGGTCTTTAATCGAACAAATGCGAATAATTACTAGAACTGGAGCTTTTTGAAACATCACCGTTTATCCCCTAGGATAAGGTTTTGTGATAACGTCGGTCACAGTTTGAATCTATAAATGTTCTCAGCAATTTCTGATTTTTACATGGTTACACACGGTTTTCATTCTTGACGCTTATGATACGGCCGTCGGCGAATTGTGCCGCTTGACAGTTTTCAGTGGTTTTCATTGATACATAGGATCCCGACACCATTTTTCATCTCTATGCTAGTTACCTAGTAACATTTTTTTTTTGTTACGTAATACAATTTAATGCAATCCCTTTTAATCTCGTTTCACGACAAATTTCACGATCGAAAAAAATTTTTTTCTTTTCTATCATTCTCCTTTCCTATTCTTTTTTCTTTTTCTTTTTTTGACTCGTAAAATGATAATTATATGTATTTATTGTGTGTATGTGTGTGTGTATGTGTGTATGCGTGTGTGCGCGCGCCCGCGCGCATCATTAATAATTCGTGATTTTTACGATGAAAGAAAAATATTTCTTTTTTCTTTTCTTTTCCTAATAAAAATCGTTAAACATTTGATTTCGTCACAATTAATTTTGAACAAATTAAATCTACGTTTTAATTAATATAAAATTATTATTGTTATTACATATATATATATATATATATATATATGTATATATATATAGGTATAATTAACTTATGATAGGGTTGATAATGTTCGAAAAAAATTATATATTTATATATATATATATTAAAAAAAAAATGATCTATCATGATCCATAAAAAGTGATTTAGTAAATTTCCATTTAAATTGATAAATATAAATGCAACATTTTATACATGAATACTGTGACTTATGAGAATGATTAATAATGTTTGTGAAAAATCATTACGAAGAAAAAAAGAAAAAAAAAAAGAAACAAGTAATGATCTATCATGATCTATAAAAAGATGATTTAATAAATGTTTGTTTACATTAAAAGGAAAAACTTTAACGTTTTATATATGAATATGTGACTTATGAGAATGATTAATAATATTTGTGAGAAATCATTTAAAAAAAAAAAAAGAAACAAGTAATGATCTATCATGATCTATTAAAAGATGATTTAATAAATGATTGTTTACATTGAAAGGGAAAACTTTAATTTCATATATGAATACGTGACTTACGAGAATGATTAATAATGATTGAGAAGAATTATATATTAAAAAAAAAAAAAAAAAAAAAAAAATAAAAGAATGAAAAAAAGAAAAACAAGTAATGATCTATCATGATCTACAAAAATATGAAAATATGATTTGCTGAAGGTTTAAATTAAATATTACGAATGCAATATTTCGTACATTATTACGTTAATTACGAGATTGATTAATAATGTTTGAGAAAAATCATTAAAAAGAAACAAAAAAGAAATAGTAAAGAAAACAATGATCTATTATGATCTATAAAAATATGATTTGATAAATGTTTAAATTGAAAATTATACATATAAGTAGTAAACATAAATTGTAATGATTTCAAAATGTCTCCCTTAATGTTTAACAAAATAAAAATATTTCTTTTCTATTTTTTTTTGTTTTTTTTTTTTTATATAAACAATATACTAATTAAAAGTTTATATTTTAATTAGGTATTAAATTGAAAAAGAAACTCAAGAAACAAGAAATAAAAAGGAAAAATATTCATATTATTTTATTATATTTTTAATCGTTATTGTAATATAATTTTAAAAAAATATTTAAGAAAAAAAGAGAGAGAGAGAGAGAGAGAGGGAGAAGTAATAATGATCTTAAAAAACTTCCCTTAATGTTTAACAAAAAAAAAAAAGAAAAAAAAATATCTATTTTGAAATTTTTACGCAAATGATATCAATTTATTACAAAAATTTGTACGTATGACATAATTACAAATTAATATTTTAATTAGGTATTAAATAAAAAATAAGAATAAGAAAAGAAAAAATAAGAAAAGAATAAGAATAAGAAAATAAAAAATAAAAAAGTAGAAAACTATTTATACATTTTATTATATTTTTAATTGTTATTAAATAAAATTTTAGAAAATATTTAACATTAGAGAGAGAGAGAGAGAGGGAGAAGTAATAATGATTTCAAAAAACCTCCCTTAATGTTTAACAAAAAAAAAAAAAAAAAAGAAAAAAAAAAAGAGAGAAAAAAAAGCAAAACATCTCCCACGAATTTTTACACAAATGATATCAATTAAAAATTATTTATATTATTAATTAGATATTATAATTATATAAATTCTTTATATTTCAATATAAAATATAAATTGTTTATATTTTAATTAGATATTAAAGAAGAAAAAAGAAAAATGAAAAATGAAAAATATTTATACGTTTTATCATATTTTTAATTGTTATTAAATATAATTTTTTTTCTTTTAAATATTTAAGTAAAGAGAGAGAGAGAAAAAAGAGAGAAAGAAAAAGAGAAAGAGAGAGAGAGAGAGAGAGAGAGGGAGAGAGAGATAGAAAGACCTTGACATTTGCGGAAGAAATTGGTTTAAAGCGTGAACGCAAGGCCGGATCTTTCTCTCTCTCTTTCTCTCTCTCTCTCTCTTTCTCTCTCTTTCTCTCTCTATATCTCTCTATCCCTATCTCTCTCTTTCTCTCTCTATCTCTTTCTATATATACATATATATATATATATATCTTTCTCTCTTTCTCTCAGTGCAAGTTCTCAGCATCACACAGAGTTTTTTTTTCCCTTTTTTCTTTTTTTTTTTTTTTTTTTTTTTTTATAAGTATTAAAGAAGGAAAGAATTCGGTAACAGAAATCGCCCTAGGAAAAACTTACCTCGGATTGACTTTAATTAATTGTTGACACGTAACGAAGCGATTGACCCGCTTAAACGCGGACGTTCAGTGTTAAACGACGAAAAACGGTTTACTTTCATGTTGAAAAAGAGAGTTGGTGAGCGATCAGGGAATGAGTGGGCAGAGGGGAGGGGTGTAAGGGTGGGTTTGGTGGGAGTTCGGGGGAGGAGTTGGGGGAGAGTAACAGGAACGAGAAGTAATACTGAGGTTCGATACTTTTACGGCCGATTATCGTCACGTTCAGTATAACTCAAGTACATATATATATATATATATATATATATATATATATATATACATACATACATACGTATACATATGTACATATACATACATATACTCGTACATGTAATTATATATATATATATATATATATATATATATATATATATATAAATGCATATGTATATGCTGATCCAAATGTACGTATGTCTTGTGTGTGTGTGTGTGTGTTTTAATAATATTTTTATTTTCTCGTAAATCTTTCTTTTTTTTTTTTTGTTTTTTTTTTTCTTTTTTTATTCATTCATTTTCGTTTCGATCATTTTCCCTTTCGTCTTAGCCATTATTTCTCTATTATTTATTTATTTGTTTGTCTGTTTATTTATTTTCTTCTTCTTTCTTTGTCGCTTCTATTGTTCTTAATTTTTTCTTTTCCCTTCCTTTTTTTTTTTTTTTTCTTCTTTAACTGCTCTCATAAAAATTTTTCCTTTCTAAGCTTTCAATACTTTAACACTTTAAATTAATGTACCGTTACGTCTATCCAGTGTATGATTAAAAAATAAATGTTAGTTTCAACGTTAGAATAACTCAATACATTTAAATATATATATATATATATACATATATATATATATATGTATATATGTATGTATGTATTATTTTTATTTATTTTTTTAATTTCTCTTTCTTTCTTTCTTTCTTTCTTTCTTTTTTTTTTCCTTCTTCTTCTTCTTTTCATCTTCTTTTGACTATTTTCATGAAAATACTTTTCTAAGTGTGCTAGGACGTTTAAATAAATGACACGTGAAAATTGGGATTAGAATTAGTGTTAGAAATTATAGTATAGTTAAACTTTGAATTAGAATGAAAATAAGAGTTAAATTATAGACTCAAAACAATTAATAATAATAATAATAATAATAATAATAATAATAATAATAATAATAATAATAATAATAATAATAATAATAATAATAATAATAACAATAATAATACTAATGAGCAGATATAATTAGATTTAGTTAATAATTAAATCGCAAAGTAAGAATTAAAATTTATATAATAATTGGAATAGATGGAAGATTTTTAATAGTATTTATAAACTTGAACGGAAAGAGAAGAGAAAAGAAAAAAAAATTTATAAAACAAAACGAACAAAAGGAACAAAAAGAAAAAAGAAAAAATAAATAAATAATAACAACGACGAGGAAACAATCGGATTTGACGATTAATTAAACGTTAATAATGAATGTCTTACGAATAAATACGTATTATAAATCAATCCGCCATATGTATTAGATTCTCATCGAAGATAAAAAAAAAAAAAAACAGAAAAAGAAAAAGAAAAAGAAAAAGAAAAAAAGACGCAAAAGAGAATGACAGTGAGGAGTACGAATACAAATTAAAAAGAACGTAAAGTAGAAAAGTAAAAAAAAAAAAAAAAGAAAAAAAGAAAGAAAAAAAAAGAACAGAAAGAAACAAAAAAAAAATGTAAATCAGAAAAGAAAAAACAAATGGACGAAAGAGAACGACTATAATGTGAATTCTAATTTTAATTCGAAAGAAATAATCAAAAAAAAAAAAAAAAAAAAAAAAAATAAATAAATAAAAGAAAAAAAGAACGAGAAAGGGGTAAGGGGTGGGAGGGGTGGAGAGAAGAGGTCGAAAAAAAAATCCGCTTAATTTCTTTTTCCATTTGTTTCGTATATTTCTTTTTTATTTTTTTTTCTTCTCCTCTCCTCTCCTCCCCGTGCATCCCAATCTCCCTACCCACCACCTCCACTCCCCACCTAAGGTCTCCCATCTCACCCACCTCTTATTTCTTTTAAACTCGTGACGAAAAGTTTTCTTCTTTCGTGACTTCTGGAAGTGATGAACGATCCCCTTTGTGGCTAAGGACCGTATAGACGTTATGAATAGAGTGTGTGAGAGTGTGAGAGAGAGAGAGAGAGAGAAAGAGAGCGAAAGAGAGAGAGAGAGAGAGAGAGAGAGTGAGAGAAGTGTATGGGGGTGGTGGCGAGAGGGGGGACCCTTTGATACTTATACGAACGAGCGTATAACGAACGTGTTGTGTACTTTACGACTTAGTTTGCATTTTATCCCTATGAAAAATTCATTAGCCCGTTCGAATGGACATAAGGATTGGACGTCAGTGGAAAAGATTCGTGTGTATTATATTTATATTATATTATTTAATTATTATTTATTTTTCTTTTCTTTCTTTCTTCTTCTTCTTCTCTTTCTTTTTTTTTTCCTTTTGTGTTCTCCCTCTTTTTCTCTTTCCCACGATTTTTCTTTTCCTCCTTTTTCTTCTTCTTCTACTTCTTTTTCTTTCTTTTTTTTTCTTTTTTTCTTTTTTTTTTTTTTTTCAATCCTTTTTTCTTT
>NC_140834.1:1307500-1317500 GCF_050613455.1 Vespa mandarinia | reverse complement strand
GGACTATCTAAAAATTTTTGGGCCCGTCTAGTAACTTTCGATTCATCTAAGAAAACTTTTGACCGAACTATTGATTTGTGATCTATCTACAAAAATTTTTACTGACCCACCTAAGAGAACCTTAAGACCATCTAAAAATTTTTGGGCCCGTCTAGTAACTTTCGATTCATCTAAGAAAACTTTTGACCAAACTATTGATTTGTGATCTATCTAAAAAAATTTTTACTTACCCACCTAAGAGAATCTTAGGACCATCTAAAAACTTTTGGGCCTGTCTAGTAACTTTCGATTCACTCAAGAAAACTTTTGATCGAACTATTGATTTGTGATCCATCTAAAAAAATTTTTACTGACCCACCTAAGAGAACCTTAGGACCATCTAAAAACTTTTGGGCCTGTCTAGTAACTTTCGATCTCACCCAAGAGATTTTTTGACTGAGCTATTGACTTTTGATCGGTCTAAAAAACTTTTATTGATCCACCTAATAAAAGCTTAGATCAATCTAGAAACTCATAACCCTTCTACGAATTTATTGATCGACTTTAAAAAAAAACCTTCGACCTATCTAGTAACTTTTGATCCGTCCCAAAAATTCTTTTTCACTTCGTTGGAAGAATTTTTCATTCAGTTGGAAATTTTTCATCCGCATAAAAATTATTGATCCATCTAAGTAAAAATCTTAGGCCTTTCGAGGATCCATCTGGGAATTTTTCGTTAATCTAAGATAATCCATTGGTCCCATTTAGGTATTTTTGCCATAACCATTTATTTGATCTCTTTTTCTCTATCTCTCTCTCCTCTCTCTCTTTCAATATATATATATATATTTATACATTCATATTTTTTTTTGCATTCTATCACTATACGTCGATCAATCTCTATGTTTATTTTTATCTGAAAAAAAAATATATATATATATACATATATATATAAAATGAAGAATTCATGAAATACCTATAAGAACAGCTTATGTACCAAAACTAGTATTGGGACCTTGACCTTCCTACTCGAATGAGCTCGAATACATACATACAAGCATACATACGTGCCGCCGACGATGACGACCAGATGATAATAATAATTGGATTCCGTTCGTCTTCCATCTTTCTCTCTCTTTCTCTCTTTCTCTCTCTTTCCTTCTTGACGATCAAGGAGACCAGAAATTGGAACAAAGAGGCGTTTAGGTGTTTCTCAGTAGTCGAGACTACTACAGGGTGGACCAAAAGTCTATATCACGTGGCTTCAAATTATCCTACGATTTATCAAAAGTATTTCATTGATCGGAAAAATATATCTTTGATGATTTCGATGATTCGAAAAAAAAAAAAAAGAGAGAGAAAAAAGGAACCAAAGGAAACAAAAAAGAGAAAAACTCAAACAAATCGCCGTTCCTTCGGGCTCAATCGCGTAATTTCTGTTTCTTTTTTTTTTTTTCTCTTTTCTTTTCTTCGATAGCAAAATTATCAATAGGCCGTGCGGAATGATTTAGGCTAGGGGGAAAGAAAAAAAAAAAAAGAAAAGAAAAGAAAAAATTGTTGATCGAGGTGATCTGGAAAATGACCTAATTGATTTCTTTTTTCTTTCTTCTTCTTTTTTTTTTTTTTTTTTTTTTTTATTTTATTCTTTACCCCCGATAGAAACAACTGGTATGTAAATGTATTTGGCCTAAACTATATTTAGGGATATTTTTGGCGTCGGAGTTAATTTTAATCTAACCGAATAATCCTGATAGGGAATCAGAAAAGTGAGAAGGAAAGGATTAACGGAGAAAAGGATCAAAAGCTACCCGACGGGATATAAATTTCTATATATCTCATCGTTAGCTCACCGTCGTATCTTTTGACGTTTCATGTTGGTTACCAAAAAGAACTACTTCTTTTTTTTGTTTTTTTTTTTTTTCTTTTTTTTTCTTTTTTTTTTTCTTTTTCTTTTTTTTTTTTTTTGAAATAAATAATATCACAATGGAAAATGTCTACGACATTTAAATGATTAAATGTTTTCGTTTAAATGATATTTATTTAAAAACGTAATCAACTATATCAGAATTTTTCGATATTATGATTACGTTAATAATTGATTGGGATTATAACGGAATGATGAATTTTTTTCAACGGACGATTTATACCTTGATTATGTTCTATTCTATGAAGGGTATTTTTTTTTTTTTTTTGATCAAAAAACGATTGATAATTTTTATCGATTGTGTTCGTTATCGTGACGTCATGGTTCTTTTTTTCTTTTCTTTTCTTTTCTTGTTTTTTTTCTCTCTTTTTTTCTTTTTTTTTTTTTGATTAAATCGTAAGAAAACTTTTTCTATAAATTATCAACAAACCCCCTTCGTTGTTAGATATTAAAAAAAAAAAGAAAAAAAATAAAAAAAAAGAAAAAAATCAAATCCATAAAATATATCAAATAAGAAAATTTCATTATCACAAATATCGATGCAAACGTTAAATTTTTTTTTTCTTATCTCTCTTTTCATAGATCATATTTTTTTCTTTTTTTTTTTTTTTTTAAATAAATATTAGATTACTAATGATCAATGTTATAACAATTTATAATTATACTTTAGATTCGTACTTACAACATAAGTCGTTGTAATTATACATTAATGATTTAGGACAAAAAAAACTCCACCCTTCTCTACCTCACCGCCCCCTCGACCCCCCCATGAATTCTCTCTTTCTTCGCGATATTTTACAATAATTGTTAAATGTCAAAAATCCATAAAAATTTATACGAAATTTTGATTTTTTCGTTATTTCCCCACCCGCCACCCGCCCCTCCTGCCCCCCCCCCACATGAATTCTCTCTTTCTTCGCGATTCCTCACAATAATCATTAAATGTCCAAAATCCATAAAAATATATACGAAACTTTGATTTTTTCATTATTCCCCCGCCCACTGCCCCCCTTGACCTCCCAGCCCCCCATGAATTCTCTTTTTTTTCGCGATCCCTCACAATAATCATTAAATTTCCAAAATCCATAAAAATATATACGAAATTTTGATTTATCCATTATTCCCCCACTCGCCCCCTCCTATGAATTCTTTTTTTCTTCGCGATCCCTCACATTAATCATTAAATGTCCAAAATTTATAAAAATATATACGAAATTTTGATTTTTTCATTATTCCCCCACCCGCCCCCTCCCATGAATTCTCATTTTCTTCGCGATCCCTCACAATAATCATTAAATGTTCAAAATTCATAAAAATATATACGAAATTTTGATTTTTTCATTATTCCCCCGCCCACTGTCACCCCTTGATCTCCCAGCCCCCCATGAATTCTCTTTTTCTTCGCGATCTCTCACAATAATCATTAAATATCCAAAATCCATAAAAAAATATACACGAAATTTTGATTTATCCATTATTGCCCCATCCGCCCCCTCCCATGAATACTCTCTTTCTTCGCGATCCCTCACAATAATCATTAAATATCTAAAATCCATAAAAATATATACGAAATTTTGATTTTTTCATTATTCCACCAAACATAAACTCTCATAGTATGAGAATCGAGTGCCGATCAACTGGTAAACGATATAAAATGAGACGGAAACATTTTCTCTCCTTTCTCTCTCTCTCTCTCTCTCTCTCTTACTCTCTCACTCATTCTATCCTTACCTCGGTACCTTTTGGGTCCGTGGCAAATCGTCGAGTGGTCCCACCCCCTTTTTCTTTTTTTTTTCCCTTCTTTCTTTCTTTCTTTCTTTCTTTCTTTCTTTCTTTCTTTCTTTCTTCAAACTCGGACCCGCCTGTCCTATATTTCTTTACTACATCCGAGAATTCCAGTGTCCGTGGTTCTCTTTACGTTTCTCCTTTTTAAGGGTAACTCCCATCTCATTCTCTCTCTCTCACTCACTCACTCTCTCTCTCTCTCTCTCATTCTCTCTCTCTCTGTCTCTCTCTCTCTCTCTCTCTCTCTCTATCTTTCTCTTGCGTCTCACACGCGTGAACACCACGTAAGCCTTTCTATTAATGATTTTTACGGGCCAACCTCCCGCTTCCTTCTTTTTCCTTCGAGACGAGAATGAAGAAGAAAGGTTGCTGCCGATGCCTCGAGGCATTTCGACGCAAAAAAAAAAAAAAAAAGAAAAAAAAAAGAAGAAGAAGAAAAAAAAAGGAAGAAGAAAAAAGAAAATAAAATCGAAAGAGAAGAAATGAGGAAGGTAAAAGAAAAAAAAACAACAAAATAAGAAAGAGAGAGAGAGAGAGAGAGAGAGAGAGAGAAAAAGAGAAACAAAAAGTCCAAAGAGAAAGGAAGTGGTAGAAGAAAGTAGTGAGAGAGAGAGAGAGAGAGAGATGAAGAGATTTGTTGTATGTAAGAGTTTGAATTTGAACATTGTGAGACTATGGAAGGAGATCATCTCTAATTGCTCTGTTATTAATTAAATAATTCCTGTTATTAACTTGACAAATGTAGAAAGAGATAGATAGATAGATAGATACATAGAGAGAGAGAGAGAGAGAGAGAGAGAATGACAGCTCTCTTATCTGCAAAACAAAACAAATCAAAACGAAAAACAAAAGAAAATAAAGAAAAACAATTATAGTTCGTTCGGTGTTGGATAGAGGGGGGTGGAGGGTAGGGTGGGATGGGGTGTGTGTGTGTGTGTATTGAAGGGTTGAAAAAGAGTCAAAAAATGAGAATCACGACAAACGGCAACAGCGATTAAAAAAAAAAAAGAAAAAAAAAAAAAAGAAAAAAGAGACAAAGACAAAAGGAAAGGAAAAGAAAAAGATTTAACGACTATCATTCGCTCGTTTCACTCGGTAGCTTATGCGGGGATTTTTTTTTTCTTCTTTTTTTTTTCCTTATTTTTTCTTTTTTTTTTTTTTTTTTATTCACACGAAGTAAGTGGCCCAAGAAACGAAGACGAACACTTTCTGACTTGCTTGCTGTCTTTCTTCTCTCTCTCTCTCTCTCTCTCTCTCTCTCTGCTTTTTTTTTTCTTTTCCTTTTTCTTTTTTTCTTTCTTTCTTTCCTTCTTCCTTTTCTCTTTGCTTTTTTCCTTACGAGTTAATAATATTGGACAGGTTGATGAATAGTTTAGAAAAAAAAAAAAAAAGAAAAAAAAAGAAGAAGAAGAAAAAAAAAATTGTTGCGTTGCGTCTTATTGATTATACGTATTAGAGGTTTGGATATCGTGTAATCATTCGAATGTATTTTATTTACTTCAGGAGTGTGATACATATATATATATATATATATACATATAAATATGTATGTGTAAATATATATATATATATATATATATATATATATATATATATATATATAAGATGCCTGAGGAAATTGTCGAGGAAGTGTGTCGATATTATATTGATTAGGTTTTTTGGATTAACGGTCCAGTCCGACCGGATCTCCTATCCGATCCGATCCGATTCTCTACTGTATACCTTCGAGCTATCACGCGAGCCATTCCTTCATTTGATTTTCTTTGCTCGAATCTTTTGTATTTTTCTTTTCTCTCTCTCTCTCTCTCTCTCTCTCTCTCTTTTTCTTTTTTTCTTTTTTTTTTCCTTTTCTCTTCTTTTCTTCATTCAAACCTGCCTCGGTCCGCGGAACGGACCTGCGGAATTGGGCAGCAGCAGCAGCAGCTTCAGGGCTGCATTGGGCTGCTGTGTTAAATGAGAGGGGACAGGGGGGGAGTGTGAGGGAGAAGGGTGGCATGAGGGAAGGGCAGGTGGAGGGTTGGAGGTGAGGAGTGGGATAATTATTACTCTTGTCAAACGATACGTCGAAGAGCAAACAAACGATGAGGATTTCGTAAAAGGGTGTTACGTGTTATTGCTGTGGTTCAATCTAATTATTGCCTTTTGTTTCACGATCGATTAGGGTGCGATTATTTTATTGAGACGTTTGACGCGATAAGGATTACCTTCTTTTTTTTTTTTTTCTTTTGTTCTTCTTTTTCTTTTTTCTTTTTTCCTTTCTTTCTTTCTCTCTTTCTTTCTTTCTTTCGTACGATCAGGTTATATGCCACGTGCCAAAGATCGGTCCAATTTTTTTTTTGTTTCTTTTTTTTTTTTTTCTTTTTTCTTTTTTTCTTTTCATTACCTTCGATCGATCATGGCGTACATTCGAACGATCGATGATTACATTTTTTTTTCAGACAACATTTCTTATCTAACGACAGATATATTATTAATCATAGATCGACGGAAGGATTTTGAGAAGATGTTCGATCGATTGAACGAATGGATTGAATTAGTTCGATCAATTCGATAAATTATTTTGATTAACTCGAATAAATTCAATTCAATTTATATATTTATATGTATATCTTTTTTTGAGGTTTGGATTTTTATTTTTATGTCGCTTCTTTTGCAATTTTTTTTTTGTTCTTTTTTTTTTATATATATATATATCTTTTCATTCGTTTCTTTCAGACGTTACGGAACGAAATGCGGCGGATGCCTTCAAGGTATCGGACCACAGGACCTAGTCAGGAAGGCAAGGGACAAGGTTTTCCACCTGAATTGCTTCACCTGCGTGGTCTGTCGAAAGAAGATGAGCACCGGAGAGGAACTTTACATTCTGGACGACAACAAATTCGTTTGCAAGCAAGATTACATGTCCGGAAAATCGATCCCAGATACTCATCACGTTCATGGCCATCACGGTAAGTTTTTCATTCATTTTGACAAATTTTTTTTCTTTCTTTTACTCTTCTTTTTCTCTTCTTTTCTTTTTTCTTTTTCTTTCTTTTACTTATTTTTCTCTCTTCTTTTTTTCTTTTTTTCTTTTTTTTTTTTTACTTCATTTTATCTCAATTAACACGTTCTTCCAAATTAATTCTCAATTCTTTCGACGTTCCAACGATCGATCGACTTTTCTTACCCCCTCCCTCCCCACCCTCTTTTTTTTTCTTTCTTTTCGATAAAATCATTCGATCGCCATTTTGTGATTTTTCTTTTCTTTCCTTCGTCTCTTTTCTTCGTCCTTTCTCTGCCCTTTTCGTCGTAATTAAATTAATTAATTAATACTTTATTTAGACAACTTTTCTTACCCCCCCTCCACCCTCTTTTTTTTTCTTTCTTTTCGATAAAATCATTCGATCGCCATTTTGTGATTTTTCTTTTCTTTCCTTCGTCTCTTTTCTTCGTCTTTTCTCTGCCCTTTTCGTCGTAATTAAATTAATTAATTAATACTTTATTTAGACAACTTTTCTTACCCCCCCACCCTCTTTTTTTTTCTTTCTTTTCGATAAAATCATTCGATCGCCATTTTGTGATTTTTCTTTTCTTCGTCTTTTCTCTGCCCTTTTCGTCGTAATTAAATTAATTAATTAATACACAAATCGATCCGTCGAATGATTAATAAATTATATATATATATATAGAGAGAGAGAGAGAGAGAGAGAAAAAAAAGAAAAAAGAAAAAATAAAAAAGATTTACGACAATTATTATCATTTGCACGTTAATTCAATGATTAACGTAATGATAACAGTTTGTGAATCGATTCAATGATCGTAATCATCGTCGAAGGATATTTGTTCGTTGGTCGCGGTAGAAAAACAAAAACAAAAAAGAAAAAAAGGTCAAAGAAAAAAAAGGCGGACATTTGAATAGAACGATAGATCGTTCTTCGACGATTTCCAATCGACAAGATCTATATTGCATTGAATCGATCATTTCCCCCCCAGAAAAAAAAGAAAAAAAAAAAAACGGACAACAAATAAAACGAGTCCAAATCGTAAAAAGTCAAAAAAGAAAAAGAAAAAAGAAAAAAAGAAAAGAAAAAAAAAGAAAAGAAAAAAGAGGACGTTATCGTCGATCAAAACGTAGATTGAAGATTAACGTAGATCCAAAATATCTAATTATTTCTAATGATCTCTAATGAATTATAAATCGATAATTCGTATTATCAAAAAGATAATACGTATCATCAATAAATTCGTGTCTATTTCGTGTAACAGAGATCGAAGGTCACGTGAAGATCCGTGCTGTCCTTCGTACCTTCTTGTCCTCCGTCCTCCCCTCCCCCCACCCCTCCCAGCCCTTCCATTCCCCAGCTCCATCACCTCATCTGCCAATTGGTCCCCGGATTGACCCCCGTGCCCCTCTTACCATCCTCATGCCCATCAAAATCTTTCCTTCGACGAAGGCGCCCTTCTGTTCTGATGGCCCTTTGTATTTCTCTCTCTCTCTCTCTCTCTCTCTCTCTCTCTCTCTCTCTCGCTCTCGCTCTCTCTCTCGTGAAATGCAGGACGAAAATTATAAAAAAGAAAAAAGAGAAAACAGAAAGAAAAAAGAAAAAAGAAAAAAAGAAAATGGAAAATAATAGAAAAAGGAGAGAAAGAAGGAAAGGAAAAAATTAAGGGAAGAAAAAAGAAAAACAGAAAACAGAAACAAAAAAGAAAAGAAAAAAAAAGAAAAAAGAATAAGAAAAGAAAAAAAAAGAAACAAGTTTGCGGTTTCGGTGTCGGCATCGTAGCGACAAAAGGCTGCCCCTGCTTAACGACCTTTCGGTTTTCGTTTCACGGCTTATATGTACGAGAACGAGCAGCTCCTCGTGAAACCGAGACGGCCCTAACCCTCTCCCTTTTCCCCGCTTGTACCCCCTCCCCCACCCTTAAACTCTCCCTCTCTCTCTCTCTCTCTCTCTCTTACATATATCGAGTCTCATACACGCATCGTGTTTTCACAGCTTGCCGCTGACACAGGGCTGAAACCCTGGCTTTCGACTACCCTTCCCTCTCTAAACCCCCTACCTCACCCCCTTAACCTTCCTCAACTCCTCCCCAATCCCCCCTGACCCCCCATACTCTTCCCGATCCTTCTTCTCTTCTACCCGTTCAAAGAGAGAGAGAGAGAGAGAGAGAGAGAGAGAACGATACTGACTCCGTAAAATCCCTGGCGTTGGGCGCGTTGAACTGTGACCCCTTTTCTCGAAGCCCCCTCCTGCCACCTCCTCAGCCCCCCATCCCCCTTTCCACAACCTCTGCCGTCCCCCTTTACAGCTCCCACCACCCCTTTAAAAAAATAACTCTCTGTCTCTCGACTTTTCGCTTGGATTTTTGAGGTCTTTTTTTTTTTCTTTTTCTTTTTTTTTTCTTCCTTCTTTTTTACTCTGTTCTCTTCTGTTCTGTTCTATTCTGTTCTGTTCTGTTCTGTTCTGTTCTGTTCTGTTCTGTTCTGTTCTGTTCTTTTCTGTTCTTTTCTGTTCTGTTTTGTTCCGCATTAAATCGGTAGGTGAGAGAAACTTTCTTTTTTCTTTTCTTTTTTTTTTTTTTTTTTTTTTTTTTTGTCGGATTTTAAGTCGGGTTTATTTCTATCGGTGGATTGATCGAATTTGATTCTGTTTGGCCAATTAAATCGAAATTTGAACGTTTAATTTGAATTTTCTTATGATTTATTATGTATTAATTATGTGCGCTTTGCTTTTGCGTATATTATTTCACGCATCGACGATCACTACGATTGAATTTATTAGAAGCGAATAATTTTTTTGTTTTTTTTTTTTTTTGTTTAAATTATTGGATGATGAATAATAATTGAAAACTTTTCGATTGGCAAATGTTATTGTTAAAAGAATTTTTTAACTAACTTATATCGTTGTTAATAATAATAATAATAATAATAAAAGTCGAGAGTTAAATTGTAGATTACTTTTACGTGGAAAAAAGAAATATTTAATCAAACTATATTGGTGTTAATCGAAATTAAGAAAAAGTTAGGTTATCCATTGGTCAGATTATTTCATACCTTATATCCGCCATTTTGAAAAACAAAAAATAAAGAAAGGATTAATCAAACCTAACCTAAAATTGATTGTCGATTAAAATCAATTGTTAGATTATGCGTCCGCCATTTTGATAGATCCCATGACAAAATGTATTAATTAAACTCAATCTACGTATATCGACGTCAATCAAAATCAAAATTTAGGTTATAATGTCGGACATTTTATTAAAGATAAAAGAAATTTCTAAAGTTGGATGTTTCAATGCGAGAATGAATGAGCTATTTAAGTTGAAAAGAAG
>NC_140834.1:1285000-1297500 GCF_050613455.1 Vespa mandarinia | reverse complement strand
TCTGGTGAATTAGATTTTGATGTGTTTCTACCCTGAGGGTTTTCTTCGTGCGTATAAAGGATCATTGGCGTTCGTGGATCCATCTTCGAAACAAGAGTCCCATTGGGGATAAAAACGATGCCACGATATAGTTTCATCGTACCGCACCTAACCCCCCTTCCCCCTTCCCCCACCCCACCCCCCCATCGGGCGCCCATCCAACTACTCTAGTGCCCTATTACAATCCCAGATACGTAAATCCTTACATATTCTTACATGTAATAGAAAGTTAGGACAATCTATTAATTAAATAATCATTGATGGATTATACATCGATATGTTAAACAGGGATTTATTTCTTTTTCTCTTTTTTTTTTTTTTTTGCCTTTTTGGTTTTTATAGGTTGGTACTTGAGCGTTATAAAAATTGATATCACGATATTAGTTTTATCGTACCTCATTTAACCTCCCACTCCTCCCCTGCTCACCCATTCAACTATTCTAGTATGCTGTTGTAATCTTAGATACGTAAAATCTTACATATTTTTTACATGTAATATAAAGTTACAACAATGAGGGATCTATTAATGAAATAATTATTGATAGGTCATCAATATTAACAGGGATTTATTTTTTGTTTTTATAGGTTGGTACTTTAGCGTTATAAAAATTGATATAACGATATTAGTTTTATCGTACCCCATTTAACCTCCCACTCCTCCCCTGCTCACCCATTCAACTATTCTAGTATGCTGTTATAATCTTAGATACGTAAAATCTTACATATTTTTTACATGTAATACAAAGTTACAACAATGAGGGATCTATTAATGAAATAATTATTGATAGGTTATCAATATTAACAGGGATTTATTTGTTATACATTTTTTGTTTTTATGGGTTGGTATTTTAGCGTTATAAAAATTGATATAACGATATTAGTTTTATCGTACCCCATTTAACCTCCCACTCCTCCCCTGCTCACCCATTCAACTATTCTAGTATGCTGTTATAATCTTAGATACGTAAAATCTTACATATTTTTTACATGTAATACAAAGTTACAACAATGAGGGATCTATTAATGAAATAATTATTGATAGGTTATCGATATTAACAGTGATTTATTTGTTTTTATAAATTGATAGTTTATATGTATTGTATATAAAAAGCGAGAGAGCAAGAGCTAGAGATTGAGAGAGAGAGAGAGAGAGAGAGAGAGAGAGAGAGAGAGAGAGAGAGAGTAAGGAAGGGGACGGAGATGTTTAGGATGTTGTAAAACGACGAGAACACGTTCAGTGTTCCATGTAATATACGTGTCCTGGCAATAGAGAGAAATATCAGCCCGGGAGATTCGACAGATGCGTAGCCGCCTTCGAACCCTTAGGAACTACCCTGCGGGGTCCCGTGGGAGTTCTTCGGTCCTAGGGACAAACCGTCCCAGGGGGTACTTCTAACGCTATACCACTACCCCAGCGTCGTATCGTTCTCGTTACAACCCCTCTTTCCTTACACTCCCCTCTTCAGCCTTATCCACAACCTCTGTACCCTCTTACCCCCACCTCTCCCCACTACTCCCCCCCCTCGACCTTCGTTATATATCTAACTCTCTAAGCAATCCTGAATGCTACATAGGCGGAGGACACACACACACACACACACTCCACAAAATTCTTAACCTAATCTCATTGCAATTCGATACAAGGAAGAAGTTTGATCGTCTGATTTATCTAATCCGAAAGATTTTACGTGTTACGTGTTTATTCTAATGACCTGGGGCAACAAGGAAGGGCGGGGGCGCGGGGGGAGATGAAGGCAGGCGGGTGGAAGACGACGACACCATCGTTCGTTATCAATTTATTATCAATTTCTTTTTTCCTTTTATAATAATTCTTCTTTTCCCCTGTTTTTTTTTTTTTTTTTTACTTTTTTCGATTGATAATCGACGATAGGCCGAAATACGATAATATTCGATGATACAGATTAGGTTTATTATTATTATTAGTGATGAAATTTTTATCACGATAGATCGTTTTCATTCAATTTTCTTTTACTCTTCTTTTTCTTTCTCTTTTGTTTTGTTTCTTGTTGTTTTTTTTTCTTTTTTTTTTTTTTTTTTTTTTTTTTTTTTTTTTTTTTTCATAACAATCAAAACGACGGAAATATTTCGAACGAAATTGAATTCATTAATATAAGAAATATTTCGAATTTCGTAGAAACGTCGTAAGTAGAAAAAAATTAAATCAGCGGATGATCGTGGTGGGAAGTTTTTGCAAAAAAAAAAAAAAAAAAAAGAAAAAAAAAAAAGATTTCTTTTTTTTTTGTTTTGTTTTTTTTTTTTTTCTTTTTTTTCGGAAAAAAAGAAAAGGAAAGAAGGAGTTAATTTTATTTGAAACAATTACTCGACGAAAATTTCTCACGTTCGACGATAAAGATAAACGAAATGAAAAAAAAGAAAAAATAAAAAAAAAAAATGAAAAAAAAAAGAAGAAGAAGAAGAAGAAGAAGAAGAAGAAGAAGATTTAGAAGAGTAACACAAACGGAAGAAAAAAAGAAGAAAGAAAACCCATAGAAAAGATTTTCCAGGATTGAAAAGCAAGAGTTCCCTGATGATCGTACGTGCATGTGTATATATATATGTGTGTGTGTGTGTGTTTGTGTGTGAGTGTGTGTGTGTGCAAAGGTGGGTGGTGCGGAATGAGGAGAAGACCAGGGTTGAGGGGTGAGTTGATGTACGTACGCGTGCTTGGTGGCAAGAAGTAAGGAGGGTGGTGGTGTCGAGGGAGGAGTGGGGGTAATGTTATAACAGTAAGTAAAGGACGACATATACACACACATACACACACACATACACATACTCATATAAATATATATATATATATATATAGAGGGGAACAACGAAGCGACGCGTTACGGTCGAACGCGCGTACCGTCGACTCACGTGTCCACGCACGTGTCGCAAAACGAGCTCCCCCTTACGTCTCTTGAAGAAAGAGAAAGAGAAAAAAAAGAAAAAAGAAAAAAAAAAAAAGGAAAAATATCTCCCCTCACCCCATACCCACCCCCCCATCCCCCCTCCACCCCTCATCGTATTTCTCGTCCTATCATTATGCAAGGAGAGGCCTTACAAATCACGCCTTGCTTACCGCGCACGTTCCCGTTAAAACCTTGTCACTCGGCGTTTCGAATTAAATTCTAAAACGATCCTTCCAATTAATTTCTCTCATTACGATCGATCATTCGAACACGTTTTTGTCCGTATTCCTTTTGAGTAAGCGACCAATGAGATTTTTTTCTCCTTAAAAGGGAATCCTCGCCAATTGGTTCTATTTCCGTAAAAAAGAGAGAAAAAGAAAAAAAAAAAAAAGAAGAAAAGACTAAAGACAAAAGACATATTAACTCGCAAGACTGTCGATATTTTGATCTCTTTGAATTTTGAGATTGATCCGTTTGAAAAAAAAAAAAAAAAAAAAAAAAAAAAAAAAAAAAAAAAAGAAAACAACGATGACCTTGAAGTTCTCTGAAGATGAATGATCTTGACAACAACAAACAAACATTATATCTCAATCAAAATAATTCTCTCTTCAAATCGAAGTATTTTTAATCGTCGATAATTCCTCGTATATATATATATATAAGAAAGGAAAAAAAAAAGAAAATATATATATATATATATTTTCTTTTTTTTTTTCCTTTCTTTCTTTTTGAAAATTATTCAAATGTGATAGAAATGATTCGTGAAATTTCATACCAATTAATCGAACTCGCAAGACTTATCCCATTCTTCTCCCATTCAACCCGCCCTCCCCCATCCACCCACAATCCGCATACCTTCTACCTTTGTCCCTCCAATAATTTCTTAAAAATTACGGAGAATTTTTTCGAACGCGAAAAAAAAGTAAAAGACGAAGAGGAAGAGGAGGAAAAAAGTATGAACGAAAGAAAGAAAGAAAACTAGAGAGAGAGAGAGAGAGAGAGAGAGAAAGAGAACCTCACCCCCGCCCACTTAAAAAAAAAAAAAAGGAAGAAGAAGAAAAAAAAAAGGGAGAAAAAGAAAAAAAGAAGGAAAGAAAAAAGAAGGAAGACGAATTTCGTAGAAATCGTTTGAAAAACCATTTCTAACCATCAAAACTACCCGGAGTCGATCTTTTCTAAGAAATATTCGTCGACTTAGATCGAGAAAGATCAACGTGACACAATAGAGGATCCTGAAGAAGTGATCGCTGATCTGAAAACGAACGCGGATAAAACGCATGTCTTTTTTGCTCTGCCTTCTTATTTCCTTCACCCCTCACCTCATCTCATCCTTCTATCCTTCTCCATCACTACTCTCTTTCTCTCTCTCTCTCTCTCTCTCTCTCTCACTTTCTCTCTGTCTCTCTGTCTCTTTTTCTCGCTTTAGACGAGGATGACGACGAAGACGATGACGACGACGACGACAGAAGTATCTAAAACGACCTCCTGGTGTTATGCCTAGCTTAGGCTAATCCAAAATCCGGATTACCTGTGGCTCAGCTGGTCCTGTCTCACAAATACAGACGCTTATTTAGACACGCATACCGTACACGCATAACTGATATACGTGGGACTTTTGTCAATGGTGAATTAATCTCTCAAGTAGATATATAAATTGTTATTTGCATAATAATTGTTTAAAGTTATCATCCTGGCATTTATATGTTCTTTTTATTTTTTTTTTCTTTTTTTTTTTTTTTCTTTTTCATGGACCACAAAAGGAAAATATAATCGACGATTATTATGTGTCGATTGAATTCATTTTATTTGACCATCGTGTATATCGAATATAAAATATACGCGGAATATATATATATATATATATATATATGTATATGTATATATATGTATGTATGTATGTATTTATGCAGGCATATATAATAAGCCTGTTTTCTTAGTATTTCATTTGATTGGGATATTCTATAATTTTTATATATATTATTTTTTCTTTTGCTATTGGTTATATATCAAATATATAGTGTGCGCGGAATATATACATACATACATACATATATATATATATATATATATATATGTATGTATATGTACAGTTGTATGTAATAAACCTGTTTTCTTAGTAATTAATTTGATTGGGATATTGCATAATTTTGATATTATATATATATATATATATTATTTTTTCTTTCGCCACTGGGTATATATCAAATATATAGTGTACGCGGAATACATATATATATATATATGTATATATATAAACGAGTCTGAAACAGAAATTCTTATGACGTTCTTATTACCAAGAAACATGGCAATGTAGTAAATGCGTACAGTAGTCATTTATACAAAAAATGACTGATACTTTATATTCGAGTTTGTTAAAGTATTGTCGACAATTTTGTTTAACAGATTCTTGTAAAATGATCGTAAAAGAGAGAGAAACAATTTCAAATTTCAATTCTAACGGTAATGCAAGTATGCTGTTGCTTAGTACACCAGTGTCACACGGTCTCTTGGGATTGTGAAAAATGAATAACTACAACCACATTACACGTTGTTGTTGTTGTTCTTGTTGTTGTTATTGTTATTATTGTTGTTATTGTTGTAATTGTCGTCATTATTATTATGATTATTATTATGATTATTATTATTATTATTATTATTATTATTATTATTATTATTATTATTATTATTATTATTATTATTATTTGTTTGGATAGTTAATTTTATTAAACGTGAGCATGGTCTCATATGGGAATCAGGGATATTTCGAAAATTATATTTACGATTATGTAAATTTTAACAATATATATGTACATATATAAATAAATAAATGTATGTATGTACATAGTATACATTCATACATATGTGTATATATATATATATATATATATATATATATATATATATATATAATATATATATGTAACGTATTTCATCGAGATTGATAAATTTACAGAAATGATTGATCAATGATTTATATTTATTATTGATATATTTTTAATTAATTAAAAATTTGTTATCAATTAAGTCTCATTGAAATTTTGCACATTTTCCAAATGTAATTTTTATTTTTTTAATATAATATCATCCAACAATCAACATATATATATATAAATATATATATATCATTAAATGCGTTTTTTAAAAGTCTACATTTTTACGATAATGAAAGTATATCGATCCGTTTGAAGAAACATCAATGACTATTGATATATCTGCAAAGATGACCTTGAAAAAGAATAATCCTCATTTGGGAATCGAACCATACCTTCCATTGACATTTCGTCTTATCATTAAAATCAACGATGATGTTTGACGTACTACATTATGGTAAAACATATATATATATAGATGCGTGCGCGTGCACGTGTGTGGTGCTTATGCGTGTGCATGTGCGTGTGAAAGAATAAGGAAGCGCCTTTTGTCAAAAGAGAGTAGTTCCACGCACGTACGAGTGATTTATACGACGCGTCGTATTTTCTCAAGAAAATTACTCGCCTACTGTGAAGCCCGTTGCCGTACGATAGGCCGTAAAATCTAACGATAATTTTATTATTATATACGTTTGAACTTGAATATAGTGAAATGTGTGAAAAGTTTTACATACCGTACATACCTACACACACACACACACACATATATATATACATATACATATATATATATATATATATATATATTTCTTGGAATTAATTTTATACGTAAAAACAAAAAAGAAGAAAAAGAAAAAAACAAAAAAAGTAAAACCAACAACATAAGGAGTGTACTACTTAAATGACCACAATTGTCCTGAGTTTTCGGATCGGAGGGACGATTTAACTGTAAAACAGTATAGCACCCTTCACAGCCGCTTATCGTTATAAAACTACCCTTACTCCTATTCAGGAGATAAGTATTTCCTATTTAAAATACCAGCTAAACAGAGAGAGAGAGAGAGAGAGAGAATAGTGGCACCAGGACCCTAAGATAAACTGTTCGTTGCATCGTCGAGGTTGCCGACTGGTGAAACGAAGAGTTACAGTGAACGAGTAAGAGAGAAAGAAAGAGAAAGAGAGATAAAGAGAGAGAGAGAGAGAGAAAGAGATAGAGATATATAGAATTGATAGGAGGGAGGGAGGGAGGGAGGGAGGATGGAGGGTTGATTATAAACCGAAGGTATGAGGGTGATATAGAAGAGGAGGGGTGAACGATGGGGTACGAAGGGAGGTAACATGCAGCAGCAGCAGCAGCAGCAGCAGCAGTAACAGCAGCAACAGCAGCAACAGCAGCCACGGTGGTCCACCGTGAGGGTGGTTTATGGGGGGTTGTACCGGGCATTGTTGTATAAATAGGTTTGGCGAGTTAGGGGTTGCTACCCCCGAGGGAACTGCACATGTCCGCATCGATTATACCACCCCCAACTCTCTCTCTCTCTCTCTCTCTCTCTCTCTCTCTCTCTCTCTCTCTATCTCTATCTCTGTCTCTCTTTCTCTCTTCACGGGCCTCTTCTCGATTCTCTGCCACAAGCAGGGGTGGCGTCACCCCTACGCCCTGTCGTACACTTCAATCCATCCCATACACCACCACCACCACCACCACTACTATCGTCATCCTACTCCTCTGCACCCGCACCCCTCATCGTCATCCCTTCCTCCCCTCCCACTCCTCTCTTCCTCTCTTTCTCTTCGTACTCTTCGTAGTTTCAACCGCGTGTTCCAACCCGACCAAGGCTTTCTCCCGGTGGAGCCCACGGGGCACACCGCTCGGTTATTTTCAAGCCATTTGCTTTGTAAACGCACGCAATCTCGTACTACCAGGACAACCTCTCCACCTACCTATCTTCCTCCTCACCCCCCCGCCTCCCGCCACTCACCCACCCACACCCCACGTACGCATACTCCACAGACACAGACACAGACACGTATACGTATATTCTCTTTCACAGAGCCATAATCTAACTCAACGTCACTCGTCTTCATACGATTATTCACGATAGGACCTTTGACCCATCCCAACTACCACTCCACCCTCCTGTCCTCAAGATACTCCTCGTATCATTCGTATTATTATTTATTTTCGACGTCGTTTAAGACATCGTTGTTTTTTTTTTTTTTTCTTTTTTTTCTTCTTGACAGCTTTCTGAGAGTATTTCTCTTTTTTTTTTTTTTTTTTTGTTTCGTTCCTCCTCTTTTTTCCTTTTGTTCCTTTTTTTTTTCTTTTTCCTTTTTTTTCTTTTTTTTTTTTGGTTTTGGTTTTGGTTTTTCTTTCGTCCATTTTTCCTTGACGCGATAGAAATCTTTCAAATCTATCCAACGAAATTTCCTTATTGCATAGAATTTTTTATTATATATGAATTTAATTTCATTCATTGGATAGCTTCGATATATTTTTGAATTTAGTTTGACGTAAGAAGTATTGTTTCTTTTTTTCTTTTTTTTTTTTTTTTCTAGATCGGAGTACATAGGTCAGGTTATGGGGGTCAGGGTATGTAGCGTGAATTTTTGTTTTTTTTGTTTTTTTTTTATATGTAATATAAATTGTAACGATAGCAATAAGGATAAATTTTTTGTGGGATAATGAAAATGATATATTTACGTTTGTTATCGTAATGTAGATTATATTCTAAAGAATATTTTGTCGTCAATGAAAAATGAAAATAATTGCGAACTATCAACGTGAGAAATTTTTTTTTTTCAATTTTATTTAAAATAAAAATATCGAATCGGATTTAACGAACAATAAATAATAGACATATCTCTCTCTCTCTCTCTCTCTCTCTCTCTCTCTCTATACATATATATATCATTGTTCTATTCAATTTGTAAACAATCAATATTGTCAATAAAAAATGAAAGCTTTTAAGAAGGACATTGAAATATCTTTATTTCGCAAGAACGATCAAGTGGGAGTAAAATTTTTTAAGAGTAAAGAGAAAAAAAAAAGAAAGAGAAAAAAAAGGAAAAGAAAAAAAAACCAAGCAATGAACTACGTTTCGCAATTTTTTGTTTTTCCATTCCGCGAGAGAGAGAGAGAGAGAGAGAGGGAGAGAGAGAGAAAGAAAAAGAAAGAAAAAAGTCAAATCGCAATTAATTCCCCACCCATCCCCTGTCCTCCCCCTTCCACCATCGAACGATCCCAATTTGAAGTAGGAACGATTATATCCTAAAAAGAGAAGAAAAGAAAAGAAAGAAAAAAAAAAAGAGACAGAGAGAGAAAAAAAAAAAAAGAAAATAAATAAATAAACAGCTACGTATAATACGACTAATAATTATGCCAAAATTAAATCCGGTAGTAAGAAACCCAAAGGGCATCTTAAGAAAATTATAAGTAGGGTCAGTCCGAGTTAACGCTATTCAATAGGGTTGAAGTACTAAACACACTGAGTTTTGATGCCGTAGGAGTGGGCGGGTCTCCATAAGCGGGTCTACAGCACACCTCGATCGCTACAAGTGTCGGCCATGACGAAAGCCCACTTGACTCTTTGCCTCCTCCCTCCCTCACACACTCACTCACTCACTCACACACTCACTCACTCACTCACCCACTCACTATCTCTCTCTCTCTCTCTCTCCTTCTATATACCATTGGGTAGAATTTCACACTATAGGACGCAATCAGCACCCTTCCAACCAGAACCAAGTGAGATAGAGAGAGAGAGAGAGAGAGAGAGAGAGAGAGAGAGAGAGATGTAGAGATAGAATGAGAGAGAGAGAGAGAGAGAGAGAGAGAGAGAGGGATAGATAGAGGATGAGACTCCATCACCTGGCGCATGACAGAGTACACTCGATGGAGATCAACCCCGTATGTACAACACCACCCCAATACCCGATGTTACGCTACGTTGAATCTCGTGTTTTTATTAACAACAGGTACATCGACCGAACTCAAACGCCACTGACGATGCAAACTTCAAAACTACTGCCGAATTAAAACCTTCGAGCCATATTTTTGATTCGACAGATTCCTAACCATAGAGACAGAGAGAGACAGAGAGACAGAGAGAGAGACAGAGAGAGAGAGAGAGAGAGAGAGAGAGAGAGAGAGAGAGTGAGAGAGAGATACGTATATATTTTTTTATAAATTGTTTTTTTTCCTAATTAGACATTTTTTTTCTTTTTTCTTTCTTCTACGAGAATTTTTTTCCCACCGCACCTTTGTTCTCCTCCCCCCTCCCCCTATACTCCCACTCCCCGAACCCCCCTAACCTTTTTCGTTTTCGTCCCGACACTCCCGGATTTGGATTTTCTTTTTTTTTTTCTTTTTTCGTTTTGTTTTGTTTTGTTTCGTTTCTTCTCTTTTCTTTTTTCTTCTTTCTTTTTTTAGTTTTTTCTTTCTTTTTTTCTTTTTTTTTTTTTTTTTTTTTCTTTTAAGGGATTCAAAAAATTTCTACTCTCGATCTGACAATATTTTCTTTCCTCTATTTCTATATTCCGATTAGGTAATTTTTTTTGTTCTTTTTTTTTTCTTTCCTCGTAATAGGGTAATCGATTAATTATTATCTTTTTTTCCTTTTTTTTTTTTGATTCTTTTTTTCTCTTTTTTCTCTCTAGTAATAAGAAATGATTTATCTCTATATCTTCTCTCTCTCTCTCTCTCTCTCTCTCTCTCTCTCTCTCTCTATTTTTTTTTTTCTTTTCATTGTCCATGAAAAGAGGAATTGAGGAAAGAGAATTGAACGTACGCAAAAAAGTAATCATTATTAAAATCCATTGATCGACGACGTTCCATCGTTTCTTCGTTTATTTGCCCCCCCCCTCAACCCCGTCCGCCCCCGCCCCCCTTCCAAAAAAAAAAAAAAAAAAAAAATAAAAAAAAAAAGTGGATATTTAAAAAAGAAAAAGAGAAAGAAAAAGTCAGAGTAGATGTGTCTCAAGGAAGAAATTGGCCGATTTAGTAATAACGTCCCCCTCTCACCCGTCCACCCAACCACCCTACGACTAATCCTCCCCTCCCCCGTTCCCACCCTCGCCGTCCCCGTAAAAAAAATTTACATCGAAATGATATTAACGCGTAACGAACCGTGTAACCATTAAAATAATTCGACAATACCAATTCGCAATACATTAGTTATCCATAGAATGATCGAGCGACGGTAACATAAGGAAGATACAAGGGCTCATAGAGGCACTTATGTCACTTGCTCTATAGTAGGGTGGGTGGATGGGTGGATTTTGAGTTGGTTGGTTGGTAAGAAAGATGGGACGGGGTGAAGTGGAATGAGCTGGGTTAGGGTGAAGGTGGGGAGAAAGCATCAGAGAGATATATACGAAGATACGCCCTCCATCTGTCCACCCTCAGTGGGGGTGCCAATGTCGTAACGCCTCCCTATTCTGAACAACCCTCTTCGACACATCTCTCTCTCTCTCTCTTTCCCTCCCTCTCTCTCTCCCTCTTTCTCTCTGTCTCTGTCTATATATCGTTCTCTTGTTCACATGAACATAAATATATTGAGAGGAGAAGAAGAAGAAGAAGAAGAAGAGAAAGAAAAAAGAAAAATAGAAAAAAGAAAAAGGGGTGAGATTTCTTTTATGATGGTAACTTGTTTCTTTCAGGAATTTAACTCGATTATAACGCGTTACACAGGAAGCAATGAAAATGAGAAAGAGAGAGAGAGAGAGAGAGAGAGAGAGAATGAAGAATGAAAGAAAATAAAAAAGGGAATAAATAGAGTCAAGGGATGAACAGGTGTCCCTACTAAAATTGGGTGTTACGACCTGGCCCATCATGGTTGACTTAGGGGTTGCTCAATATCATCTAGCCAATTTATGAACACTTTGTGTTCAACTTGTCTTAAGGGAGGGGGTAGGGGGATGGAAATGGGGGGAGGAATCCAACACGCGTATAGAATTTCTCTAATCTCAACAAACTCCATAGATTATTTCTAATTAATAGAAAATCTATTCGACGGATAGTTTTATTCTAATCGTTTGTTAATATATTAAAAATAATATATATATATATATTTATTTATTAAATTTAATTTTTAATAAATGAAATTGTACGAGCGTACACGTCTATACGTATTTTATACGAAATAAATTTGAGAGGAAAGGACAAAAAAAAATATCGTTAGAAATTTGATAAAAATTCACTTTTATATCATTGATTAACGATCATAACGAATTATATAATGTAAATATGATTTAAGGATAATGTTAAAAAAAAAAAAAAAAAAAAAAAAAAAACAAAAAAAGAAGAAGAAGAAGAAAAAAAATATATATAATAATCGAAATTAATCGTAAAACGATTGAATATTTGTATATTATTAATATGAAAAATTTTCTTTTATCATTTTGATCATTTACTTTTCCTTTTTCTTCCCATTTTGTTTTTTAAGGAACGTTGTTCCCAAAAAAAAAAAAAAAAAGGAAGAAAAAAAAAAGAAAAGTCCAAATTGATATTACGTTCAAACGCACGTAACATTGTCTCGTCCCTCTTTTTTTTATTTTTTTTTTTCCTATTTTTTCTTTTTTTTTTCTAATTTAAGTACGACCAAATTTAAACGGATATAAAACGGGGAGAAATTTTTCTTCTATTTCTTCTTTTATCATTTTCCATTTTTCTTTTTTT
>NC_140834.1:1275000-1280000 GCF_050613455.1 Vespa mandarinia | reverse complement strand
AATAAAAACCAAACATTATCCCCCACCTCCCAAAACAAAAATGTTACCAAATCATTCCGCAATAGATAATTAATGACTGACGACACATTGACCTACAAAAATCCCTATAACCTATATATAAAATAGATCCCATTAACGTAATCCCATAAATACAAAAGCCAGTTCGTTCCTTAGACCCTTTTCCTTTTCTTTTTTTTTTTTTTTTATCATAAGAAACGATTTCTTCAATCCCACCGTTGTTCTCCCACTCTCGTCGTTTCTCTTTCTCTCAGAATCTTCTCACTTAAAGCTCAAACTTTGGAAATTCGTAGGGGTAGGGTGGGGTGAGGTTAGGGGGTAGGCGAGGTGGAGGGGGAGGGGGGTGAAGCGGCGATCAGTCACCAGTCGGCGAGATAAATCTGACTCATAAGTTACCAGGGAACTCCCGTAGGCTAAGGGTTGCCCTATCTACGGGGGATGCTTTAGGAAAGAGCGAGAGAGAGAGAGAGATAGATAGATAGATAGATATATATAGAGAGAGAGTGAGAGAGAGAGAGAGAGAGACAGAGAGAGGTACCCTCGGTGTAGCCCATATCAAGATCTCTTTGCATCTCTGCGAGGCGAACGGCGACACGGAGGGACGTACAGGGCAAAGGGAGAGAGGAGAAGATAGGGAGGTATAGGAGACAGGATGGATGAGGGGATCTGGAGGGAAGAGGATGCAGAGGGGTTAGGAATGGGGGTGTAGTGGGCCACGGGGGTGCTTATCTCTACGTTATTCCCGAAGGGCGAGCCCCGTCAGCCTGGGAGCTGCCAGATAACGTCCTTTCCCCTCCCCTGTTCGACTCTATGATACCCTTTTGCCTATACTGGGTGTCGAAGTCGTCGAACCTATCTCGAATTTTGTACAACCCCCTCCCTCCCTCTCTCCCTCCCTCTTTCTCTCTCTCTCTCTCTCTCTCTCTCTCTCTCTCTCTTCTTAGATTTCAATGACTATCCTCTGCAAGATCAACCATCCTAAAAGTTTCCTTCTTAAAGGGGAAGAAAATAAAAAAATATATATTATAATTGTTGTTCTGTCTTTTTGGAAAATGACGATGAGAATTTGGTGACCTTTGTTTGTGATATAGTATTAGTATATATATATATATATATATATATATATATATATATATATATATAAGCATGTGTTTGTATATGTATCTATCTATGTGTTATTATTAATTTTTATTTTTATTGTTAGTAATTATTATTGTTATATGGAGGGGGGTTTTTTCATGTTTGTATGTTATTAATATTGTTATATTATAAATAATTTTGTAAAGAGATATAAAATATAAATTATATGTATTATTATTATATATATACATAAGATGTTGTAATAAGAAAAAACTTGTAATAGAAAATAATTATCATAAAAATTCTTAGATAATATTATTGAGAAAAGAATAAAAAAAGAAATGAGATTGTAGGGATTCTTGAAATATCGATTAAGAACGTGACGTAAGGAACAACCCGGTATATATATATATATATATATATATATATATATATATATATATTATAATTTCTGATAATCCAAGATAATTTTGCGGATGGAGAAGAAGTTTGGGGAAGAAAAATTTCCACGAGTATTTTCTGAATAAATTGTGATACAATAAAGGGAGACAACAAAACAAAGGAATGAAATAGTAAAAGAAAAGAAAAGAAAAAAAGAAAAGGAGGGAAAAGATAATCAATACAGAATTGTGCCAAATATTTTGTCAATTTGCAATATCTTCTTGGGATAGATAAGAAATTTTCAAAGGACGAAATCATGGAAAGAATTTTTTCTTTCTTGATAAACTACGTAATCAAAAAAAGAAAAAAAAAAGAACAAGAAAACTAAATATAATAAACAAAAAAGAAAAAAAAAGGATTACACAGAATCGTTCAGTATATTTTTATTTAAAAAAAAAAAAAAAAAAAAAAAAAAAAACGAAGAACGTGACGTAAGAAACAACCCCCGACATATTATGTAATTTTTGATAATGCATAAAAAGAAGAAGAAAAAAGAGAGAAAGAAACAAAAAAAGAGAGAGAAAAAGGAAGAAAGCCAAAAAAATTCGATAATCGTGAAAAATTTTCGTATAGAGATAAAAGGATTCTTAAAGAAAAAAAAAAAAAAAAAAAAAAAAACAAAAAACAAAAAATAAAAAAAAGAGGAAGAAAAACAAAATTACCACAAATATTTTCTATATAAAATCTGTCGATAAGCAAACAAAAAAAAAAAAAAAATATATATATATATATATATATATATATATATATATATATATATACAAACGCGAATGAAATATTAAAAAAAAAAAAAAGAAAAAAAGAAGAAAAAGAAAAAAATAGAAAAAAGAAATAAAAGGAAAGAAAATAAAGAATAGAGAAAAATTATATATAATAAGGATAACAGATAAATATAATTATGATAATAAATATTTTAAATAAATCTTGTTAATAAACAAACAAACGAATAAAAAAAAAAATATATATATATATATATTAATAATAAAATAAATATATACATATATAATGTAATAAAATATATAAATATAATAATTATATATAATTACACGAACGAGACCTTCAAAAAAAAAAAAGAAAAAAAAAAATAAAAAAGAGAAGAAGAAAAAGAAAGAAATAAAGGAGGGCGAGAAAAAAAAATTATAATAATAATAATAATAATAATAATAATAATAATAATAATAATAATAATAATAATAATAAAAGTGAAGAAATAAAAAAGAGAATGAAGAATAAAGATAAAGAGAAGATTAGACGAGCGATATTATATCCTTAAGAGAAATTATTTCTAACAAATAAAAGAAATAAAATCGGCAACGTAATAACATAACATAAGAAACACCCAGTATAAACGATCGACGTCCCATTTCTGTAGTAGAACGTCCTGGTCGGTCCAAGATAAGCCACCCTCTCTCTCTCTCTCTCTCTCTCTCTCTCTCTTCTCTCTCTCTCTCTTTTTCTCGCGTTCCTCGGATCCCGCGAAGGGTGATCGGCCGCTCGTGAAATAAGCTTCGCAGGGTTTTGGTGGTCGCGCTTTTGGGGAGGCTTAGAAGGGCGTTTGTGCACGCTTTCTCCCGAAACGACTGACTACCGACTCTCTTTTAGCTATGTATATACTTCCGAATCATCCCTCTTTTCTCTCTCTCTCTCTCTCTCTCTCACTCTTTCTGGCCCGCAAAACAGAGCCCTCGAAGGGCCTCCCAGCTGCCGATGACGTTTCCACGTGGGTACCCGCGAGGCTCGCGTGTTTTCGACGTCACCCTGATGATTTTACTCGACTCCTACCACCTCCCTCACTCTCTACCCTCTTTCTTTCTCTCTTTCTCTCTCTGTTTCTCTGTCTCTCTTTCTCTGTATTTATTTATATGTATGTATATATATATATATATATCTGTCTCTTTTTCTCTTATTGATGTTGTTCTTCGCCTTTTCGAGGGTTAGTCGCTTGAACCTTAAGGACTGGTGTTCCTTTTTCTTTCTTCTTTTTTTTTTTTTATTTTTTTTGATAAATAAAAAAAAAAAAAAAGAAAAAACGAAAGAAAAAGGAAAAGAAAAAAATTTGATTAGAGAGAAGACAAAAAAAAAGCAGAGAAGAAAATTTCTTTCCACGAACATTGCTTCTTTTTTTTTCTTTCTGTTACTCTTCTCTTTTCGTCTTTTCTTTCTTTTTTTCATTTTTTCTCTTCCCCCCCCCTTCTTTATTCTTTTTTTTCTTTTTTTAATTATATTTTATTTTCATTTCTTTTCTTTATTTCTTTTGTCGTCCAAATAGTTATTCTAGATTGCCGATAATTACGAATGAATTGAATTGAAATGAAATGAAATGAAATGAAATGTATTGAAATAAAATAAAGTGAAACGCAATGAAATAAAATAAAATGAAACAAAATGAAATAAAAAGAAATAAAATGAAACAAAATGAAATAAAATGAAACAAAATTAAATAAAATGAAATAAAATGAAATAAAATGAAATAAAATGAAATAAAATGAACAAAATGAAATAAAATGAAATAAAATGAAACAAAAAGAAATAAAAAGAAATAAAATGAAACAAAATGAAATAAGATGAAATAAAATGAAATAAAATGAACAAAATGAAATAAAATGAAATAAAATGAAACAAAATGAAATAAAATGAAACAAAATGAAATAAAATGAAACAAAATGAAATAAAATGAAACAAAATGAAATAAAATGAAATAAAATGAAACAAAATGAAATAAAATGAAATAAAATGAAATAAAATGAAATAAAATGAAACAAAATGAAATGAAATGAAATAAAATGAAACAAAATGAAATGAAATGAAATAAAATGAAATAAAATGAAATAAAATGAAACAAAATGAAATAAAATGAAATAAAATGAAACAAAAAGAAATAAAAAGAAATAAAATGAAATAAAATGAAATAAAATGAAATAAAATGAAATAAAATGAAACAAAATGAAATGAAATGAAATAAAATGAAATAAAATGAAATAAAATGAAATGAAATAAAATGAAATGAAATGAAATGAAATGAAATGAAATGAAATAAAATGAAATGAAATGAAATGAAATGAAATGAAATAAAATGAAATGAAATGAATGAAAATTAAATGTAAGAACGAATTGGACAATTTACTTTGTTCTTTAATTATCATTATTGTTTATAAACTTAAACGAAGTATCATCTTAACCAAATTAGATTAATATTAATAACACCTGTTGTTTATTTAAATACAAAGTTTGAACAACTTTTTACATCGATTAACGAACGATGAAATATTTGAATAGATAGTAGAAACAAAAAGAAGAAAAAAATAATATCATTGTAATTTATTTACGATATAATTTTGAAAAATATCTTTATATCGTTCTTCGATCGAATCAGAAATTTACAAAATATTACAAATATTCGTATATAATCGATGTTACATAAACGATTAACCGGTTTGAGGATGATCGAACGTCCATGATGT
>NC_140834.1:1260000-1270000 GCF_050613455.1 Vespa mandarinia | reverse complement strand
AATTATCACTACGGGGGTTCCCCTTTCGGGCACGGGACCTCTTCTGGTACAAAACTGCGCAGCAGGGGTCTTACTGGTGAATCCCCTTTAACCCCTCGCTACGTCTTTCCTTCCTACTCTCTCTCTTTCTCTCTCTCTCTTACTCTCTCACTCTTTCTCTCTTTCTCTCTCTCTCTCTCTCTCTCTCTCACTTCATTATGTGATCCTGCAGAGTTTACTAATATTTTTATTTCTTCAGAAAGATCGGCAAGTGTAGTTAGTCCTAGGAATGAATTCATTGAGAACCACTTGTTGACATTTGTTGAATGAAATTTTAACTGGTTACCAACATCCCCTGCACCCACCCCCTTTATCATCATCCACAATCTCTCACCTCTCTCTCTCTCTCTCTCTCTCTCTCTCTCTCTCTGTCTCTCTGTCTCTCTCTGTCTCTCTGTCTCTATTTTTTTTTCCTTTCTTTTTTTTTTGTGTTCCTTTTTTTCGTTCTTGCTTTACTTTTTTTTTTTTTCCTTTCCTTAAGTCCGAGGAAATTTTGTCTTTTCTTCTTTTTTTTTTCTTTTGGCTAATTTCTAAAATCGTCGTTTCCTTTCTCTCGATCGGTCAGACTTTTTCGTTTTTTTTTTTTTTTTTTTTTTTAATCTTTTTTCCTTCTTTTTTTACTCTTCAAAGTCGAACTAATCGTTCGTCGAATATCTATGGACAAATTGAGAACCACTTGTTGACATTCGTTGAATAAAATTGACTGGATCCATCCCTTCCCTCCCCCCACCCCCTCCCTTCGCTCCCCTCATCCTCCCACCCTTATCCTCACGCCACGTCTTTTTTTCTTTTTTTTTTTTTTTTTTTTGTAAAAGTCAAAAATATTATTTTTGTTGCGACAATTTCTTTCTTCTCGATTTAAGATTTTCCTTTTCTTCTTTTTATTTCTCTCTCTCTCTCTCTCTCTCTCTCTCGATTCGAAAAGAAATATTGAGAACCACTTGTTGATATTTCTTACGATTTTTTTTTTTTTTTTTTTTTTTTTGAAAACGATTTGTTAATCGATAACAAATCCCATTGGAAATATTTCTTTTTTTTTTTTTTTTTTTTTTTTTACTATACATGAGAACCACTTGTTGTCATAAATCGTGAAAATTCATATTTGAATAGAGATTAGAACGATTTGTCGAAATTTTTCGTACCTATTGGACGTTCCATTTCGAAGGGTTGGGTGAGGGGTTATAGTAGGGGGTAAGCTAAAGTAAAAAAAAATCGACAATAAATAATTTCGAACGATCTTACGTTACATCGCAAAGGAATGGCGTCGAATGTAATAGTTAATAGTTCGGAATAATTATATTTTGACAATTTCCTCGGAAAAACAAGATAAAACAAAACAAAACAAAAGAAAAAAAAAATAAAAAGAATAAAAAAAGATCAGATAAACGTCACTATCTCTGATCACTAGAATAGATCTACGAATTAAATTAAATTCAAACGACAAATCGTTCATTTGAAAAATTACGATAGAGAATGAAAAAAAAGAGAGAGAGAGAGAGAGAGAGAGAGAAAGAAGAAGCTCATCTCGTGTTAATCGTTATTTCTAATCGTTTGTATTGAACTCATAAAAAGAAAAAAGAAAGAAAAAAAAAAAATAAATAAATAAATAAATAAAACAAAGACCTGCAGCAAGAAGAGATAAATTTCTTCCATTAGGAAATATTTCTTATGAAACACGAAATATTATTCAGAGTGGTGAACAGTAGTTTCACAGTTCGATTGAACATAATCAGGAAAAGCATAACTCAACCACCGATCGTTCTTAGCTGAGGGTATGTGTGCCCAGAGAGGTTGTTACGATAGAAAGAAAAGAAAGAAAGATAGAAAGATAGAAAGAGAGAAAGATAGTGGTAGTAGAGTAGAGTAGGATAGGATAGGATAGGGTAGGGTAGGGTAGGGTAGTTTGAAAAGGGCCAGAAGTAGGAATGCGAGGTTGTCTCGTGCACGCATTCGCCACCACGAATCCACCCCCAAGTCGACACTTGGTTGGGCTCGCAGCAGTTACAGGATACGTATAGGACGAGGGGTTGCTGTTCACCGTTTGATCGTTGATGTTTTGCTCCCTGAGTTAAAGAGAAGAAGTAGGAAGTAGGAATAAAGACGGATATAAACCTAAAGAGAGAGAGAGAGAGATAGACAGACAGAAACAGAAAGAGAGAGAAAGAGAGAGAGAGAGAGAGATAGATAGAGGAAGCACACTTCGTCTTTCCCACGTGCTGCTCGATGCAAACAACGTGCATCGCGTGTTCACCTATACGTGCAGCCGTCATTCTAGAAAAGGGAACAGGATTAGTCAGGGGTTGGTTACAATAGCGAAAGAGAGAGAGAGAGAGAGAGAGAGGGATGGGGGTGGTGGATCCGTGGATGATTGCTGGGCTGGCCGCGTGACGGTAACTACTGGGGCTTGGCATGACGGACAGGCCGACGGCTCTACGCTTCTACACTATAGTCACGAGCATGTCTCTTTGAACTAAATTTATGCTATCTCTTTCTCTCCCTCTCTCTCTCTCTCTCTCTCTCTCTCTCTCTCTCTCTCTCTGTCTGTCTGTCTGTCTGTCTTTCTCTTTCTTTCTTTCTTTCTTTTTCTTCTTTTTGTCTATCTATTTAACTATCGATCTTTTACCGATCTTCATTGAATTTGTTTTATATATTGATACGTTTAGGATAAATTAAACTTGATATTTGTATATATATATATATATATATATATATATATATATATATATATATATGTAGGATCGATTTTAGACACTCCCGATGATCTATGTTTATCAAGAAGAATGATTTGGGTGTATATGTTCGTGAAGATTAATGTGATTATTAATCATACAAGTCCAAGAAGTCGATAGGATATCACTTGATTTTTGGGGATTCAAATAATTCCTCGGATTTATCATATTTATATTAACTAGTCGATCCTTCTTCTTATTCTTATTCTTCCTTTTACCTTTTTCTTAATCAATCATATTAATGACATTTAAAATCGATTATTCTTTCAAATTCTGATGTTACCAATATCATACCCTAATATTAAAGGACTGATCAAAATCCATTGTTATATCCTTTTGAACAATTGAAAATATTAATGACATTAATATTATGTTGATTGTAAAATATTATGGGATATTTAGAAATGAATGATTTTTTGATCCATTAAATTTTTATCTTACGTGGGATTTTTTTTTCTTTTTTTCAAATTCGACATTTGAATCTCTCACGTGCATACGTGTTATCACGTATTTGAACAATTGTAAAAATCAATAACGATAGAGCTTGATTTAAATGATATTGATCAAGGTTAGATAAGGATAAAAGTTTCAACGAGCTCTCTCTCTCTCTCTCTCTCTCTCTCTCTCTCTCTCTCTCTCTCTGTCTGTCTGTCTGTCTCTCTCTTTCTCTTGGGATTCTTCGATGGAATCTTAATGGGTGAAGAGGTACGGTGGCCGACGTGCAAGAACGCTCGTCCTTAACCACCTTTAACAAATTGCACCGACCAATCGTCGACGTACTACGATATCCTCTCAACGTGCTACTACGAGCTACTCGTCCACGCTCCTGTATAGTTTTTGTGCCGCGCATGCGGAATGTTCCGACGGATATGCGAACATATACACACTATCTTTCTTCGTCCTATCTTGTAGCCAAGTTAGTAAACTATTCACGATTGATTTTGATCGTGAATATTTTTGAAACTTTTTCTCGCGTTTTCTTTTTTATTTTTTTCTTCCTCCTCTTTTCTTCCTTCCTTTTTTTTTTCTTTTCTTTTCTCTTTTTTCCTTTTTTTACTTCTCTTTCTCCTTAAAAAATATCCTGACACTTTTTCGAATTTCTCAAATTTCTCGTATTTCTGTCCTTTGTTCTTGCCCTTCGTTGTTTTTTCTTTTTCCTAAAAAAATATCCTGACTTCGTGCGATTTTTCGAATTTTTTTGGATTTTTGTCATTTGTTCTTGCTCCTCGTTGTTTTTCCTTTTTTTTTTTTTTTCTTTTCTCTCCCAAAAATATTCTAACTTTTTTCGGATTTTTCGAATTCTTGTCTTTTGACTTTTGTTCCTGGCCTTCGTTGTTTTTTCTTTTTCTTTTCTTTTTTCTCCTCAAAATATTCTGACTTTTTCGAATTTTTCGAATTTCTGTCTTTTGACTTTTGTTTTTGCCTTTCGTTCTTTTTTTTGTTTTCTTTTTTTTTTTTTGTAAGATATCTTCGATCATTCTCTCGCAATTATTCGTCGAGGATATCCTTTGCATTTGTCTTCGCGCATACGCTGAAAATTTATCCACAGATTGTCTATATTTCTAATAATATTTTTGACAGAAAAGAATTTGATTCGGAGTAAAAAAAAAAAAAAAAAGGAAAAAGAAAAAGAAAAAAAAAATAGTATTAGTGAATCACGTAGTTGATCACGTTGTATTTAGTTCTATACAAAAAAATTTGATTTTTATTTGTATCGTAGGCTTAAGAATATTTCTGTTAAATAAAAAATGTTCACGCATCGATCATCGAATCTTCATTAATATTAAAATTGTGAATTTTTGAAAAGAACCTCTGAAAAATAAATATATGAAAATGTTGATCATTAGCCCTAATTATTATCCCAAATAACATTTATTCGTTCATTAAAAATCAGACAATTGTAAAAAATAAAATTCAATGACTTCCTCGTTCAAAACGATATCGCCTAAATGCAAACCTATCATTGACAAAATCCGTAAAAAATCCGTAAAAAAAAAATCCTAACCTCAAACGACACCTAATTAATTATATCGTACGATTATTCCTTCACGAACGACTAAAAACGAAGGAAAAATCGAATGGAACGTCGAATTCCCCCATAATAAAAAGAAAAAAAAAAAGAAAAGAAAAGAGAGAGAGAGAAAAAAAAATCCCTAACTCCATTACACCTAATAACTATATCAAATTTTCTATACCAGCCTAACCTTCTCATAGCGATAAATCACAAAAGTAGATCGTAGAGAGAGAGAGAGAGAGAGTCGGACAAAAATTCAAATTGCTTGTCGAAAGAAAAAAAAAAAAAAGAAGCAAAAAACAAAAAGGACATAATAATAATCCAAACGCGATCGTTGCAAAAAAAAAAAAAAAGAAAAACAAAAAAGAAAGTATACCAAAAATTCCCTAGACCTAAACAATGGCCATTTACCTCGTTGATAAATAACTACGTTAAGAAGAAGAATTAGTGATGCATAGGTCAAACGGAATACCAAATTCTTCGTCGTGGATCAAGAAAAAAAAAGAAAAAAATTAAAAAAAAAAAAGAAAAAGAAAAAACAAAAGGGAGAAAAGTGAGAGAGAAAAAAGAAGTAAAAATAAAAAGAACAGAAAAAAAGAAAAACTGAAAAAATAGAAAAATAATTCAAACGTGATCACGGTGCATAAAAGTATACCAAAAGTTCGTCCTATTACGAAACAATGCCATTTACCTCGGTGATAAATAATTAGAGCAAGATAATGAACCAGACGTAAGATTCGGACGGAATAACAAATTCCTCGTTGTCGAGTGAAATAAAATGGGGGGGGGGAGAAGAAAAAAAAAGGAAAACGAATACAAAAATAATTCCAAAAAAACAATAAGCGCAATACAACTATAGCAAAAATTTGTACTCTACCGAACACTGCCATTTTTATATCAAAAGTGACAAATAACTAGAACAAGAAGAAGCATAAGAAGAAGAAGAAGAAGAAGAAGAAGAAGAAGAAGAAGAAGAAGAAGAAGAAGAAGATCTAAGTGCACAGAAGTCTTAGATCGCAGTAGTAAAGAGGATAGCACATCGTGGTTGTTGTCCAGTGGCGGCGACGGAGGCTGTTCAGTGCTCCCTCGTACTCCAATCCAATAGAAAAAGAGAGAAAGAGAAAGAAAGAAAGGAAAAGAGGGAGAGAGAGAGAGAGAGAGAGATAGTTGGTAAAAAGGGGATGGGAGGTGGAGATGGAGGTGGAGGCGGCGGGGGGAGGAGTGAAGTGGGGAGGGAGGGTTTCGGGTGGATAGATGGTGGGAAGAGAGTCGGGACAGAAGAGAGGGCGTTGCGCAGAGTCAGAAGAAGAGAAGTGGACGTTGAGTGAGAGGGGCTGTAGGAGTGAGGGGTACCACGTAAAAGGAGGGATAGGGAGTAAAGGGAAGGGAAAGAGTGGTAGAGAGAGAGAGAGAGAGAGAGAGAAGAGGTGGAGGTGGAGGTGAAGGTACGACGGTGGAGTGGGGTGAGGTAAGGGGTGGGGTGGTGGGGGGAGGAGAGCGAAGCTTGGACCGTGGGGCTTTAATGAACCAATTTAAATGCATGCGATGATCAGTTGGCCTCTGAGCCCTCTTCTTCTTCTTCTGCGGGCTCTTTCGACGACGACCGGCTACCTTTACACACGATAGGCCACGCCACACGACACACGTTGCAGCCTTTTACCTTCTAGGACACCGTCGAAACGTTCTACACAACCACTCGAACACCTCCCCTCTCTTCTCCTCTTAAACCACCTAACCCCCGTTCAAACCATTTGGCTAACTTGCGTCCTTGCAGCCCTTTTCTTTCTGCTTTCTGCTCACTGCTGTTGGTGCTGGTTCTGATCCTGGTTCTGATGCTGCTGCTTTTGCTGCTCCTGCTGATGCTGATGCTGATGCTGCGGCTGCTGCCGCTGTTGCTGCTGCTGCTGCTGCTGCTGCTGTTGCTGTTGCTGCTGCTACACCTGGACAAGGTCCATCTCCATTTTTTAATGAAATCGAAATTGCAGTTGGGAGAGCAAGATAGGAGAGAGAGAGAGAGAGAGGGGGGGGAGAAAGGGAGATGGTAGGTCGTTCCTTCTTTTTTTTCTTTTTTCCGAAACAAAAACGTTCAACTGGTCCGTCGGTCCAACTAAATTACTTTGGAATTGTATTAATTATGATTGTTTGGACCTGGGTATCCTGTAGGACTCTTCTTCTTCTTCTTCTTCTTCTTCTTCTTCTTCTTCTTCTATTTCTCTTCTTTTTTTCTTCTTCTTCTTCTTCCTTTTCCTTTTGTTTCGTTCCAATATAACTTTTGGATCGTCCAAGGGAACGTTACGGGGGTTTTTGTTTTTTGCTTCTTTTCCTTTTTTTCTTCGACGATCGGTTCGTAGCTACGTAGAACGGGTGTTCCGGTTATAGCGTGGATGACATGGGTTTTAATGCTCGATGAATTTCCATGGGGGCCCATAAGCCCATGCCGAGAAATCCACCTGTTACTACTTTGATCATAGTATAGAAACTTGGTTAGGAAAGGAAGAATAATAAAAAAGGAGTCCGAATTGGTGATGATGGTAATGGTAGTGGTAGTGGTGGTAGTAATGGTGATGATGGTGGTTATGGTGGTGGTGGTGGTGGTGGTGCTAGTGTGCACATCCCTATAGTAGTCCTATTCTTCCTGTTGTAGCTCCCTGCCACGTGTCCGACACCCACGCGAAACTACAACAACCAATCCCGATATCCTCCTAGCCGTCCTTCTTCGTCATTGTCAAAATCTCGACTATCGACACGAGCTTTATTGACGATAAACGTCAACTATCATCGATTTCAACGATGATTATTACCTAACCGTTTCTTCGTTAACGTTACCCCGTTCATATATAGGTCTTTACATTTTCCTGTTAATACGATTTGTTTTGGTTACAATATAACTTCGTTCCAATATAACTTTTTGGATCATCCAAGGGAACGCGTTATGGGGTTTTTGTTTTTTGCTTCTTTTTCTTTTCTTTTCTTTTCTTTTTTTTTCTCTCTTTTTTTCTTTTTTTTTTCGTATTCGTACATGGTTGAAATTAACCCATGGAGTTTTTACTTGGATGTAACATTTTGTCGCAGTTATTAAGAAGATCTTAATCAATGATCTGCCGTTATTTGTTATCATTAGGAACGTTCATAAGAATAAACAATTTTAATAATGCCGATAACTGACAGAGAATTGGTTGTTGTTTTTTTGTTCTCTTTTTTTTCTTTGTTTTTGTTTTTGTTTTGTTTTTCTTTTTTTTGCAATTAATTTTTTAAACAGTCCGATTGGGACGCACGTTCGTCGATAGAAAATTTGGCGATGAAATTGAAGCGATATTTTTTTCTTTCGTTCTCTCTCTTTTTTGTTTTGTTTTGTTTTCTTTTTTTGTTTTTTCTTTTTCTTTTTTTTTTTTTTTTTTCTTTTTTTCTTTAGCGAAGGATTTCGAGGGGGAAAGAAAATGTTGAGGTAATTTTCTTTTTCTTTTTTCTTTTTGTTTCTTTTTCTTTTTCATTTCGAAGGAGAAACTCCGACCGAAATATTCGAGCCGATTTGTCGGTGCAAAATGTCGTGTAAAAAAGAAAAAACGAAAAAAAAAGAAAAACAAACAAACAAAAACAAAACAAAAAAAAAATTATACAAGGAAAAAGAGAAAAAGTACGCAGAGGTAATTTTTTTCCAGCGAAAAGTTTCGGAAAAAATTTCAGTTATTTAAAAAAAAGAAAAAAAAAAAAAATTTCTGACAAAAGGAAAACAAAAATATTATTCGGACAATATTACGTTTGAAAATTTCCGACGTAACTTTTATTGGCTTTATTTTATTTTATTTTCTTTTTTTTTCATTTTTTTTTTTTTTTTTTTTTTGATAATTTTCAAGTAGATCAAGGTTATGTTGAAATTTGCACTCATGGATATTGAAAATTTTTGAATGCTATTAATCGAGACATCGACGTCGAAATTTATCAATAAACAAAATTATATCGTTAATTATATCGATAGAAATCGATTGTCCCTAATTAAATCCTAATGTTAAAACTAATGGTAAAAATTATCTAAAAAAAAAAAAAAAAAGAAAAAAAAAATTCCCTAGAAATTCCCCTTAGTTATCCTTGTCGGACCAATCAAAATTTTCTAAGATGAGAAATTTTTAAAAAACTCCTGCTAAATTTCTTAAGTAATAGATCAATATTAAATTTTTGATTTAAAATTATACAAAAAAAAAAAGAAAAAAAAAACCCCTAGATAATGGCAACAAAAATTTATTTATTAGATTGGAAACTATGAAACGGGCTTTTTTTTTTGTTTAGTTATTTTATTTTCATTCAACGGCCGTTTCATAGTTTCCAACCTAATATATAAGTATTAGATTGGAAACTATGAAACGGGCTTTTTTTTTGTTTAGTTATTTTATTTTCATTCAATGCCCATTTCATAGTTACCAACCTAATAAATAATTAATAAAATAAATTCAATTGAATTATATAAATATTGAAGGACAGAAAAAAAACAATGTTTGTTAAATATCACCCTATCAATCATAGAAATTGATTTATCAAATAATAATATCCTAGATAACTTTTTGATCGCACGTGCAACAATTTCTCCGAGACAATACAACTACGCAATTTGGCCATCTATCCCCCTTCCCCGCTATCTTCCTCATTCCCCCAAAACTCACCCACCTTCTCCACCTCCCCCTCCCTTATCACCCTACTCTTAAGCCCTCAGACAAAACCATTCATCACCTTTCAAGAATACGCAACTCATTCTCCGATCAAAATAAAAAATAATCTGAGGAAATAAAATCAAAAGGGATGAAAAAAAAAAAAAGAAAGAAAGAAAAGGAAAACAAGGGATGGACAAAAATAAGTAGGAAAAAAAATAAACTAACAATAATAATAATAATAATAAAAATTATAATGATAATTTGACAATTCGTAGAACGTATCAATTCGTAGGTAAAAGGGAACGGGGGAAAAAGAAATAACGAAAAAAAGAAAGAAGGGACACTCGCGAAAAGGAATAAATTAAAAAAAAAAATAAATAAATAACATTAAGAAGAAAAAAAAAGGAAAAACGAAAGAAGAAAAAGAAAAGGGAAAGAAAATAAACGAAATGGAAGATCCCAGGAAACGAATGAAACTCATTCCTCGATCGAAGATAAAAAGAAAGAAAGAAAAAAAAAAAGATAATCCAGGGAAATGAAACGAGTGAGGGAGGTGGCGGAGAGGGGGAGGGGGA
>NC_140834.1:1250000-1255000 GCF_050613455.1 Vespa mandarinia | reverse complement strand
TATTATTTAGTTTGTAAATAGAATCCAATTTGGAGCTCGAACGCTTCGAGCGTTTTCTCTCTCTCTCTCTCTCTCTCTCTCTCTCTCTCTCTCTCTCTCTCTCTCTATCTATCTATCTATACTTATATCTCTCTCTCTCTCTCTCTCTCTCTCTTTCTGTTGCTAATACAACGAGGTTGCTGCTACCTGGCCACTGTGCTCACCTAACGTCCTGCTGCTGTTGCTGGTGTTACTGATGTTACTGATGTTACTGATGTTACTGATGATGCTGATGATGCTGATGTTACTGATGATGCTGCCGTTATTTCCTTCCTTCTCTTCTCTTCTCTTCTCTTCTCTTCTCTTCTCTTCCTACTCTTCCTTCCCTTTCTTTATTTCTCCTTTTCTTTCAGCTTTCCTTTCCTCCTTTTCGTTTATTGGCCAATGTTGCTGGTGTTGCTGGTGTTGCTGGTGTTGCTGGTGTTGCTGGTGTTGCTGTTGGTTGTTACTGATAATGCCTTTGTTACCGGTGATGCCGTTGTTGCCGATGATGCTGATGTTATTGCCTTTCTACCATCATTCCTTACTTCGTACGATCGTACGGACGTTTCTCGATCAGTGATCGAGTAAAAGGAAGAATGGATCATTCAAAGACCGAACTTCGATCTCTTCCATATCGAGGAACGAGGAACTTGTTCCTCTTACACAATTTCGTCCATTCTTTTTCTTTTTCTCTTTTTTTTGGCCACCAGCCCTCCCCCCCTCCCACCCCATTCCTACTCGCCCCATCTTCTCTCTTCTTCGTTTTTCTTTTTTCTTTCTTCTCTTTTTATTTAACAAGAATATATATATATATATATATATATACATACCTAGTCATTCTACTAATTATTATACCTACTTTGAATACTTTTATTTATTTATTTCTTCCTTTTTTATATATTTTTTTTTTCGATTTGTTTCGTCTTTCCTTTTTCTTTTCCCCCACTATCTCTCTCTCTCTCTCTCTCTCTCTCTCTCTCTCTCTCTCTCTCTCTCTCTGTGTATCTCTTTTTTCTCTCTTTTTCTAATCTATCTTTTATCACTCTTACTGATAAATATTTTGCTATCTTTGAATAAATTAAATCGTATATATATATATATATATATATATATATTTTTTTTTTTTCAGAAAAAGAACTTGCATCAACCCAACATACGAGTAACAAAAAAAGAATAGAAAAGATAATAAAATAAAATAAAAATCCGAAACTCTCACTTAATGAACCGGAACTAACCCCTTTCATAATTACTGGAGAGACAGAGAGATAGATATGGAGAAGGAGAGAAAGAGAGAGAGAGAGAGAGAGAGAGAGAGAGAGAAAGAGAAAGACAGAATGAAAAAATGAGTTAAACAGAATAAGATAGAGAGAGAAAAAGTAAGAGAGAGAGAGAGAGAGAGAGAGAGAAAGACTGACAGACAGACAGACAGACAGACAGAGAGAAAGAAAAAAGAATTAGATAGAGAAAGATAGAGAAAGATAGAGAAAGATAGAAAAAGATAGTTATACAGAGAGAGAGAGAGAGTGAGAGAGTGAGAGAGAGAGAGTGAGAGAGTGAGAGAGAGAGAGTGAGAGAGAGAGAGAGAGAGAGTGAGTGAGAGAGAAAGAGAGAAAGATTTTTCGCCCGGTGGCTGGTCGGTGCCTGGCAGCAGAGAACGAGTGTGTATCGCCTCCTGCAAAGTCACGGTGGTGAAATTTAGTGCCCCGCCACTAAATTTTTCTCAGGTATTCCTATATATTCCGCGGTGTGCGTATCTACCTGTTCCGCGCCTCTTCCACATCGCTCTCTCTCTCTCTCTCTCTCTCTCTCTCTCTTTATATATATATATATATATATATATATATATATCTTTCTTTCTCTCTTTATCTCTCTCTCATATGGCCGGCGCTCTCACACGGAACGGGCGTTTGTTGCACACGCTCGAGTTTAAAAGAAAAGGCACGAGATGAGGATGGGCGTTCCCAACGGAGTTATTAATGGCTTTGACTTCGTTGCTATGGATATCCATAAGTCTTTGCCCTTGTGAGAGAGAAAAAGACAGATATAACTATATATATATATATATATATTTATATATATATATATATATATATATATATATTTAAAGAAGTATATGTACATGTAAATGTACGTATGTATATGTGTGTATGTTTATATACGTATATATATATATATATATATATATATATATATATATATATATATGTACGTATATATATATGTATGCGCGTATAAATTATATGTATATGTGTATGTGTATGTATGTATGTATGTGTATAAAGAAAGAAAACAAAATAAAGAAAGAATGAGAGAGAGAGAGAGAGAGAGAGAGAGAGAAGGTGGAGTAAAGAAAAAGGGTAAAGAAGGCCTTCTACTTCGTTCCTTGGTTCTTCTCTTCTCGAATCCGTTCGCTTGATACCGAACGATGTGAAAGATTAGAAAAAGGTTGAGGGATGATGGGAATCATGATCGGAGGGTGGGCGAGGGGAAGAGTATGAGAGGTGGGTGAATAGGTGGATGGGTGGGTGGGTGGATTGGGGATTGGTTTAATTCCGAATTGGTTTTTTTCATTGGATGTTTCTACAAATATGTTGCATTGGATTTATTGATCGATCGATTCTTCTAATCACGTTGAGAGAGAGAGAGAGAGAGAGAGAGAGAGAGAGAGAGAGAGAGAGAGAGAGAAAAGTATATATGTAATAATATGTAATATATATATGTATATTGTATATTTTTTAATATGTCTATTCTATATGATAAATATATAAGTAATGTGTATGTGTGTGTGTGTGTGTGTGTGTGTGTGTAATAAATAAATGAAAATAATTGAATAACGGCGAAATATTTTTTTGCCAAATTTTTTTTATTAATTAATTATTTAAATGATTCCATCGATATTTTTATTAGTAATTGGTATTAGTAATTCTTTTTTCTTCTTTCTTTTTTTTTTTTTTTTTTTTTTTGAAGGGAAGAGTAGGGATATGGAGGCGTGCATCTATTAATATCGAATATTGTCGAAAATATATATATATATATGTTCTGTTATTAATTAGGATTAGATATTGAGAGTGTAAGTTTCAAGAAGAAAGGAAGAAAGCCAAAAGAAAGAAAAAAGAATAAAAAAAAACTTAATCCGATCCTTAAAGATTTTAAGATCGTCTAATAACTTTTGGCCCTAATCTAATAACTTTTATTCCAATCGAGTAATTTTTGACACATCTGGCAATTTTTTTAATCCAACTAAAAACTATTGATTCCTTTTTAAATTAATTTTCAGTCTATCTACGATAGAAACTTTCGATATGTGTAACAATTTTTTTTGGCCCACTCAAATACTTTGGGCTCACTTAGAAATTTTGGAACCCTAACCTAGCAATTTTTTGATGTACCTAGAAACTTTTGATCAGCACAATAATTTTTTCGACTTATCTAAAAACTTTTAATACGTTTAATAATTTTTCAATCGATTTAAAAACTTTTGTACCAATCAGCGATTTTTAGAACACTTAGAAATCTTTCGGCCTATGCGTAAACTTTTCGATCGATTTAGAAATATTTTGATTCTAACCTAAAAAATTCTTTCGCCGAAGGAATAACTTTTTAGCACATCGTACAATATTTAAATTCACCTAAAATAACTTTCGATCGATTTAAAAATATTTAATTTATCTTAGATCGACGTAGTAATTTTTGATTTCCCTATAGAAAAAAGAACATTTAATTCTAACCTAGAAATTTTTGATGTATTTAAAAACTTGCAACATTGTACAACAATGTTTAACTCATTCAATAATTTTTGAATAATGTAAGAAATTTTTGTTTCGTTTAGAAAATTTTTATACACCCTGTATACATTTCTCACTCTCTCTCTCTCTCTCTCTCTCTCTCTCTCTCTCTCTCTCTCTCTCTCTCTCGTACATATATATATACATGCACACACACACACACACACACATATACATATATACAGAGACACATTCTCTTTTATTCTTGTGCGATCAACGAGACTACCCATACGTGAAATCGTTCGGTTTTCTTTTCCAATAAAAACAGATAGAGAGAGAGAGAAATAGAGAGAGAGATAGAGAGAGAGAGAGAGAGAAAGAGAGAATATTATCCCGATTCTCTCTCTCTCTCTCTCTCTCTCTCATTCTCTGTTTTCTATTTTATCATTATGTTTACACGCACACACGTTTATTATGGTCCATGACCGCACGATTCAACACAGCTTCTTGTCGGAGAGAGAAAGATAAAGACAGCAAGAGAAAGAGTGAGAGAGAGAGAGAGAGAGAGCGATGATGATGAGAGTTATTTCAGAGAGAAAAAGAAAGAGAGAGAGAGAGAGAGAGAGAGAGAGATAGAGAAGGTGTTAGAAGCAATCCCGTTTCCTTGAACACAGGAAACTGTGTCGGTATTCTATCATCTATCGGCGAAGATCGTTCTATCGTAATTCTAACGATTTCTCTAACGATTTTAAATTTAATCGTTCAATCGTTCTGTCTCTTTTTGATTTTATTTTTGATTTTATTTTTGATTTTATTTTTGCTTTTTCTTTTTTTCTTTTTTTTGTCCTTTCTTCCTTTTCTCTTTTCTTTTTTTCTTTTTTCTTTTTTCTTTTTTCTTTTGTAAAATTGCAACTACGGACGCATTTACATCGCTAGAATTTTATTTCGTTGTATTACGTTGTACTTTGTTTCATTTATTTATACTTTTTTTTTCTTTCTTTTTTTTTTTTTTCCTTTCCTTTCGATATCATGGTCAATGACCTGTGATATATATTGAAAAAAAAAAGAGAAAAAAGAAAAAAAAAAAAGTAGAAGAAAGAAAAAGAAAAAGAAAAAAAAGAAAAAAAGAAGAAAATAGGAAAAAAAAATTGGAAGAAAGAAGAAAGAAAAATATTTGATATTGTTTCATCGTTTGCATTAGAATTTTGATTACTTTCTATCGGAATTCTAATTATCTTCGTGCTTCTACTGATA
>NC_140834.1:1235000-1242500 GCF_050613455.1 Vespa mandarinia | reverse complement strand
TCTCTTATCGTTTTCATATTAAAGAGATAAATAAATAAATAAATAAATATATAAAAAAGAAAAAAAAATATATATATATATATAAAGAAATAAACTTACTTTATTCATCTTCTTTCAGTAAATTTGATGAAATCACATATGAAAGGTCATCATCCTAAGATTTTAACATATTGGAAAATAATTGAAAGACAAAACTTAATGGCAACCATAATTATTATTTATGATTCGATCATTTTGATTACCGACTGATACGAGGGAAACTAAGTTGCGGACAGTCTAACTTTCGAAGAATCTTACGTAGGAATATTTTCTTTAATTCGCTATTTTTACACACACACACACACACATACACACATATATGTATACACTTCGTTAAGATAACGAAATATTATCTTTATCTTTATCTTTATCTTTTAAGGATAAGGAGAAGAGTTAACCATGCTCTCTCTCTCTCTCTCTCTCACTTTCTCTCTTTCTCTCTCTCACTTTCTCTCTTTCTTCCATTCTCACTCTCTCTCTCTCTCTCTCTCTCTCTCTCTCTCTCTCTCTTTCTCTCTTTCTTCCATTCTCACTCTCACTCTCTCTGTCTCTTTCTTTCTATCTTTCTCTCATTCTCACTCTCTCTGTCTCTCTCTTTCTCTTTTCTGAGGTAGCTAATATCAGCTGGACCAATGGAATGCGAAGTGACGATACGTTGTCAGAAAATTATACAGGGTGGCCGTCGTAGACAGGCACGTCGTTTAAAGGGATATAATTTTGTACCTGTTACTACTGTGAGAGATATGAAATTCTGAGAGTAAGAAAGAGAGAGAGAGAGAGAGAGAGAGAGAGGGAAAGAGAAAAAGAGAAAATATTTGTTTAGTTCGAATCTGTATTTTGATGTCTACTAAATCTTTCACTATTGCGAACCTCTTTCGACAACCTTTCCTTTTTCGATATTTCTTTCTACAACTCGTTTTTAATCGTACGCTATCCTGTCTTTTTCCTCTTTTTTTCCTTTTTTTTTTTTTCGTTTTTTTTGTTTTTTTTTTTTTTTATCTTTTATTCCTTTTTCATTTTCCTCCTTCCTCTTGCATTTCTAATATACTCTCACATATATTTTTTTCTTTCTTTCCTGTTTACTTTTTCTCTTTTGATCATTTTTTTCGTCTTCTTTTATTTTCCTTGTTTTCTCTCTCTCTCTCTCTCTCTATTTTCCTTTTTGTCTCGACGATGCCTCGATAAGGGCTTTTAGATTTTCGCTTTTTATTACACGTTATATATACTTTTTAGACTCTACTATATTTCATTATATACTATATATATATATATATATATATATGTATGTATAATATTATTTTTTAAATATACATTATATAATTAATGTATATTTTATTTGTTATTATATATTTAAAAAAATTGTTCTATACTTATGTGTCACTTAATTAAAAAATATTCGTTTATTATGGGAATAAGTAATCATTTTTGAAATAATAATGTGTGATCGTTTATTTTCATTACATTTTTTCCTTTTTTCTTTTTTTCTATTTTTTTTTTTTTTTTTCATTTATTATCATTACTCGTTATTATCATCCAATTAATTTTATTATTTATAACTATCTATATATTTTATTTATATTATATTAAATATTCTATGTTATATTGTATTGTTAATAATTGTTTCTTTATCATACGTAATTGTTTCGAAAAGAATTGAATTTGTCAATTGAAAAATTGACAAATCATAGTCAAATTTTAATCCTCGCGAATTTTAATTGATTTTACTTTTTATTATTTATTTTTATCGTTATTTTCCTTCTTATCAAAATTTTAATATGGAAATACGTTTCTAAGGTAAGGTAAGATTTACGATTTTATGGGAAATAATTTACTATGTTAACATATTTTTTTCGTGCATCTCCTTCCGCCCCCCCGCCCCGACCCCTTTTTTTTTCTCTTTTCATTCGCAATAAATTTCAATAATATTCGAATAACATTTTTTTTTTCTTTTTCTTTTCTTTTCCTTAATGGGAAAATTTTCAATCGTGGTGTGAATAGAAGAGCAGGGTGGGGATGGGGGATGATGGTGGTGATGGTGATGGTGGTGATGGTAATAAAATTCAAATTTTTTATGGGAAAGACTTTCCATTGGATATTATAACGATATGAATTAATTATTGACGATGTTATAGATTACAATCAGTTTAATTTTTTTTTTTTTTTTTTTTTTTTTATTTGAAAATCCATCTACGCGAGAGAATACAAATAATTTTCCTATGGGAAATATTTTCCACGGGGGACGGTGTTAGGAGATGGAGGAAGAGTAGGAATAAAAAGATCTGCGTGAATTTTTTTTTTTTTTTTTTTTTTTTTTTTTTTTTTTTTAATTCACGATAAGTATTAAATAACGTTCGTATATTATTTTCTTATGGGGAAAACTTCTTTCACTTTGGTAAAAAAGAAAATTAAAATTTTTGCAGGAACAAATATTGTCTGTAACATGGTAGAGGTTTCAATTGGATTCCAAATTAAATATTAATATTAATGTATAATAAACAAATATTAATTTCATTGATATTAATTTCAATTTCTAAGCAATTTAAATTTTCTCATGGGGGAAAGGAAAAAAAAAAAAAGAAAAAAGAAAAGAAAGAAAAATTGTGATTAGTTGAAAGCTCACATATGTATATTAGAGAGACATGACAGAGAGAGAGAGAGGGAGAGAGAGAGAGAGTGACATAGAAAGTAACAGAGAGAAAGAGAGAGAAAGAGAAAAGGAGAGAGTTAAAGATATATACAAAGAGAGAGAGAGAGAGAGAGAGAGAGAGAGAGAGTTAAATACATAGAGATAGATAATGAGAAAGAGAGAGACAAACAGACATTTAGAAAGATAAAGAGAGAGAAAGAGAGAGAGAGAGAGAGACAAGCAGACAGACAGAAAGATATAGAAAGAGAAAGAGAATGAATAAGAGAGAAAGAGAGAGAGAGAGAGAGAGAGAGAGAGAGAGAGAGAGAGAGAGAGAGAGAGAGAGATAAACAGACAGACAGAAAGATATAGAAAGAGAAAGAGAATGAATGAGAGAGAAAGAGAGAGAGAGAGAGAGAGAGAGTTAAATATATACAAACAGATAAAGAGAAAGAGAGAGACAAACAGACATTCAGAAAGATACAGAGAGAGAAAGAGAGAGACAAACAGACAGACAGAGAGGTATAAAAAAAGACAGAGAGAGAGAGAGAGAGAGAGAGCATGGACGTCTCTAGTCGTAGATGTGGTCGATGAACTAAGACAGTTATAAGTGTAGGAGGATAAATAAGACGAGAACGTTTCAGTGGATTTAGAGATTAGAATCTGAATGGTTTGGTTTTAGAGGTGTGCCGTCTGTAACCAAAACCAAAATGCATCCGGGATTCGTGTGGTGACTTCTGTCCACGCGTCACGTGTCCCTTCCTAAGATTCTGGGATATAGATTAGAACTAGAGCCAAGAAGTACGATATCTCTTTATATGATCCTCGTTTTTCTCTCGTAACGATCCGATAGATATCAAGATCTCGACTTTTCATCTAAATCCGATAAACGTATTTAATCGTCGATAACAATTCTATTATATTATTTCATTTTACTTTTTTCCTCCACCCCCCCCCTCTCTCTCTCTCTCTGTCTGTCTGTCTGTCTGTCTGTCTGTCTGTCTGTCTATTTTTTCTTCTTTTTTTTAATCTTCTAATCTTTTCTCCTAATCTCTCCTTTATCATTATACCTGGCTCAAAACTTTTACTCAATTTTTTTTTTGTAATTCATTTTCAAATAATTTCTCTTTTTTTATTTATTTTCTTTTTGCTCTTTTTTTTTTTTTTTTTTTTTTTTTACTTCGAAAATCATCGCCATCGTCCAATTCAATCAACTTTTCATGAATTTTTATAAATTCGATTTTTACAAACTAATAATACTATTTTCTTTCTTTTCTATTTCTTTTTTTTTCTTTCTTTTTTCTTTTTTACCCCCACCAACCGACCCTCTCTCCCATCCTCACCCTCACTCTCCCATCCTAATCCCACTATCGTCCAACTTCATTCATTCTTTCTTTCATTCCCTAAATCTAATTCTAAACATTATCTCAATCGTTTCGTTTCATTCGATCCAATAAATTTTTTTTCCCTTTTTCATTATTATCATCACTATTATCATCATTATTATCATTATCACTATTATTATTATTATTATTATTATTATTATTATTATTATTATTATTATTATTTTACTGATAAAAATATTGAAAAATGAATTATTTTAATTCATTTTTTTATATTATATATATATATATATATATATATATATATATATATATATAAACACATACACGTACACACGTACACACGTACACACATATGTATTTATGTATTAGCTTTGATTTATTTGTATATTAGTATTAGTGAAGTAGTGTTTAGAAACACGTTTTATGAAGGTGAAGGGTGCTAATGATCGTGACCAATTTGTTTTCTAAGCGTTTTCCCGCGTTACTAAACTCACGACTCTCTCTCTCTCTCTCTCTCTCTCTCTCTCACTCATTCTTTCTTTCTTTCCCTTTCTCTGTCTATCTTCCCTCCTTTCTCTCTCTCTCTTTCTCTCTTTCTCTCTTTCTCTCGCATAGACACATACACACACACACGTATATATATATATATATATATATATATATATATATATAAATACAAGCATACAGAATCCGTCTTTCTTTTTTTATTTCGTCCCACATTGTTCTCCGAGTGTTGTGGACACGGTGCAAATGTTAGAGCGAGAAGTTTGCACGTGCGAGTTACGCTTTCAAGCAACTCGTTAGGAACGCGCGAGCCCGTGAATTTTCCCCGCCAGGATTATGTGATAACAAATCGGAATCATTTTTGTTTTCCCTCTTTTCTTATTTATATTTATTTATTCAATTCAATTCAATTCAATTCAATTCATTCGTTCATTCATTTATTTGCTCTTCTTTCTTTTTCCTTTATTTTTTTCCTTTTTCTTTCATTCCGTATCTTTTCTTTTTTTTTTTTATTTATTTCTTTGTTCGTTCGTTTGTTTATTTATTTATTCAGTTCAATTCAATTCAATTCATTCGTTCATTCATTCATTTATTTGCTCATCTTTCTTTTTCCTTTTTTTTTTCATTTTTCTTTCATTCCGTATCTTTTCTTTTTTTTTTTTATTTATTTCTTTGTTCGTTCGTTTGTTTATTTATTTATTCAGTTCAATTCAATTCAATTCATTCGTTCATTCATTCATTTATTTGCTCATCTTTCTTTTTCTTTTTTTTTTTTTCATTTTTCTTTCATTCCGATTCTTTTGTTTTTTTTTTTTATTTATATCTTTGTTCGATTGTTTGTTTATTTATTTATTTAATCAATTCAATTCAATTCAATTTAATTCAATTCATTCGTTCATTCATTTATTTGCTCTTCTTTTTTTTTCCTTCGAGTTTTTCTCTCGCCATTGTCGTTGATTTTTTTTTATTGCGTTTGTCTTGAATCTTATTTTTAATTTTGCAGTTAATTTTTCGTTTCAATTATACTTTCACTTTAGATTTTCAATTTTGTTCTTTTCATTTTTTTTTTCTTTTGTTTTCAATTTTGTTCTTTGTTTTTCGCTTTGTCGTCTTTCATTTTATTTTATTCCAATCGATTTTCTTTTTTTCCAAGACGAAGTAAAAATAAAAGAAAATTAATTGCGAATGACATCTAAAAAAAAAAAAGAAAAATAACAATAACAATAATAACAACACAATAACAACAATAAGAGAATAATAAAAAGAAAAGAAAAATTAATATCTACTATTACAAATTCCAATTTACATTCCAATAATGAATTCCCAATATCGTAAAATATTTAATAATCTTAAATTGTCTTTCTTGTCGTAAAGATAAATGTTATTATTTCGTTGTTCGATAAAAGTAAAAATATTTTTCGTACGATAGATTAGAAAAGTTAATAATATTAAATACGTAATCATAAAATTCTTAATGATAAAATTCAAGGACAATAAACGTAGAAAGTTTATATCAAAGATAAATCTCTGAAAAGAGAAAGAGAGAGAGAGAGAGAGAGAGAGAGAGAGATAGAGACAGAGAGAGTGAAAGAGAGAGAGAGACAGAGACAGACAGACAGATAGAAAGAGAGAGAGAGAGAGAGAGAGAGAGAGAGTCGGTTGCTCTTAGCTTACATCGTCGTTATCATAATTACAGCAAGCTTGTATCTAGAGGCGTTTCGCGCGGAAAACAAATTGGTCACGATCGTTATCACCCTTCTCGATCATGCCGAGCAAACCTTTCGTGCACGTTGTAACGCACGAGAATAATATGCAACGTTAACTTGTGTGTATAGAAAATCTATGCACATATACATACATATATATATATATATATATATATATATGTGTGTGTATGTAAAATCGAAGAATGATTATTAAAATCGTAGTTGAATGAACGGATGGTAGATACATTTTTCATTGACTAATTTCTACGTAGACGATATAATTTTTCGCATTTGTTTTTTTTTTTTTCTTCTTCAATAATAATTTTATTCCACTTTTTGTAATAATAGTTGTATTAGTAGTAGTAGTTGTTGTTGTAGTAGTAGTAGTAGTAATAGCAGACATGTTTGTCATTGATTACGTGTAATGTAGATACATTTATCATTGACTAATTTTTACGTAGACAATATAATCCTTCACATTTTATTTTTTTCTTCAATAATAATTTTATTCCACTTTTTGTAGTAATAATAGTAGTAGTAGTAATAACAGACATGTTTGTCATTGATTAAACGTAATGTAGATACATTTATCATTGATTAATTTTTACGTAGACGATATAATCCTTCACATTTTATTTTCTTCTTCAATAATAATTTTATTCCACTTTTTGTAGTAATAGTAGTAGTAGTAGTAATAACAGACATGTTTGTCATTGATTAAACTTAATGTAGATACATTTATCATTGACTAATTTTTACGTAGACAATATAATCCTTCACATTTTATTTTTTTCTTCAATAATAATTTTATTCCACTTTTTGTAGTAATAATAGTAGTAGTAGTAATAACAGACATGTTTGTCATTGATTAAACGTAATGTAGATACATTTATCATTGACTAATTTTTACGTAGACGATATAATCCTTCATATTTTATTTTCTTCTTCAATAATAATTTTATTCCACTTTTTGTAGTAATAGTAGTAGTAGTAGTAATAACAGACATGTTTGTCATTGATTAAACTTAATGTAGATACATTTATCATTGACTAATTTTTACGTAGACGATATAATCCTTCACATTTTATTTTCTTCTTCAATAATAATTTTATTCCACTTTTTGTAGTAATAGTAGTAGTAGTATTAATAACAGACATGTTTGTCATTGATTAAACTTAATGTAGATACATTTATCATTGACTAATTTTTACGTAGACGATATAATCCTTCACATTTTATTTTCTTCTTCAATAATAATTTTATTCCACTTTTTGTAGT
>NC_140834.1:1217500-1225000 GCF_050613455.1 Vespa mandarinia | reverse complement strand
CGTCGATGTTAACTTTCGAATTTTCTTTCTTTAGGATCTTCCAATTTCTCTTTCTCTCTCTCTCTCTCTTGTTTTTTCTATTTTTTTTTTTAGTGTTCTTCTTTTTTTTTCTCTTTTTCTACCGCCACTGTCTCCCCCTCCACCGCCTTCCAACGGTTCGACTTTATTATCCAATTATTTGTTAGATTTAGATGTGGGTATGTATACGCGAAAGGGTGGTGGGTTGTGGGTGCACAAGAAAGGGAAGGAAGTCAAAAAAAAGAAATTATTCTCTTAGAATGGTTTTGCGTTTGAATTTTTCTTACTTTCTTTTTCATTTTTTCTGCTATTTATTGTTTGTTTGTTTGTTGGTTTGTTTGTTGGTTTGTTTGTTTGTTCGTTTGTTCGATTCTTTTTTTCTCATTGAAAAGGGGAGAAATTTTATTCGAGTCCATTCTCTATTTTTGTTTTTTCTTTCTTTTTGTCTTTTTCTTCTTTTTTTTTTTTCTTTTTTTTTTCTTTTTTTCTTTTTTTGGTCAAAATTTTATCAAAACTCTTTCATAAATATATATATATTCCTTTTTTACTTTTTTTTTTCTTTCCCACATCGAATATCTTTTCGAGTTGTGCTTCGAACGAATGTGTTTTTTCTTTTTTCTGTTTTTTTTTCTTTTTTTTGTTTTTTTTTTTTTTTTGTTGTTTTTTGTTTTATTTGAAAAGATCTTTTTCATTTTGCTCGTTTGTCCTTTTTTTTTTTTTTTTTTTTTTTGATTAACAAATTCATATTTCGTTTTTTCTTACACGTTTCCTTTAAAAATTCAAAAAGAAAAAAAAATATATTATTGCGTTATTATATAAATTTCAACAGTGATTATAAATCATCGTGAATAATGATCGATGATTATAATAAGATCTATAAAAATTGTAATTCAATTATTTTTCTTGTTGTTTCTTTTCTTCTTCTTCTTTTTTTTTCCTTTTTTTTTCTTTTTCGGTTATTTTTTCTTTTTTTTTTTTTTTTTTTTTTTTTTTTGAGGTCAAAGAATTTAAAACATCATCACGTTCATTATATAAATTTCATTACGATAATGTCACGAATGATGATCGATGATTAAGTTAACGAGCTTTTAATAAGATCTAGAAAATGATCTATATGTATTCAATTTTAATATTTTCACATTTGTACAAGAAGATTAATTGATCGTAATTATTATATATATATATATATATATATATATATATATATATATATATATATATATATTCAACGTTGAAAGAATTTTATTGAACTTTTTTTTCTACGATCTATAAAATCATCTATCAAAATTATAATTCAATTTTTGTTTAATCCGATCAGATTATTTATCTGCCCCATCTTTTTTTTTTCTTTTGTTAATATTAAAAAGAAAAATAAAAAGATATATATATATATATATATATATATATATATATATATATATATTGAAGTAAATACGTCCTAGTAAATTAATGTCTACGTTTTGATAAGAATATTTTTAAAAAATAATACATATTTTTTTTTATTGTTTTTTCTAATATAACATAATACACACAAACACAAACACACACACACACATACATATATATATATAATACTAGAGAGAATAGTTTTATATACAAAAGCTTGCCTCGCATTGATTCAACTAACTCGTCTCCGATTGTAAAAAGTGGATCGAGTTTTTGAATGAACAAACATAGTTTCCTTTTTATTTTTATATTTCATACTGTTTATTTTTTTGTTTCAGTTTTTTTCTCCTTTTTCATTCTTTTTGTTATTATTATTATTGTTATTATTATTATTATTGTTATTATTATTATTATTATTATTATTATTATTATTATTATTATTATTATTATTATTATTATTCCCTTTCCTTTCTGTCTACCATTCTTTTTTTTCCTTTTTTTTTCGTTTTTTTCCCTTTTTTTCTTTTTTCTTTTTTTTTTTTTTTTTTTTTTTTTTTGTATATGAATGGAAAAAATATGTTTCCATATCGGAGACCATTATCGTCGTTGCTTTATACGAACGAGAACGTTCACAGAGAAACGTTCTTTTCATTCGTTCGCTACGTTTCAATGCATTTTGCGTTGCGTAGCCATTTTAAAGAGAAAATAAAAGAGAGAAAGGGTAGGTGGAGAAATGTGGAACAATAATTATAACATTTCAAATTTTCCCGCCAAAAATTTCACTTGATATCACATTATATTGTATGACATCAAATCACGGGTTGTAGATATTTTATCAGTAATTCACTTTAATAGACATTTAAAATTTCCATTTTTTTTATGATTTTTTCACACTCCAGATTCAAATCTTTATTCTTTGTTCTTCTTTTCTTTTTGTTTTTTTTTTATACATACCTCTCCTCAAAATAATCGAAACACTATAGTCGATGATAGTACGTTTGATGGAGAGAAAAATATATATGTATATATATGTATATATGTATGTACATACATTACTACACGCGACGGTTCGTTGTCACGAGCGCGTACATGCACTATTCCCATATTATAACGTTAAAACAGTACAAAACATGCGAGAAATTTTGTTCTCCGTTCGAGAGAAATCAAAACATTGACGGTGTGTTATTTTTTTTACATTGGGCGCATATATGCGCCCAAAGGAGGCTCTATGGGGCGCATATGTGCGTCCAAAGGAGGCTCGAGAGGGCGCATATATGCGTCCACGAGTAGATCGAACCAAAAACGTACGAATGGATCGAAAATATTATATTTGACGTTATAGTACGAGAGAGAGAGAGAGAGAGGGAGAGAAAGAGAGAAAGACTGAGAGACCGAGAGAGAGAGAATGAAAGATTTTGTATTATATATATATATATATATATATATATATATATATATATATATATGTATATATATGTATATATGTATATATCGTTCAATAGACAAGAGGCAAAGTTAATCAATTCGAATCACTAGGGTGATCCTGCAGTGCGAGAGATCGGTCGAGGAGATTAAAGCTTACAAACTCGAAGTTCGGTCTTACTTCGGCGCGTAACACGAGAGAAATCCCTTTGGATGACTCGCCACGTGCGAAGTGAATCGCGACAATAAGATCTTGCGAAACGAATATTATATTGCCCGTTTGCTTTTGTTAAAAATATATACCCATTTTTATATACGTTTTATTTATATGTATATATATATATATATATATATATATATATATATATATATATTTACTTTTGTTTCCTTGGAAACGTCGCATTCGATCGATTATAACTTTTCTTATTTTTCAAACGAGTTAATATTCACACACACACATACACACATATATATATATATATATATATATATATATATGTACACATATTTATATAAATTATTGTTTATTAATTAAATTAATGTTTTAAGAAAAACATTCTATTTATAAAATCTCGACATCGTCTTGAAAAATAAACATACGTATTATTTCATAAAATGTCTATCCTAATTAAAATTATTAAAATGTTGGAACGAAAATTTGTAAGAAGAAAAAGGGAAGAAACAGAAAGAGAGAGACAGAGAGACAGAGAGAAAACTTGTATTATTATCATTCATAAAAATTCAAATAAGTTAAAACTTTTAAGATATCCTCGGATACGTCCTGTGAAATTATACGGAGAAGAAGAAGAAGAAGAAGAAAAAAAAAAATAAAGGAAAGAAAAACAATGCACCCTTAATTACGATCAACCGATAACGATTGTCATACTCGATAAAAAAAATTCTCCCGTACTTCAGAACAAAAAAAAAAAAAGAAAAAGAAAAAGAAATGAAAAGAGGCAAAAATTCGTAACAAAGTTAACTGTGATAATTGCTGATAATAGTTGATAATAATAATGAAAAGAAGGAAGGAAGATGAAGAAAGAAAGAAAAGGAATGAAAAAAAGAAAAATCAAACCGAAAAGAACAAAGAAAAGAACAAAAATATATATATATATATATACATACATATATGTATACCTAATGAAACGAGAATTTCTTAAAAACAAAAAAGAAGAAAAAAAATTCCTCTACCCTTTTTTCTCTCTCTTTTTTTTTTCAATTATTTTTCATGAAAAAAAATGTATACATATATATATATATATATATATATATATATATATATATATATATATATATATATACATATATACGTATACATAATAAGTAAAAAATCCGAAAGTTACTTTTCGGTAGCCATGAAATTATCCACATACACACAGACACATATACATTCACAGAGTGAGAGAGACAGAGAGAGAGAAAGACAGAGAAAGAGAAAGAGAGAGAGAGAGAGAGAGAGAGAGAAAGAAAAATGGCACACCTTAATTATGATTAGCCGACAACAGGGCCGGATAATGAGCGTTTCGATGAGCCCCGGCACCTGCACTCGTAAATTCGGACACGGTATCCCATTCGGTTTATTTATTTTTTTTTTTTTCTTTTTTTTGTTGTTTTTATTTCTTCCTTTTTCTGTTTTGTTTGTTTTTGTTCGTTCGTTCGTTCGTTCGTTCGTTCGTTCGTTCGTTTATTTTTTTTTCCCTTTTTTTCTTTTCAATTATATCCTTTTATTACAAAACTACTGTGTATTAAGTAGCATCGATTCGAAAGATATAATGGAACCAAGCGATCGTATAAATCTTTTATCGTCTTATTAATTAATTAATTGTTTATCTCTTTAGTTATTTATTTTTTCATTATTTTCCTTTTATCTGTTTATTTGTTTATTTACACGTAAATTTTATTCAAAGATACATACATATATATATATATATATGTGTGTGTGTGTGTGTGTGTGTGTACGTCCACTGATCGATCGAACGATTATTAAAAATTAGATCTTAGATCCTACGTGATCTCTTTTTTAAAAATGCTCGATCATTTAAGATCGTTCTCAATCGATCATGTTACAAATCAATCTTTTGTCGTCTCGTTAATTAATTGTTTATTTTTTTTAATCGTTTATTTTTTATTATTTTTTCTCTTTTCGTATTTTTTTTTTTTTTTTTTATTTGTTTATTTACTCGTAAATTTTATTCGTAGATATATATATATATCAAACGAATTATTATAAAAATTATATTTTAGATTCCACGTGATCTCTTTTTTTTTTTAATCGTTACGCTCGATCATTTAGGATCATTCGATCGATTGTAATATTTTTTTCGTAATAATATAATCCAACGTGGTATGATTTTTATCTGAGAAATTTTTTTGTTATTAAAAGTTATTATTGTTATTTTTTATTTTTTTTTATTTTCTTCTCTTCTTTTTTTTTTCTTTTTTTTTTTTTTTGTTTCCTTTCTTCTTCTTTCGTTTTCTTCTTCCACGAGATGTAACCTTAAAGAAGATAGACTTTAATAGAAAACGAGATTAGATATTTGTTTTACAAATGAAAGAGATTTGTACGAATGACAAAATAGAAAAAAAAGAAAAAAAAAAGAAAAGAAAAGAAAACAAAAAAAAGAAAAAAAGAAAAAAAAATTGAAAATTGATCCCTTCTCATTTATATAAATCTCGAAAGATTATCAATAATTTCAAATTGAAAAATAATTTCGAAAGATTCGTCATCGAGAAAAAATAAAAAAAAAGAAAAAAAGAAAAAAGACAGAAAAAATAATTCTCGTAAAAAGTTCACTTCGATAATATTCGAAACGATAATATTTTTCAAAATTGAACCATATTGATTACAGAGAATCAAATGAATATAATCTTCTCGAGTGATCGAAATGAAGAAGAAAAAAACAAAAAAGAAAAAAACAAAAATTAATTAAGAAAAAGTGTAATCAACAAAAGTGTCTCGATGAAATGAAATAATAATTTCATTTAAAAAATGATCCCATCGAATTAAAAAAAAAGAAAAAAAAAAAAAAAAAGGAAGCACAAAAAATTCTAAAAGACAGAATATCCGAAAAAATGATCCCGTCAAATTGAAGGAAAAAAAAAAAAAAAAAAAAACAAAAAAAAAAAATTCTCCATATTTTTCGAAACTAAATCTCAAAGAAACTTCGAACCCGTCAAAAACGAAAATAATTCTCAAACAATGGTAATGACAGAAATATTAAAAAAAAAAAAAAAGAAAAAAAAGAAAAAAAAAAGAAAAAAACGAAAGAAAAATTTATTCTCGAAAGATTGATCCTCCTTCGACAAATTGAATAAAAAATCAAAAAAATTCCTTTTTATTTTACAAAATCTAATGTCATATTAATGATTCCTAAGTATTGAATAAAACGATTGTTTACGTGCATTAGGGATGCGTTAAATATATCATTGATAATTATAAAATTTATTACGAAAAATGATCCCGTCGAAATGATGTTAAAAAACAAAAAAGAAGAAAAAAAAAAAAAAAAAAAAACAACAAAAAAGAAACCTTGATTATTAATCGGAATAAATCGGACACTTCGTGCAAAATAGAAATACAGAAAACGAGTCACAATTTTCCTCTCACTGCCTATAAAAAGAAAAAAAAAAAAAGAAAAAAAAAAAAAAAGAAAGAAATAAAAAAAAAGCCTTATCCGAGTCAAAAGAAGAAAACAAAAATAAAACCCATCAATGTCCGAAAACCTAACCTACAATATAAACGCCATTAAACGAGAGCAATTCTGAGTATATCGAAAAAAAAATAGAATAAATAAATAAAAAATAGACAGATACACACACACACACACACACACTCATATATATAGATAGATAGATAAATAGATAGACACAAGAACTCGTATGAAAAATAATCTTGAAAAGACTATCGTATTAAAGAATCGAAGTGAAATTTCTAGAAAAAAAAAAGAAAAAAAGAAAAAGGAAGAAAGAAGAGAGAATAAGAAATAAAAGGAAAAAAAAATTAATAATAATAACAATAATAACAATAGTAATAATAATAATCATAATAATCATATATTATATCGAAATAAAACGTAATCGAACAAAATTTACGATGAATTTAGTTACGAATCGACGCGAATTCGAACGCGACGAGTAAAAAAATAAAAGAAAGTAACAAATAAACAAACCCATCCGAATTAAACCAAAAAAAAAAAAAAAGAAAAAGAAAAAAAACAGAAAGAAAGAAACGAGAGAAGAGAAAAAAAAACGGATAAAAACAAAAGGAAATTCATAGACGTCGAAAAAAAAAATTGAGAAACTCTAGTGTTCTAATCGAAAACGAAAAATAAAAAAAAAGTCAACGAAATCGAGAAATAAAAATATTATCGAATGATTAAACGAAAGAAATCTTGAAAGTATATATATATATACACATACATACAATAATAATAATAATAATAATATATATATATATATATCATTCATATAATATATTATAATAAATATCATTAATATAACAAATACATATACATATATACACAATAAAAAATATATACCATTCACAAAAAATTATTTCAAAGAGAGATAATATAATGATAAATATAATAAATATCTAACAAGGATATAATGTATCACAATACATATATATCATTAATATAATAAATACATATACATACATACATACATACATAT
>NC_140834.1:1195000-1215000 GCF_050613455.1 Vespa mandarinia | reverse complement strand
AATGAATGAATGAATGAGTGAAAAAGGAAAGACGGAGAAAAAAAGCTGAGCACAGATCTGAAAGAAAATAAACGAACGACCTTCGTTCGAAATGGAAATGGGTTGGTGGGAGGGGTAGGAGGGTGGAGGGGGGGAAAGTAATAAGAAGAAAAATAAGAAGAAGAAGAAGAAGAAGAAGAAGAAGAAGAATAAAAAGAGTAAGGGAAAAAAATATCTATTTTTTTCCCTCCTCCTCCCCCCCTCCTCCTCCTCCTTCTTTTTCCAACGTTTTACCGTCGTAATAACCTTCGACTTGTTCTCAGGAATTGTTTTGAGATAACACAGATTGCGTAGTCTCGATATGGAGAAAATAAGTGGCGAGCCACGTCGTAACAGCTTTCTAATATACTCAGAGAGAAAGAGATAGAGATAGAGAGGGAGAGAGAGAGAGAGAGAGAGAGAGAGAGAGAGAGAGAGAGAGAGAGATAGAGTGAGTGAGTGAAAGAGAAAGATAGAGAGATAGAAAGAGATAGAAAAATCCATTTCGAGAAGGGAAAGAAGTCTAAGCAGTTAGAACTATCGCCTCTAACCGCAAAAACTATATCGCGAAAATCACGTTTGCGCGTATAGATTTCCGTCCGCCATTATATTCCATTCCGTTCCGTTCCGTTCCGTTCCATTCCGTTCCGTTCCGTTACCGTTCCGTTACCGTTCCGTTACCATTCCCAAAGACAAGATTTAATTATTTCTTCTAAAGTAAAACTTCTATATAGCGTGAGAAAATGATTTGTTCGTTGAATAAAAGAAAGAAAAGAAATGGAAGAGAAGAATAGAAAAAAGAAATGGACAACAAATTTCTGATTTAAAACGAAAAAAAAAATTCTCATTTTCTCTCTCTCTCTCTCTCTCTCTCTCTCTCTCTCTCTCTCTCTCTCTCTCTTTCAGTTTGTCTGTCCTGTCCATCCCGTCTGTTTCGTTCTATCTCTCCGGTTGGACCGAGAGAAATGCTAATTCACGGTAATTGCCATGTCCGTTGTAAGTTCGAAGGAACAACGAATGGTTGGACCAATGAACATTTCAAGTGAAGAGAGAGAGAGAAAGAGAGAGAATAATGAAATGAGAGAGAGAGAGAAAGAGAGAGAGAAGTAGCATCGACGTGGAAACTTTAGACTCATTTCTCTCTCTCTCTCTCTCTCTCTCTCTCTCTCTCTCTCTCTCTCTCTCTCTCTCTCTCTCTCTCTCTTTCTCGACTTGAAATTAGTCTGGTAATTCGGTTACGAAAGATCAATTCGTCGTTGAATTTGTAATTTTTGCTGAATTCTTTTTTTTACACTCGCAAAGTAAGGATTCGTATACACGTGTATATGTATGTATATATGTATGTATGTATGTATTTGTATATGTGTGTGTGTAAAGGGCGGATCGAAAATTCCTAGGCTTGCAGTTTCATAATCTGAAAGAATAATTAATTTAAGAGGTCTCGAAGTATAATAATTAACTTTTAAAATCATCTAAGAACTTTCGGTCAATTCGTTGTTATACTCGAAATTTTGCTGATTCTTATTTTTTTTTTTTTAATACACGAAAAGTTAATACTCGTACGATATATAAGGTGGATCGACAATTTTTAAGCTTATAGTTTTTATAATCCGAAAGAATAATTTGTTTAGGAAGACTCGATGAATAGTAATTGATTTTTCAAAATCATCGAGATACTTTTGATTCACCTTATATACATATATAAAATATATATAAATTAGATTTAGAAAATGACACAATAGTTAATCGAAAAATTACAAAACGAATCTCAATGTAAACTTTCTTGTTTCCCTTTGCATTTTCTCACTTTTTTTTTTGTGTAATAACAAAAATTAATTACGAAAACTTAAATATGGAACAGCTGATTAACGGCAGCCATTTTCAATTAATATTTCGAGAGCGCGATATCCTTCATTCCTTGTTTGTTCTATCGTAATTATTTATTGTTTATATTATTTATTTATTAAAAGACCGAACGACATTTCCAACGAAAATTTTCTTATCAAAGAGGATTTGGTACAACGACAAAAAATGAAGAAAAAGAAAATTAAAAAAGAACAAAGAAAAAAATAAGAAAGACAAATAATTAAAAAAAGATAAAAAAAATTAAAATTATTACAACATACTGTATTACCGATTGAGTTAATTGAAATTTATGTAAAATTTATATTTTCGAAAAGAAAAGAGAGAGAGAGAGAGAGAGAGAAAAAAGAATATATAACTTATATATGTCTATCCTTGTTGCAATTACGCTCATATACATGTATGTGTGTAAATATATATATATATGTATATATATATATATATAAAATTTATGTATATGTATGTATGTATATGTATACGGAGGTTCGTTATTAAATGAATTATACGACTACGATTTCGTTCGGCGCGAGAATTTATTACATTCCGATTAATATCCCTCGCAGCACAATGGCGCGTGCACTCGTTAGAATACATCGGATTACATCGTTTTGCCATCTCTTTGCGTATTGCAACAGAGAACATTTAACTGAGCGTGGTTACGATCGTTGAGCTTTGAGTCTCGAAACGTTGGGAAAAAAAAAAAAGAAAAAAAAAAAGAAGGAAAGAAAAAAAGTAGAAAAAAAGAAGAGGAACAAAGAAAAAGGAAAAAGGAAAAACTAAAAGGAAATAAAATAAAAAATAGAGAGCAAAGGAGAAAACGTAACGCACGTATGCACGCACGCACGCACTCGCGCGCGCGCGCGCGTATTATACGCATACATTCTCATCTCTTTCTCTTTGTCTGCAAACTTCGCAAAAAATAGATTTAATCGTGCGAGGATAAAGCACAAATGATCGTTTGATTATTAATTAACTTAGTAAAAGGAACAGAGAAAAAATATTTTTTTTTCAACGTAAAAAAAAAAAAAAAAAAAAAAGAGAGAGAGAGAGAACAAGAAAGTCTACGTGTATGTATATGTGTGTGTCTGTGTGTGTAAAAGGATTAAAAGTCGATGTTGAATTTCCATGTAAGACTTTTATATATACATATATATAATAAATATATATATATATATAAAAAAAGAAGAAAAGATTCTCAAAATTGCTTCTGTTATTTTCCCTAACGAGGTTTCCCTTTTAACGCTAAAGAAAATTACTATAATGTGATTAAAAAAAGAAAAAAAATAATAATATAAAAGTTATTATATATTAAAAGATATATCTATTGCAAAAAAGAAAGATGGCAGTATCGGTGAACAATTAAAAATGGCCGCCGTTAATCAGCTGTTCCATATTTAATTTTCGTGTCAGATTTCTTTATATATATATATATATATATATATATATATATATATATAAAAAAAGGAAATAGAAAAAATATAGAAATTTATGATTATACGCAATGATTAGAATAAAAAGAAAAAAAAAGAAAGAAAAGAAGAAAAATAAATTGTCATAGTTAAAATTTATTTAGATTAAATACCTTGAAAGGTTTAAATATCCATTTACAAAAGATTACAACAACACCTAAATTGACCTAAATTAAAATAGCTTTTCAACTGTTCGATTTTCAAAAAAAAAAAAAAAAAGAAAAAAAACCTGTTAATAAGCTTGTCAAAGCGGAAATTTTTCTTTTCGTCAGATTAACTTTAGTTAGTCGCATTCGGACATATGCACTCCGTTAATTGCTTCTTCCCTTTAACATGGGGGACCATAAGAGCACGTGGTGCGTTTCCGCGAAATACTTCGAGTCTTTCAAGCGTACCGAGACAACCAACGTCAGGCCAACTGCTATTGGCAGGCTAATTTGTCAACTAAGTTACCTCCTTCTTCCTTGATCTATCTTGGCCTAGTTTTAATTTTTACAAAAAGAAAAAAAAAATATCTCACCATAGGAAAAAAACAAATATTTCCCCCAAAATATAAAATTAATTTCCACGTATTTCTATTACAACGTTCGTTCATTTATCCATTCATTCATTCATTCATTCATTCATTCATTCATTCATTCATTCATTCATTCATTCATTCATTCATTCATTCATTCATTCATTCATTCATTCATTCATTCATTCATTCATTAAGAAATTTTTTTTTTCTTACAAATCAAATTAATCATTTTCGTTCTATCTGCTTAATTGTTATTCCTCGTTCGTGCGTACAATTCGAAAAAAGATCAAAATTCAAATTAAAAAAAGAAAAGAAAATAATAATAATAATAATAATAATAATAACAATAATAATAATAAGAAAAAAAAAACAAAACCAGTTCGATCATCCTAATCACATTATTAATCCCTCATAAAAGATAACAATAATGATACGCAGCCATTTCATAATTATCATATTCATTCAACCCGTCGCATTTGATCTCCAATTCTCATATCTCTGTTCAGTGAGACACGAAATTAAAAACAAACAAACAAAAAAAATAAAAAAAAGCAAAAATAAATCGAAGACTAAAAAAAAAAAAAAAAAAAAAAAAGACAGAATCCAACTAACTCAATCGTCCCTAATTACTCCTATGAATGACATTCGAAAAATAATTAAATAAAAGAAAAGTAACAATTAGCAATCGTCGAACGTATTAATCCATTAATTCGACTTTTGAAAAAATTTATACCAAAAGTACCTAAAAGATTATATTTACCTACTAGAAATAAAGACAGAAAGAAACAGAATGAGAGAGAGAGAGAGAGAGAGAGAGAGAGAGAAAGAGAGAGAATATATACGGTATAGAAGATGCGGAATAGAGAAAAGAGTAGGAGTCAAAGAAGTAAAAGTGGTAGTAGTAGTAGTAGTAGTAGTAGTAATAGTTGTAGTAGTGGTAGCAGTGGTATCGGTAGTAGTAGCAAAGTTGGTGGGGGTTAAGGGTGTTGAGGGGTGAGGAGTTGAGGGGGAAGGAGGGCGTGTGGCGTGTGTTCGTCGTACGGGACGTGTTATTAGCCGGCACCCTCTTTCTCGTTCCTCCTCCAGCAACTACTACAGCAGCCACATCCTTTCCATATATACATACATACATACATATATATATATGTATATATATTTTTTTGCTTTTCTTTTCTTTTTCTTTCTCGTTTTTCTTTCTCCTTCATCCTTCCTCTTTCTTCCTTCCTTCTTTCTTCCTTTCTTTCTTTCATCCCATTTCCTATGCGGGGTTGCTAGAAACGCGTTTAATTAACATAGCTGGCATGGCTGCATCCCTCTCCTCTCTCTCTCTCTCCCTCTCTCTCTCTCTCTCTCTCTCTTACTCTATCTATCTATCTCTATCTCTTTCTTTTTCTTTCTGAGCGCCAAGAGCAGCAGGCAGTGAGCTTTCATGGACCATTGCACTCGCGATGCGAGTATTATGCTATCTCTCTCTCTCTCTCTCTCCCTCTCTCTCTATCTATCTATCTCTCGTACAGGTCTCTCACCCCATCCCTCACACACTACGTTATATCTCATAGATGTGTGCTGTGGCATTTTCGTCTTTCTCTCTCTCTCTCTCTCTCTTTCCTTCTTTCTCTGTCACTTTACTCGTCTATTTCTATCTTACATTTAATACACATGCGCACTGGCATATAGTTTTGGTCAAGACCATGTGGTACTTTGTATTCATCTCTCTCTCTCTCTCTCTCTCTCTCTCTCTCTCTCTCTTTCTCCCTCCCTCTCTCACTCACTCTCTCAAAGGAACATCATCTTGATTGGCTGGTTCGTTCCTCGGGGTTTTCTCATATTATTTAGCAACGGATATGGTACGCGCGTGCCTACATACCCACGGAAATGCGCTTTTTGACGGATCACCCGACTAATTTGGTACTTGTCAACCGTCTCGGCACGTGGGATTAACGACGACCACCTCCATTCGAAAGTGTTCCTTGAAATTTTTTTCTCTCCAAGTTAACCCAAGACCCGAGATCCGAAAGAGTGGGATTGGAGTTGAGAAAAGGGGAGGGCGAGGGGGGTGGGGGGAGGGGCCCAAGGGATTTCGAAGGTTCGCTGGTTCAAACTCGAACGGTTGAGGGGTTGGTTGGAGGGCATTGAGGGGGTCAAGGGATGTAAGCAGGGGTGGGGCTAGGCCATGGAGGGGTAAGGGGTGAAAGGCGAGGCTGAATTCTTTTTAGCGAGGAATGTTTCTTCCCGGTCGCAGTCCGTTAATTGCGCTCTGGAAATTGTCTCTCTCTCTCTCTCTCTCTCTCTCTTTCTCTCGCTTTCGCTTTCGCTCTCGCTCTGTTTCTTTTCTCTTTTTTCTTTTTATTTTTTTTTTTTTTTCTTTCGTTTTGTCTTAGGTATAAAGATATTTAGATCTTTCTTTTGGCCTCGTTCGAAAATGAACTTTTGTGTTTTTGTTCGAATTTATTTTCGGCTTTTTGCTTTCTTTTCTCATTCATTTTCCTTTTCCTTTTATTTTTTATTTTTTATTTTTTTTTTACATCATCAAAGTCGATAATATACATTAGATCTAGATTGTTGTGATAATTAATGAAGAGGGGTGAGGAGGGGGTTGAGGGGTGAATTCGATTTACCAATTGAATTTTTTTATTATATTAATTTCGCAATATTAGATTGTATTTTTCATTTAGAAATAATAACAATGATATTAATGATGTCTTATATCAACGGTCGATAAAAAGGAAAGGAATGAAAAGAGAAAGAAATTGATTTAGAAAAGAAAAAAGAGAAAAAGTAGAATTATGGAAGAAAACTTTGGGTTCGTGGAATTGCCAGTTTGATTTGTAATAATTCTTCATTTTTTTTTTTTTTTTATAAAGTCATTTTTTATGAAATTTTATTGCTTCGAAAAAGATCCAAACTAATGACGATTTTACAATTATCTCAAATTATATAATCAAATCTAATTAAAATTAATAATCTTGTTTAGATTAGATATAAACAGATAGTAAGAATTAAATTTAATAATCTAATCGTAAATTTACTAATCTTCTAAAATCATAAAGTTTCAAAATAAAATGCAACAAAAAAAATTATAGCTGTCTCTCTTCCAATAAACGACAAGAAAAAGAAAAAAAAGAAAATAAAAATTAGATTAGAATTATGAATTCATTGCAAGATAATCTCCCGCCTTTTTTAATCGACGAGAAAGAGTTCGATGGTGCCATCTATCAGATTAACGACTTGACTACTACAAACACCCACGAATATCGTTCTACTTTATCATCGATCGGTAAAACAGAACAATTAAATAAAAAAAAATTAATTCATTTCTTTTCGTTAAAATCTGCGACATTTCGATTAATAAAAAAATATATATATATGTACATACACATACATAAAAATGGATGATTTATCATGATTAAATTTTCATTTATTAAATTTCATTTATTTATCATTATTATCTATAAAGCTTGCATTTTACATATAAACAATATTCTTATTATAATACTTTCACGTTACAACATTATGAGAAAATTTTTTTTTTGTTATGCATTATCCATTGATCAGAGATGTTTTCGATTAACATACAAAATTCAAAATAAATTTCAAATTGCTAAAGATGAATCCCCTAAACGAAAAATATAATGATAATATTTAAGTAATACTAATTGGCACGTATCAAATTTGCAGAATAACAAATATATAAACTTATCTACAAACTTACGATCTTAACAATTCTAATCAATCATTGAATTTCTAGTCAAAATAATAACGATAATAATCTAGTGAATGAATTAGAGAAAAAAGAAAAATATATCCTAAAGAAATATATCTAATTCACAAAAGTCAGAATACAACGAATTTAAAATTATTGATAATATTACTAATCGATCCTTCAATTTCTAATCAAAGTAATAATAACAATCGACTAGGAGATAGGATTAGTGAAGAGAGAACGAGAGAAAGAAAAAAAAAATATATAAGTAAATAAATAAAAAAAAAAAAAATACCAAATTCACAGCGGGATTCAGAATACAACGACGCGAACTTACGGTCTTTAATAATACTAATCGATAATCCAATTTTATTTAAACAAAATGATAATAATACGAATGATAAACTAAATAAGGATAAATAAGGACAACAATATATATCGTTCTAATCTGATGTCATTTTAGACGACAATACTCTTTTTTTCTCGGATGAATTAATTTGAGATTAGATAAATTGATAAAAATATTATAAACACAGAGCGAGCGAGCGATAGAGACAGAGAGGGAGAGAGATTGATAAATACTAAAAGCAAAACAAAATATGCTTGATCTAACACATACATATTATATATATATATATATCTCTCTTTCTAATCTTTACTATGCCCCACCGGTCGCATTAGATTTGGATTTGGCCTCCGCCACTAAGTTCGTATTGAGATGATGACGATTTTCCAAATGCAAGTTGTTGAAGACACTTTGATATGTCTTAGCGATTCGTTCTCTGTCCTCAACGGCCAAATTTTGAAATTCCTCTTCCAATTCCTTAATCAGAATTTCCCTTTGAGTCGTGGCATCCTTAATAACGAATCTGTCATCCTCTTTAATCCATTTCTCCCATAGAACCTTTGCGCCATCGCTAAATGCACGTAGTAACAAACATACATAGTGAAAATGAAAACGAAGATAATCATTTTCATTGGATAAATTATATTAGAACATTCACACAAAATAATTTTTTCTTTTTTTTACATCATACGCGTTACTAATTACGAATCGAAACAATACACTTTAAGAGTCGTTTTTGTTTACTTTCTCTTTTTTTTTTTTTTTTTTTTTTTTTTGCAGGTAAAGGTGGGCTAATACGTAGGGTGGGCAGGTGTTGCGCGGAAAGGGTGGGCCTAGGTGGGTTAATACATAAGGTGGACATGTGTTGCGCGGAAAGGGTGGGCCATTGGTGGGCAGGTTGCACCTATGTATTTTATAACATTAAAATTGAAACATTAGGAACATTCTCTTGGTATCTATTTAGGTTACGCGTGTTATTAATTAAAAGAGAAATAGTTTCTATGTTTTCAACCGTTATTTTCTCTATTTTTTGCTTTCTTTTTTTTTTTTTGCAGGTAAAGGTGGGCCTAGGTGGGCTAATATGTAGGGTGGGCAGGTGTTGCGCGGAAAAGGTGGGCCATTAGTGGGCAGGTTGCGTTTATGTATTTTATTACATTGAAATTGGAACATTCTTTTGGCAACTATTTGAGTTATGCGTGTTATTAATTAAAAGAGAAATAGTTTCCATGTTTTCAACGTTATTTTCTTTCTTCTCTCTCTTTTTTTTTTTTTTTTTTTTTTTTTTAGGTGAGAGATAACCTGGCGAGAGGACGTAAGATAGTCGTTTACTTCCTTCGAAATTAGAACGTTAGAAATATTCATTGGAACGAACGGAGACAAGTAGGTCGAGAAATGTTTCTTGGCATCTATTTTGAAATAGTCCCACGTTGATAATTAAATATGTAATTATAATTTCTATACTTTCGACATCATTTTATCATTTTTTTTTTCTTTCATTTTTCTTTCGTACCTCATTAATTTGAAATTGAAACTGCGCGCGTGTGTTGTTGATAATTATGAATGGGGAAAAAAAAGAAAAAAAAAAAAAAAAAAGAAAAAGAAAATAAATAATTGCTATACTCTCGACCGTCATTTTCTGTTTATTTCTTTTTTATTTTTTTTTGCTTTTTTTTCGTTTCTTTCGAATAAAAGATGGGCAGGTGAGGGTGGGTGGATTGGTGTAAGGATTATCAGAAGGTTATTTAATTCTTTCGAAATTGGAACATCTGTGAATATTTATTGGGATTGAACAGAGAGAGAGAGAGAGAGAGAGAGAGACAGAGAGAGAGAGAGAGAGAGAGAGAGAAAGAGAGAGAGACAAGTAGGTTGAAATGCTTCTTGGCATCAATTTAGGTGTTTTGTGAATGATTCAGAGTTAGACTATTGCGACATTAGACGAAGTTCGAAGGAAACACTTTAATTCGCGATTAAGATGTTTATCGTCGTATCCTTGACACCATTGATCACTGTATTAGTTCAAGGTCAAAACAGAAAATTTCTTAATTAGTTTATAATTATGAAATGATTCTTTTTTTTTTTGTTTTTTAATCGAACATTCACTCATTCGTTCATTCATTTGTTTACATAATCAAAGGACAGATTAAAAAAAAAAAAAAAAAAGAAAAAAAAGAAAAAAAAAAGAATAATAATTATAATGAAAAATTTGTAAAGAATAATTATTAAAATATGATTACCTATACATCGACGTATCCGTACAAGCATCAACCCTTAGGGCAAGTTCACGTTCCCTGTCATCGATATTTTTAAGTGCCCTATCCCTAACATCCTCATCCATTGTAAGACTCTTCATATTAAATATCTTTTTCTCTCTGATCAATTCCAATTCATTCTTCATATCCCTTAATCTAATGGCATCATCCCATCTTTGTCTATTGCAAGCATGTTCCTCCTTTTTCAATAGATCATCTATCTTTTCCTTGAGCTCTTTATATGTCAAATAAAGATACATTTTTTCAGAAAGATTTTTAACATTAGGATCCATCCTCATCCAGGGATAACCCCTTTCCCTTTCATAATCACAATGATCAATTATAATTTGTTTATCATTTGCAATATCATTGGTCGTTATCTCTTGTTCGGTCCTATTCAATGTATAATCCTTATCACAAACGTCCTGCGGAATGATCGTAGGATCCTCTTGATCTATCAAATTTATCGTATTCGTTTGTATCGGCGTGGTGGTTGTTGTTGAATCATCTACTACGTCAACATTAAGATTTTCTTTGTCATCGTCCGCCATCTTGCTGCTAACCGTACTCATCGTTGTCGTCATCATTGATTCCTGCAAACGACGTGATAAATTGTCGAAAATATCATCGCCAGGTCTAACATTTGTATTCTCCAAACTCCTACGTGCATAACGTGCCGAATATTTTCTATTACGTGCTAATAGATCAATATTATTATCGTATCGATCCTTCTGATCGTTCCAATTGGACATATTGTTCTTTTTATAAGTCGAATTGGTACGATTAATCTCTTGATTTGTTTTAAGTAAATTTGTCGAATCTTTCAAATGAAAACATTCCGCAAAATCGTTTGAATTATTATTACTTTTATTATTACTTCTATTATTATTATTATTAATAATAATATTATTATTACTATTATTAATATTCGAGCTAATTATTGAAGAGGAAATTGGTCGAGGATCGAGAAAATATGAACGTAATCTTCGACATGTATTAGGAAAATAAAGATCCTGTTCCATACGTTTCTCTTTTAATTTCTTTTTAAGAAATTCCAACGTGTTAATATCATTTTCTTGTGATTTTTTTTTCCTAATTAATTCAGCCAATTCCCTTTGATATAGCTCATCCTCCTCCTTCAATAATATTCTCAATTTGTTTCTCCTTCCTGGAAGTTGGTCTAGTTTTTTTTTTCTTTTAGCTTCCCTCTCAAGCTTACCCCTTGGATCAGCAACAGCAAGCTTCAAGTTCCAAGAATCGTAATGTTTCGCTATTCCACTTTCTCTTTCAAAATATCTTGCTGTCTCCTTGTAATAACTTTGCCTTAGGTATGCCTCGTTACGTTTCTCCGCTGCTAACTGATACTGCCTCTCACGAAAACGGCCGGCCCTTCAACAAGGTCAAGTAGTCTCGTTCTGATAAGTTTCTTTAAAAGAGAAATTGACATTTTATTTCAAACAAAATAAAAATACAATATATTACAGTATCTTCGCAATTTTATAATGATGGATGATCATGATGATGCGTCTTAAAATAAATGTATTTTGAGTCTTCTAATGACGATCGTATTCTATTTGTTTTTTTTTTTTTTTGTTTTTTTTCTTTCTTTCTGTCTTAAAACGTTCCATGCCGCGTGTACCGCCGGTGGTACACGTTAAACGTGATCTTCAGGCCACGTGTACCACCGGTGGTACACGCATTTTTTTCCCCCTCCCAATATATCAAATGGCCTGAACGACAAGTCAGGCAAAAATGGCTTGGCACGTGTTAAGATTTTATTTTGACAAAAAGTTTATATTTTCTTTTCCTGGGAATTTTTTTTTTTTTTTTTCTTTTTTTAGATGAGAGAGACTGAGAAAAGGATTACCAATGGAAAATTTATTTGCCATCGATCATAATTATATTTTTAAATGTATCCTTTCCCGAGAGAAAGAGAGAGAGAGAGAGGGGGGGAAAAAATAGAAAAAAAAAAAATTCTCGAAATAACAGAAATTTTTTTGGCGTTTCATTCATCATGTAAATCGACGATTTGGATAGATTTGAAAATATATTTGGATGGAATAAGATTATCCACATCCCCTATCACACTCATCCCAAAGAAATGCCGGAAATGATCGATCAGGATTATGAACGAAACGATTTGAAAATGCTTTTTCACAAATTTCTTAGAAAATAATTCACGAATTGGAGCATCATTATAGTTGAACGTGAATCTAAAAGTTTACGATACATTCGTAAAGACGTCAAAATTATTATACTGAGAGAAAGAAAATTTATTGTACCGAAATCTTTCGTAATCGCGACAAAATACCAACGGTGATTGGTTGAACAACAATCCAATTTAATTCAATTCAATCCAATCAAAATTGACTCCTAAGTAATAAAATATATATATATATATATATATATATATATATATATTTCGCAAAAAAAAAGATACGATAGTTTCTCTAAGAACAAACTGCGGGGAATGAATATTAATGAAGAAAATCATTCAAATGATATTTACAAATGATATATCATTTGAATATATCCAAATCATTTGATAATATTATTTTCGTCACAGCTTATATATCCAATGTGGGGATATTTATAACGACACCATGAATATCATATTAAGTATGGTTGTAACAGACGTTAGCAAAGGAGAAAAAAAAAATAAAAAAAAAAAAAAACAAACAAACAAAAAATTAATTTTATCTACCTTAAAAAATATTCCGCGAAATGTCGAAGATCAAAATAAATGATTTTGAAAATAAACCCGACCGCACCCTCCCCTCCCCACGTGTCTCATGCGATCGTAGGGAATGAAGGAGCCTGTCAAAAAAAAAAAAAAAAAAAAAAAACGAAAAGAAAAGGGAGAGGGGGGGGAAGAAAACATAAAAAATGAAAATACCAAACAGGATGCTCCAAAAGAATTAATACTAATCACGTCGAGATGGATGGAATAATGTGATCATATTATATATTAGGGTTGGAAACTATGAAACGGGCGTTTTCGTTTAGTTTTTTATTTTCATTCAATGCCCATTTCATAGTTTCCAACCTGATACTTATATTTCGATGATGATTAAAACAAATGTCAATTGGATTGATCGACATAATCGAAATAAAAAATGAATATCGAAGTAAAAAATAAAAATCCCTACATTACAGCATTATTGCATTGCGCATCTAACAAAGAAAGTAATAAAATGTGAATGAAACAAAAAAAAAAAAAAAATAAATAAAAATTAATTAATTAAATAATTAACCTTGAGAGATGAAACGGATAAGTAAACAATTGTCTCAATTATAGTTAGATAGGTAGGTATTGTTGACGAACGCAAAAAAAAAAAAAATAATAAATAAAAAATAGAGATAGAGAGAGATAGAGAGAGAAAGAGAAAGAGAGAGAGAGAGAGAGAGAGAGAGAGAGAGAGAGAGAGAGAGAGAGAGAGAGAGAGAGAGAGAGAGAGCAAAAGAGAGAGAGAGAAAGGAAATTGTCGTGTAGGAGGAGGAGGAGAAGGAGGATGAAGACAAATAGAAAGAAGAAGATGAAGGAGGAAGGTAGAAGAGGAGGAGGAGGAAGAGGAGGAGGAGGAAGAGGAGGAGGAGTATCAATTTCTATTTCGAGCTTGCGACTCTAAGTGACGTCAGATCTACCAAAATATCACACGGTTAGGGAGGTGCAGTTGGTTAGAGCTCCGGTGTGTGGTCCAGGTCTCGATCTTTCCCAGACTCCCAAAAATCTTCTAACACGTCGGGAGTACGACGTTGGATTTGTGATTTCTTCCACCATTTTCCATCAGTTTTACAAGATCAAAAATTCGAGGGGAAAGAGCAGAAGGGGGGAATAGAAACCCCCCCCAAAAAAAAAAGAAAAGAAAAGAAAAGAAACTCCTCCAGAAAGAAAGAAGAGAGAAATAGGAAGATAGGAAGGAAGGGTGGAAGGGAGGGGAAAAAAACTATCCAGAGAACAAAAAAAAAAAAAGAAAAAAAAGAGAGAAACTCAAGAGAAAGTGAATTGTTCGTCATTAAAATCTTCGTTTCTCAACTGATCATCATTTTCCCCAACTCCCACCTACCCCCCGGCCCCGGCCCCTTCTTCTCCCTCTTATCATCACATTCCTCATCTGATCCCATATAATCCCTTTTCCTTATTATTGTTTTTGATATCAAATCGATTTGATCATTTCCCATTCTTTTTCCGATTATCCTGTTTTTCTTTTTTCTTGTTTTTTTTTTTTTTTTTTTTTTGACTCGGTGGTCCTAAAAAAAAAGTGTTACATATATATATATATATATATTTTTTTTTATTATTATTGTTGTTGTTGTTGTTGCTGTTGCCCTCTTCCATTTGATCAATACTACAAAGTTGTATAGAAGAGATAAATACCTAAAGGGTTGACAAAAAGAAGTTGTTAAGATGCCAGGTGCCGGTGGTCAGCCACCGCAGCAAAGGACTACCTTTAGACCACCCTGGGTCAAGGATGGTGGTCCTAATCCTCTACCCATGCCCACAGCACCATGGACCCTTAATTCTAGAAGGGACTCCAAGTCGAAGGCCGAAGAACCACCGGCTTTCACCAAAGTTACGTTAAAGGTATTTATTATCTTTTTTTCTTTTCTTTTCTGTTTTTTTTTTGTTTGTTTGTTTGTTTGTTTTTTTGTTTTCTTTTTTTTTTTGTTTCTTTTTTTTTTTGGACGTTCTCTTAACACTCCTAACAAATTCTATCAATCAATATATTAATCTGATCAATCAATTTTGCAATTCGTTTTATTAATTCTTGACTTATTAATTTCTTTTTGACGATTAACCAAAAAAAAAAAAAAAAAGAAAAGAAAAGAAATAAAATAAAATAATAAGAAGATAATAATGATAACAAATTTTTAACCCTTTTTCTTTTTTGTCCTTAGTAAATAATTTCTCGAATCTGTCGATTTCTGTTAATTTATCGTGAACGAATTTTTTTTCTTTCTTTTTCTTTTTTTTTTTTATGTCAACTTTCAACGACAACTTTTAGTATAGAAATTGGACTTTATTTTTTTTCTTCCATTAATCACGAATGAAATTTATTTCGTTCTTATTTATTTATTTATTCATTTTCTTTTTTCTTTCTTTTTTCTTTTCTCTTTTTAATGTCATACTCGAGCAACAATTTACAATAAAAATTTGTGATATTTGTCACACACACACACACACACATACACACACACACAAACACAATTCCTCTTTCTTTCTTAGATAAAAAAAAAAAAAATGAAGAAAGAGATTTATCAAAAAATTGATTATAAAAAAAGAGAGAGGGAGAGAGAGAGAGAGAGAGAGACAGAAAGAGAGAGAGAGGGAGAGAGAGAGAGAATATCGTAAAGAAAATTTAAACATGTTCATAGTAAATTATAAAAAAAAAAAAAAAAAAGAAAAAAAAATCTTACAAAATTTATTACAAAAAAGGAAAAAAAGAAAACAAAAAGAAATCATTTTGGAATCGATTTCTATTATTTATTCATTTATTTATTTTCTCTTCTTCTTTGATAATTCTTCGTCATAAGGTAAACGATTTATTAATAAATAAATAAAAAAAAAAAATGAGAAAAAAAAGTAAATACGAAAAAAAAAAGAAATAAAAAAAAAATAAAAAAAAAAAAAAAGAGAAAGGAAGGAGGAAGAAAGAAAGAAAGAACTTATTTACAATATCTCTCAAATATATTATTTGTGAAATTCCAATTTCATTCACGTATTGGGTTTCAAAGTCAGGTTTTAAAACTGACTCGAAGTATTAATAGCAAACGTGGGTGTTCTGCAACGAGTATACATTATAAACATTTCTAAACGTTAAAATCTGGAAAAACATTGTACTCGTGTTAAATTTGTATGTTAAACGATACACACACGCGCACACACACACACACGCGCGCGACGATCATCGCAGAGAATAATATTGCAATGTTCGATCAGCTGTTTTCATTTTCATTTATTTATAAAGTGCAATGTTCCTTTCCTTTCATATTTTTTTGATTTCGTCGCAAATGTCGAACGATTTAAAAAAAAAAAAGAAAAAAAAATACAGAAAGAAGAGAGAAAAAAAAACGAGAGAGGAAAGCAAAAATTGAAAAAGAAAAAGAAAGAAAAAAAAAGAGAGAGAGAGAGAGAGAGAGAGAGAGAGAGAGAAAAAATATACGCTCGCGATAACGGAACACATTGAAATTTATTTACTTGTAATTTAATATTTATTTATTATTCTGTGATTATTATCTGTTATTATTGTTGTTTATTGGCATTATTTACATTGCCAATTTCATTTATATTGGCAACGAATCAGAAATGAAATTTTTGGTGGATAAGAGAGGAAGCTTTCTTCTTTTTTTCTTTTTTTTTTTTTTTTTTTTTTTTTCGTCGAGAGTATCAGAAGAGGGGAGTGAGAGAGGGTAAGTAAAAGGAAAAGAGAATAAAAAAAAAAAAAAGGAATTAAAGGGGAGACAAAAAAATAATAAAAAATTGAACGACTTCGTGCTTTCGGACGAATATCTTTTTTTTTTCTTTTTTTTTTTTTTTTTTTTTTTTTTTGCAATGGATTATTTGCCTCTCTGAGAGATTAGATCATCGTAGAATTTGATATTGATATACTGATCGAAGAAGGTTCTCGTTAAGAGCGTGCCAGAAATTTTTGTTCGAGGGGGAGGAGGAAGTGGGTGGTGGTGGTGGTAGTGATGGTATATACAATTGCAATAATAAATTATTATACGTCTGAAGTGGTGACATTTTAAATGACGTTAATTTCTGGTTTTTTTTTTTTTTTTTTTTTTTTTTTTTTGGACAAATTTTGTTTCTTCTTTCGTTTTTGACAATCTTCTATTTTTTATTTTTGTTTCTTTTTTTTTTTTTTTTTTTTTTTTTTTTTTTCTTTAATTACGACATCACGATTAGCAATCTTAGAGAAACTTTTAAGGGTACTTGAGAAGATATTCTTAGGATTAAATTATTTTCAATTTTCAAATGATATTCGCGAAATTGAAATTGCAATTGAAATTTCTTTCACTCGGGCCAAAAGTCTTCGAACGATCATAAAAAATCAATAATATCGGTCCTCTTTCGTAAGCCGTGCTTATGATCGTACAAATTGAAATTTGCGCGTCAACGGGCAAAGTTTGTGATTTTACAATTTAAAAAAAAAAAAAGAGGAGGAAGAAAGAAGATTATCTCGTTCGTGAAAAATATCTCGAGAAAGAGTAATTTTTTTTTTTTTTTTTTTTTTTTAATGTCACCTAAGAGAGAACAACTTCTGCCCCTCTCGAAATCCCACCCCCCACTCCCCAGCAGCCCTCTAATATATATTCTCAAATTTTTTTGTTCATTTCAACACGATTTGTTTTCACGTGCACGCGTGGTGCATGTGTATATGTGCCTGTACGTATCTCTTTGTGCGTGTTTGTATATTTGTCATCATAAATTTTGATCGAAATTGCAACAACGATCTCGAAGATACGACATTCGTTTGCTTACGAATTCTCTCTCTCTCTCTCTCCCTCTCTCTCTTTTTCTCTTTTTCTCTTTAGGTGTGTGTATGTCTCTCTCTCTCTTTCTCTCTCTTTCTGTCTCTCTCGCTCTCTCATACAAGATCCTCTGGGTCACGATTATTTAAAGAACACGGGTTTCTATTTCAAATGTCTTGCCAGCTGCGTCTTCCGCCAGTTTCCTAACGCTTTTATAATCACGCCTTATTCGTGTAAACGTAAGCCTCACTTATGTGGCTCCCGATCCTAATGCTTAATGCTAATGCTGATTCTGTATAGCTGCCGTTTTAACGCATGATCATGCACTTTTCAAATCGATTTCAATTCAATCGAATCAAAATCATTGGATCGAATATCACGACGACGACATTAACAAACGTTAACGTTTTTAACGGTAACAATTTTAGGGAGGAAAAAAAAAAAAAAAAAAAAAAAAAAGAAAAAAAAAGAAAAAAAAATGAACGCAAAATTATTTTCTTTGTTTGTTTCGTTTCGGGATAAGAATCAATAGTCGAAAAAAAAATTACCTTCACAATATCGAGGAAGAAAAGTGGAAGAAAGATGCGAGAAAACAAACAAACAAACAAACAAAAAAATAAATGAAAGATGACGACGTTAAAGAAGAAATTAAGAGACAAAGAAAAAAAAAAAAATAAAAAAATAAAAGGAGGGAAAAAAAAAAGTCGAAGTTCGAATTATTTAAAGACGACCGAGTATGTCGTCGCTTTGCCAAGAAGAGAATTCCACCCCCTCTCTCCCTTAACCCCCCACCATTCCTCATTCTCTCTCTCTTTCTCTCTCTCTCTCTGTCTCTCTCTATCTCTCTCTGTCTCTCTCTCTCTCTTCTTTTTTTTTCTCGAGACAATCACAGTCGGTTCGTTCGTTCGTTTCCTTTCGTTCATTTCGACGATTAAAAGAAGAAAAAAGAAAGAGAAAAAAAAAACAAAGAAAATAAAACCAACAACAACAACAACAACAACAACAATCAAATATACAGGATGAGCCAACAATTTCTAGGTGGACCAAAAGTTCTTAGACGATTTTAAAAATTTTCGCGAACATTAGGCCGTTCGATCAATTCAAAGATCAGCTGTTAATTTTCGTTTTTTTTTTTTTTTTTTTACGAATCCAAAATTGTAATTTTATAATCAAGAAAAAAAAAAAAAAAAAAAAAGAACAAACAAAACAAAATAAACCTGAGGAGTCTGGAAGAAAAAAGAAAATTAATTGTTGTTTAATGTAAAACTTACAATTTTTGGGCCCACTCGATACGACATAACAGACCCCCCCCCCCCCTCAAAAGACCCTAAGAGACCCTAAAAGATCTTTCCTTGGTAGGAAGTGTTAAAAAACTGAAAGAAAAAAAGAAAAAAAAAAAAAAAAAACAAAAGACAAAAAATAAAAGAACAGTTCAGAGGTGAAAAATCGCGTGAGAAAATATCTGTCTAATCCAATGAACGAATCCTCAATCCAACCCACCCATACCCATACCCAGCACCCATTCCATCTCACCCAATAATACTCCGCCAAAATTTCAATAATTAATTTAGCATTTTCTACTATTTCTAGATTTCTCCTTTACCTCGTTTAATTTTAATAAACGTATACGTGCACATGTGTTTAGAGTGTCTCAAAGCCAACGGAATCGGTGCCGCAAACGACCGAAACTGGTCAACAAGGAACACGGAAGCAAAGTAAAATCACTATAATACCGTCTCAACCAAAAAGTGAAAAAAATCTTAATGCCGCTGCTCCCACCGCGGCTGCTAATGCTCCTGCTAATGCTGCTGCTGCAACAACGACGACAAAGACAAAGACAACAAGTAGTACACCTCCGTCATCAAAGCCACGAGAGAATGGACGACAGGAGCCAAATTCGAGGCCGCAACTCGAGCGACAAGTTCGCATTGAGAGATCTCGATCCCGAGGTGACACCGTACCATTATCCAAGAGCGAGAGTTCAACTGGTAAGATTGATCATAAAATAATGAGCCACGTTTACAAAAACAAAGCCCACATTTTTCTGTTCTGCGCAAAAAGAGGAAAGAAAGAAAAAGAAAAAAAAAAAAAAAAAAAAAAAAAAAGAAAAAAAAATCCCTCACGGGTCTCTCGAGTTAACAACAAGTTGACAAATAATTTCATAAATTGAATCTACGAAAAATATTCACTCTCATTCCAAAAAAAAAAGAAAAAAAAAGAACTATTACAATGCCAATGTCACTGTAATGATTAAAAGGTTTGGACCAAATGTTCATTGTCGATTTTATTATAAGTCAATGAATCATTCTTCGAGACTATTCGATTAACCCAATTCAAGGGACTATTGTTGTAGTAG
>NC_140834.1:1167500-1185000 GCF_050613455.1 Vespa mandarinia | reverse complement strand
GATGCAGCACTAGATGCTGAAAGTTTACGAGCACGTGCTTTTGGCTGTCGTGGCCTGTAATCTAAATTTCTACCACTTTCACAACATTCAGGACACTCCCAACTATTCGGTAGATCATCACTAACAGTTATTCTTTGAGGATCCAATCCTATACATTCTGGATGGACAATATCAAAACACACAGAACATTCAACTAATCTCGATGGTGCTGTCGGCGTAGGTTTACCTATATATAACAATTAACAAAAAATATATATATATATATATATATATTAATAAGATTTCAATATTTTTTGAATTTTAAATTACAATTGAAATAGATATAAAATAATAATAAAGTACCCATTAATGGAGCAGGTTGTTGACCCCAACCATCCAATTGGCATACTTTACAAGCTGCGGTAACTGGTAGCATGGGCCTAAGGCACTGTCTCATCAAGCATGTTTGCTTTGCACGTCCACTACCACCAAATTTGACCATATCTTGACAGTACATACATTCACCGCAGTCTGTTCTTGTACATGCTTCACACTTCTTGCATCTAGTACGTCTTCTTCTTGGAAATGCTCTTTCAGATTTCTCTTGCGAATGATGCCTTTGTATTTTCACGAATGTTTTCTTTGTTATTCTCATGCGTTCCTGTAAAATGATATTTAAAAAAAAAAAAAGAAAAAAAGAAAAAAAAAAAAAAAGAGTCACAGAGAAAAAAGAAAAAAAGAAGATATAACAAACAACGTCACTTAAATAATCACAAATAACATTCATAGTTTATTATAATTTTATTCATATTTACTCCTTCTGCTATAGTCAATGCTGGCGGTGGTGGTAATACTGGATTACCAGTTACAGCTGCTTCTGGACTGTCATGTCTGTGTTGCTCTACCAAACATCTAACGTCATGAATCAGGGCAACGGGATCGTGTATTAATTCAGGCACATTCTTTTTAGTAGAGGGCAATGAATGCAGGTACATTACTATGGCTTTTAAACCATGTAATTCGTATGGCGTAAGATGGACATGTTGAAGATGTTGAGGAACTAAATGTTGCCTTTGAGATTCCGATATATCTAAATGACTTCTACCCAACAGAACGTGTACGTATCTTTCGAGAACGTACCTATAAAAAAAAAAAAAAAAAAAAAAAAAAAAAGAAGAAGTAACATAAATATTAATTAACGATTAAAAATTAATATACCATTGGAAAATATTTTCATTGTTTTATAAATATATGCGTACCATAACATTTCTGTAAAAAATGGATAGCGAAATTTCTGAGGCACTTTTGTATGTTCCTCAACTTGGGCAACTTTCAATTGTTTTTCAATACCAAAACTATGAAGAAAATTACCACCGAATACCAAAGAATCTTGAGGCGTATAAACGGCATGTATCCATCCGGTTGGTATAAACAATGTCATTCCTGCGGTTAAACTTATTCTACCGCATCTATCAACCATATCACCAAAAAATACATCTGACTGTTTACCACTTAATACCCATTCCTGATACAAAGCCAAATTCTTTTCAGTGGGTGGTATTAACCAAAAGATTTTTCCACCTCTTAATATATGATACCATACACTGGTACCGCCAAAGTCAACGTGAAAATCCGTATAACATCCTTTCACGGACATTAAACAATATTTCTGTACTTTAGGATACATCATATCTTCCAAAAGATTTGTAGATTCTACTTGGGCTTCTTTTAAATGTCTTGGCCATACAACATCAACCCAATCAACCTGACGAACAAGACTCGGTGATTGTACATAATTTTCCAATTTAGTATGACTAAATTCCAATGATATAACATTCAACAAACGTTCCTTATTCTGATCCTCATAATATTTTTGCCATTCCTTCATTGTCATATCCTCATTCTTTTGGGTATTGACGTCCATCACGTCTAATATCCTTTTAGAACCTAATCCAAGAGTATTAATTTTTTTCTTATTTCTTTTTTTTTTAGACAGACAAAAATATTTTATATATTTATATATATATAGGAATAATAACATACCAACGCAAGTTCTAACATCATTGACAGTAAAGTTGGAACTAGGTACTCTCAATCCTAATCCAGATTTATCTCTAAATAATAATGGTATACCAAGACCATGCTTTTGTAGATAAGCAAGATTCAGTTCTGATCCATTCATTTCACGGAATAATCCATTAAAATGACTTAGATCATATCTATCGCATTCTATCTTTTCATCAAGCTGGAAAGTTCTACGTCCTTCAATTTCTTCATCGCCAATAGCCCAATCATCCGAATACAACTTTTTCGTTCTCTCTCTCTACAAATATATATATATACATATATATATATATATATATACATTCATACATATATATATATGTATATGTATGTATATGTATGTATATATGTATATACATATATGTATATGTGTATATATACATGTATATATACACATATACATATCATATATATGGTAATCATATATATGTATATATATATATGATATATAAAAAAGAAAAAAAAGTAAAATAAAAAAGAAAAGACAATGAAATTTTTGATTTTTTATATACATATATATATATATATATATACACACATATATATGTATATATATATATATATATTTCTTTTCTTTCCCTCTTCACACGTATTAACGATAAAGCAAATAACCTAACCTATACGATATTAATTACTGCACCGTAAGTTATTGTAATAGATTTTTTTCTTTCTCTTTTTTCTTTTCTTTTCTTTTCTGTTTTTTTTTCTTTTCTTTTTTTCATTTTTTTTTCCTTTATTTAATTGTTACTATGTAAAAATGTTTGTTTACCAATTGACGCCTTTTTGGCAGCGAAGTAGAGTCATCGGCCATTGTGGACATGCTGTCAGAAACGTATCATCGAAAACTCATCGAATACTAGAAGTTCTTTAATTCACAAATATCGATACGATTCTTACGTCGATATATAAATCAGTTCTTCTTCATTATTTACATGTCACAGACGAGTAATCGAAATTACAATGAACTTTTCATAGATATTACTTGCCCAACGCCATTCCCTCGCCATTTTCCTGCCGGGCAGTGTTACCAAAACAAATTCTCGACACGACCAAAGTCACAATGTTTCTTCGAAATCTCACGTAGGCCACTTTATTAGTTATATATATACTACTGTAAGTCGATAAAATTTATTAACCTCCAAATAATTTTATATGAATTATATATGATTATCTTAACGTAGAGTATATTTTTCTCGTCTTTTTTTTTTTTTCTAACTTCTTATAAAGAAGCAACAAAAGTCAATCAATATAGATGCCCGCTTGATTAAATATCTTTTTATTTTTTTTATTTTTCTTTCTTTTATTTTTGTTCCTTTTATATTTTTTTTTCTTTTTTTTTTTCCCCCTTTCCCTCCTCTCGCTCCCGCCACCCCAACCCCGCCCCTCAGCACCGCAAAATTCAATTCAGTTCCAATGGGATCTTGAACATAGGGATATTTGAACTTTTGTCACTAGTTTTATCGTTGAGTGATTTAACAGAAATCTTAGAGCCTTGTTGGTGAATTAAAAGTATAAACGTGTACTTTTTTACGTTCAATTGAAATTTCCATATTTTGACAACTTCAATATTACTTCATGGATGGATTATTGATGACGTCGCAAGTTGAATGTTGACAGATATTATTTTATTTATAATATTGAAATAATATATATATATATACATATATATATATATACATATATATATTATATTGTGATTATAATGTTGAGTTTAAGGGATAAACAAATAAATGCTTTGAAGCAAATGTTAAATTTAAATCAACCTGAAGAAAAACACGATGAATCAATACCAGCATGGAAAATATTAATATACGATAGACTCGGTCAAGATATTATTTCACCATTGATATCTGTTAAAGAATTGAGAGAATTAGGAGTTACTTTACATATGCAATTACATTCGGATAGAGATTCAATTCCTGAGGTACCAGCGATATATTTCTGTGCACCTACCGATGATAATCTTGGAAGAATTGGACAGGATTTACAAAATGGATTATACGATATGTATTATTTAAATTTTATATCACCTATATCACGACAAAAAATGGAAGATTTAGCATCGGCAGCATTATTAGGTGGTGTTGTATCCAATATTCATAAAGTCTACGATCAATATTTGAATTTTATTACATTGGAGGATGATCTATTTATATTGAGACATCAAAATAGCGAAGTTATATCATATCATGCTATTAACAAAGGAGACGTTAAGGATAGCGAAATAGAATCTGTTATGGAAATAATAGTGGATTGTCTATTTTCTGTTTTTGTTACAATGGGAACGGTTCCTATTATACGCTGTCCTAAAGGTAATGCTGCTGAAATGGTAGCAAAGATGATTGACAAAAAGATAAGAGAAAATGTTTGGGACGCAAGAAATAATCTTTTTGAAGGAGAATCATCAGGAGGTCATTACAATTTTCAAAGACCTTTACTTATTGTTCTTGATAGAAATGTTGACATGGCTACTCCTTTACATCATACATGGACTTATCAAGCATTGGCTCATGATGTATTAGAAATGGCATTGAATAGATTAATAGTAGAAGAGAATATAGGAAGATCACCTGTCGGTGGTACTCGTTCTAAAACAAAAGCTTATGAATTGGACACCAGAGATCGTTTTTGGTGTCAACATAAAGGTAGTCCATTTCCTAGAGTAGCAGAAGCTATTCAAGAAGAATTAGAACAATATAGAACATATGAGGAGGATGTTAAAAAATTAAAATCATCCATGGGTATAGATAATGAGAGTGAAGTTGCTTTATCTATGGTTTCTACAAATACTGCTAAATTAACAAATGCAGTAAATTCATTACCACAATTATTAGAAATGAAACGTCTTATTGATATGCATACGTCAATAGCTACTGGTATATTGAATTGTATTAAATCAAGACGTCTTGATACGTATTTTGAATTGGAGGAAAAAATTATGAGCAAACAAACATTGGATAGAAGTGTATTTGATACTATAAGCGAACCAGATTGTGGTACACCTGAAGATAAATTACGTCTTGCTATAATATATTACATTTGTACAAATATGTCCGACACTGATTATAACAAATTGGAGGCTGCATTACAATCAGCTGGATGCAATTTAAATCCTTTGATATATATCAAAAGATTGAGAAGTTATACCAGAATAGCAGAAATTCAAAGTAATTATGAAGGTGGTGGAACTAAAACTGTTAGTATGTTTTCAAAATTAATGAATCAGGGTTCTTCTTTTGTAATGGAGGGTGTGAAAAATTTGGTCGTTAAAAAGCACAATTTACCTGTTACAAAAATAGTCGACGAGCTTATAGAATCAAGGATATCGTCACAAACGGAAGAATATTGTTATTTAGATCCAAAACAATTGAAATATTCCGAGCAAATGCCGAAAAATCGACCAACATTCCAAGAGGTTATTGTTTTCATTGTAGGCGGTGGAAATTATATCGAATATCAAAATTTAATTGATTATGTCAAGCAAAAAAGTGGTACAGGTGTTAATAAAAGAATTATATACGGTTCTACGTCTTTTATAAATGGTAAACAACTTTTGAAACAATTGTCGTTGTTAGGACAGGAAGGAAACTCGTAAAAATTGTCAAATATATATATATATATATATATATATATATATATATATATATATATATATATGAAAATGATATATGAAGGAAAAAGAGAAAAAAAAAAGAAAAAAAAAGAAAAAGAAAAAAAAAAGAAAAAAAAAATAAATGTAAAAAAAATTTATTTATAATAATCCACGATATTAATGTATACAGCTTGTTAATATATTATTGATAGCTTATTCCTGTGAACATCTTGGGGGAAAAAATAAAAGAAGTTCATTATTTTCTATATAATTTCTCTCTCTCTCTCTCTCTCTCTCTTTTTCACGTACATGTAATTTAGGTTATAAATTTCTTTCTATACATCCTCCAAGTTTTTTTTTTTAGCCGCCATATTTATAAGTTAACCTACAAATTAGGTAACTTGGTAATCAAAAATATGTTTGATCGATAATACAGTAACCTTTGTTAAAGAAAATTTTATTTTATAAAAGTACGGAATACACGAGTGAAATTTTAATTATAATCAACAAAAAAAAAAAAAGAAAAAAATATGTCAGCACATCGAAAAGAAAATTTGGATTTCGTCGAACGAGCCGAAATTCCTAGAAATTTTCTCGAAGGCGTTAAAGAATTGTATTTGTCCAAACAAGAGGAACGGGATATCAAGTAAATATAATATGTATGTCGATAAAATAGATAAATTGAATGTATTGAAATTGAATTTATTTATTTTTTCTTTCTTTTTTTTTTTTTTTTCTTTTTTTTTTTCTTCAAATTATCCTCTTTAAATAGAAAATATCCGGAATGGGACGTTCCGAGAATTTCACCGGCATTCGAATTAATAAAAACATTTCGCGATTTGAATATTTCTGAAAATAAATTACGTGAAAAATGGAACGAACAAGAAATCGAAAGAAAGGAAATGGACGCCCAATGGAAGGAATTACGTGAACAGGAATTAATTTTTCGAGAATCGTTCATTAAATATAATAATTTTGTTAAAGAGAATCAAGAAAAACGGCAACGCTCGAAACAAAAAATTCTAGGAGAGCGGGAAAGACAAAAGCAATATCAGACAGATGTAAATGATTTAAAAAAAAAAAAAAAAGAATTATCAATTCTTTTATTATTATTATTATTATTATTATTATTATTATTATTATTATTAATATTATTAATATTATTATTATTAGTAATAGTAGTAGTAGTAATAATAATTTTTAAATGTAATTAACATAAATATTTGTTTAGATTGAAAATTTACAAGAGAGATTGAATTATATGAAAGGAATTCGTGAGAAGATGGAAAAATATGTTGGAATATATAAAAAGTATCAAGATTATCTCGAAAAAGTTATCAGCGAGACAAAACAGTTTAGATCGATAACAGAAATTTTTGAACGTTATGAAAATTTGATCGAAGTTAAAAGATCATTATCCGAGCAGCAAGAGAAAAATATTGAATTATTGGAGGAGACCGAAGCAGAGATAGTATATTATATTCATTATTTATTTTCATTTTTTCTTTTTTTTTTTTTTCTTTATTCTTTTTTATTATCATTCTAACAATTTCATTGGATATTTCTTTTTTTTTTTTTTTCCTTTTTTTTTCTTTTTTTTTTTAACGTTCATTACTTTTTTTTAGTATCGCATGACGGAAGCCAAGTCGCAGACATTAATCAGATTGAACAACAAATTGTCAACGCTTCAAGGAAGATACGAGAAAGCGAAGATCGAAGTATTAAAATGGGAAATGTTAATCACTAAAATAAAAGAGGCAGCCATAGGGAAATATTTAGAATTGGCAAGAGTTAAAGATTGTAGTAAAAATATTTATCATCAGATATGTAAAAGAAAGGAAAGATTACCAATATTAGATGACAATGATATTGAACATCAATTGCTCGAAATCAAACGTACTATATTAGAATTAAGACGTATTATATATACGATTAAAAAAGAGACAAAGAAATGACGTTACAATTGAGATATATATATATATATATATATATATATATATAATTTTAATTATTAATAAATTTACATACTCCACATCGATAGACAATATTACGTTTATTTATTTATTAGGATTGGAAACTATGAAACGGGCGTTCTTGTTTAGTTATTTATTTTCATTGAACACCCGTTTCATAGTTTCCAACCTAATACTTATATATTAGATTGTAAACTATGAAACGGGCGTTATCGTTTAGTTATTTTTTTTCATTCAACGCCCGTTTCATACTTTCCAACCTAATATTTATTTATATGAAAAAAAAAAAAAAAAAAAAAAAAAAAAAAAATAATTCAATAATATTCATTGATAACGCTTTTGTATGACTTTTCTAGCAGCCGGTAAACGACAACCGGATACATTATGAAGTAATTCGGAGAAATCACTTTCAAGACGTATATTCAATTTCTCTATTGCTTCTTCTCGAGATAGAGGTATTTCTAAACCTTCGGTCATCACTTGCATTTCTTCTTTCTCGATGCAGCTAAATATATATATAAATATATATATATATATATATTTATATTCGAATGTAGTCCCAATTTTTTTTTCTTTTTTTTTTCTCCTTTTTTTTTTTCAAATGAATGATGAAGGATATAGCAGGTGTGAATATTAGGAAAGGAATTCATGAAAGGATTATTAACTCTCTATAATTCTCTATGATCTCGTATAAAGTATTGAAAATGAATTGTTTGATTTAAATCATGAGTTAATTTAATTCTTTCATTGATCATTGATTATTGAGAGTTAAAGGAATGGATAATAATTATTAAGAAGGACTTACAGTACACAGGGTTGAGTAGGAGCTATTTCTGTGAGAGATGGAACTTTCAATTTTGGTTTCTTATCTTCGTCCAATCTCAATTGCGATGCCATAGTTGCTTTATCGACCCAATGAACTTTATGCATCATTTCTGTTATACGTTTCTCTATAATATTTAGATATAGCATAACGTTGCTCATAGTCACATGTGTATTGTCACCGAGTAATTGTAGAATAGGTGAATTATCACATTTAACAATTTTAAAGAGAGATTCTATACCTTTTAACATTTTCTCTATATCTTGATCGCACTAAATAGAAAAAAAAAAAAAAGAAAAGAATTTTAAATATTATAAAAATTATTGTTTAAGATTAGAAATAAAATTTTTACATTATTAAGTTCTTCTTCGGCTTCATTGGCTAACTTTGTTTGTTCTTCCAATTGATCTGTAATATTTTTCAATGTTTCCACCTGTTGTTTTTCTCTAAACTCATGCAACAATCTTGCCTCATCAATGGCAATCGTCAATTCTGTCATTTTCGTTTGAAGACATTCCATTTCATCATTCAGTTCATTGACATAATTGAAAAGTGCAAAATTTTCTTCCTCTTGTTTAACAAAATAAGCTACAAGACTGTCAATATTGTTCTCCCCTAAATAACATTGAAATTAATAAAAAAAAAAATTATAATAAAAATTATAATAAATAAAAATTAAAAAAATATGATATTATTACCTGTAAATTCTTTCATCGTATTGAGAATATGAGTATAAGTAGCTATTTTATCTTGTTGTTCTTGTTTTTTAGCAGCTCTCTCGGCTTCCTGTTTAATTTGCAAGTCTATAGTTTTTCGATATTGACCTTTAACACCGAGAAATTCTTGTAATTTCATTTCGTTGTCCAATGTACGCTGAAGTTCACACATCTCTGCTTTATGAGCATCAAAATCTCTCATAGCTCTATGAAAGAAAAAGAAAAAGAAAAAAAAAAAAAAAAAAAAAGAAAAAAGAAAAAAAGAATTTGCAAATAATCATCAAAGAAATGTAAAATATTTTTATATCTTAAAGGAAATAAAAATGATACTTTTCACGAAGTGCCTGAGTCTTGTTCATCTCTTCATCCCTTTGATTAAAAGTTAAAGTAGCCTGTTCTATCAGATCATTAATAATTTGTTTTCCTGTATTCAATTGTCCAACAAGTTTATTCCAAAGTGTAGTAAATTGTGTTCTCTCTTTTAATAATGATTCAATCTCTTCACGAAGCTTAACATTCTCTGCTATTATCATATTAAATCTTCTCATACCAACTTCCAATCGATTTTCTAACATTAAGATGAGTTTATGTCGTTTGAAACTGTTCTCCTTAGCTTGTACATCAGTTGGAATTTTTCTTCTTAATACTGTAACTTCTTTCGTTATCTATACAAATATATACATACATACATACATATATATATATATATATATATATATATATATATATATAAATTTAATTTTATTAGAATCAATTAAGTTTTTATAAGATGATAAATATAACAAAAAAAAAAAAAAAAAAAAAAAAGAAGAAGAAAAGGAATATAAAAGACATTGGTAATACCAGTGACCTGTCCAATTTGCCTTTTAAGTTCACCGATTTGTTGTTTTTCAAATTTGATCGAATCAATAAATTTGGAACGTTGATCGAACAATTCTTTCAACTTAACATCATCCATCTCGTCCTTCTTAATAAATGTCTTTGATTTGGCTGATTTAATAGCAAGCAATAATTCAGCTTTCTCATATTCCAATCGTGCAATCATAATCTGTTGATTACGAAGTTGAAGACTGCCTTCCTCAGAACATTTCATACGATCATTCTCCATTATCCTATATTGTCTCTTCAATCTGGTTAATTCAATTTCTGGCATCATCTCCATCTCCAAAGCATCCTGGCCAGGTCTTAAGAATTGCATTTTTATTTATTTATTTATTTCTTTTTTTTTTTTGATAATCCTATTTATTTACTTCTTTTCTTCTTTTAATTTTTTTTTTTTTATTTTTTTATTTTTTTTTTTACTTCTCTCTCTCTCTCTCTCTCTCTCTCTCTCTTTTTCTGTATATTAATTAAAAAGTTGGATTTTCCTGTTGTAATCTTTCTGAAAATTGTATTTTATAAATGTACTTGATGATTATAGTTTTTCCTTTTTTTTTTCTTTTTCTTTTTGAACCTTCGGTAATATTGTCTATCAGGGACATTTGAGAAAGACATCTGCTGTCTATTGCTGAGTTTCGACAGCTGTTGTGTTTATATATATATATATATATATATATATATATATATATATATATATATATATATATAAACCTATGCGTCCATCACTTTGTTGATTTTCTCGGTTGCCAGGCACACCAATTCGTTTCAGGTACTATGCATTGCCTGGAAATCATCTAAAGAAAGAAAGGAACAGAGAGATAGAAAAAAGAAAAGAGGGAGAGAGAGAGCGAGAGAGAGAGAGAGAGAGAGAGAGAGAGAGAGAGAGAGAGAGAGAGAGAGTGAGGGAAAGAGAGAGGAAATCGAAGAAACTTTTCTACATTAGATGTTACATTCATCTGTAGAAACAGAGGATCTATTTGCTAATGTTTTGCTCAATGTTATATAAAATATGGCTGTGAGTTAAATATAATTATATATGTTTTTAGATTCCGGTTGGACACGGACGATGAAGAAGAAGGTCTAAAGTTTGCGTCATTTAATTTTGCCATAAGCGTGAACTCGTAATTATTATTATTATTATTATTATTATTATTATTATTATTATTATTATTATTATTATTATTATTATTATTATTATTATTATTATTATTATTATTATTATTATTATTATTATTATTATTATTATTATTATTATTGTTATTAATGTTGTTGTTGTTGTTGTTGTTATTATTTTATTTTATTTTTTGGCTAATTCTTTTTTTCTCCTTTCTTTTTTTTCTTTTTTAGAAAGAGATGATTCAATTATGAAATCATATGAGTTTTAATCCATGGATTTAATTAATGGTGATAGAAAAATAATGTTTGTATATACGGCACTGTTTTTCAATAAGTGTACAATATGTGTATATATATATATATATATATATATAATGGTAATAAATATATATTAATATGGTAATAATGAGTTATGAAAATAATATCTTTTAAAAAAAATTATATGCATATATATATATATAAATAATTATATAAATATATTTTTTGTAATATAGAAATAATAAATTATGAAAATAAGGTCTGTTAAGAAAGAAATATATATATATATATTTTTTTTTTTTTAATATGATAATAATTATTAAGGTCTGTTAAAAAAAGATTATATATATATATATATATATATATATATTTTTTTTTTTACTTAATATGATAATAATAAATTATGAAAATAAGATTTGTTCAAAAAAAGAAAAAGAAAGATATTATAATAAGTGATTGAAAATAATGCAGTTTTTCTTTTATATATGAAAAAAATTTTAACATAAATAATAAGTTTTATCTGGACAAAAAAGAAATATATATATATATATATATATATATATGATTAAAAAAAAAAAAACAAAAATTAAAATTTTATCTGAAAATAATTTGACTACTAATATTATACTAATAGAAATATCTAATATAATTTAATCCATAAATACATATCATAATCTATATATACATATATATATATATATATATATATATATATATATATGATACCATACAATATATAATACCATAATCCATAAATATATATATACATATGTATAAGTGAAAGTAAGAAAAATGTTAAAATAATGATTGAGAATGTTTTTTTTTTTTTTTTTACAATTACAGATAAAAAATATTGAGATAAATACATTTAAAGTTGAGGAATGTGAGTATACCATTGACTACCACCCGGCTGAATATGATCTATAATGATTTCCGTGCGATCGACTCAGGTGGCTGCCCGGCCGCCAGGTGTCGAGCGTAGTGGTGGTAAAAGCGTAGTGGTGGGGGAAGAGCGTTACATTAGAACGTAGGAGTCGGTCGCGCGTGCGATTAGTTCGCTGACGGTGGGGAAGGTCGACGGGTCGATCGGTAATACAAAGGTGAAACCTTTGCCAAGCCGTTCACACGTTAGAATAAATCGATTATGCTGTATAACGTTTAACTATGATCTTTATTCTGAATATTCTAGAATATATGGTTATGAATTAAGAAAATGAACAATACGCGCTTGTATATACATATATATGCATATATATATATATATGTACATGTGTGAATTTTTTCAAGCGCATATAATAAAACATTAATAAAAGATTACTTTAGAAATATATTATAAATTTCAATGGGAGATTTTGTAAGAATTATTTTCAAACGTTACTTTCTTTCGTTAAAATTAATTTTAAATTGAAAATTTATATCGTAAACATTATTATACGATGGAATTTCATTTAGTTAAAATAATTTTCAAATTGAAAAAATTTATTTCGCGAAAATAATTATACCACGTAATTTTCATTATGTCAAGATAATCTTCAGACGCAATTTTATTTAATATAAAATTATTTTCAAATCGCAGTCTCATTTTGTAAAAGTAAATTTTCTAAGATCTAACTTTTTTTTTTTTTTTTTTTTTTTTTTTTTTTAAATAACACTCAGACGCAACTTCATTCATTTATAATAATTATCAGACGCAATCTTTATTCATTTCTAACAATTTTCAAGAAAAAACTTTTATTTCTTTAATTAAAAATAATTTTCAAAATTTTATTCATATAAATATCATTTCAAGGCAAAATCTTGCTTATTTATTAATTTTTTTCCTTTTTCTCTTTAATTATTCTCTAGGCCAAAAATGTGAATTTTTGGAAAAAGAAACAAAGGGAAAAGAGAAAATAATTTTGTCGATCTTGTTTTTTAATAATTATTATTATTATTAATAAATATTTTTTTTTCTTTTTATTAACAAAAAAAAAGAAAAAGAAAAAAAAATAGACGAATCAAACTTGTCAATTCGAAATACGCGTAATCAATCATATGTGTATTTTACGTATCAATGTATTTACACCCGCAATGCGCGTTAAATTCCCCGCTGCCCTCTCTATTAATCCGTAGATTAAAAGCCGACAACGACGGGAGTCCTCGTCGTTGGATCGTAGGAATTCGGTCGTATTCGTCTATCTTCGGATCAACTCGGGTGTGCGGGAGTACGTACGAGCCAACGTACGCCGATGGGTATTCACGGGAAGACCTCAGTACGCTTCGAGCGTTCGTACGTGACGGACGTATCAATAGATTTATTTTCTTTCTTTTACAAAGTTAAAGAGGGGGGAAAAAAAAAGAAAGAAATAAAAGAACGATGGATTCCGTAATATTTATTTTCCGTTCAACGTGCCCGCGGTGAGTCATTACCTGCCGTAACGTATGTGTATAGTAAACAACAGTCAGGTTATATACGTCGTCATAGTGAAGTGTTACTGTATATATATATGTGTGTGTCTGTATACGTGCCTTTGAAAAATGTTTCGCATTATTTTATTTTTCGATATTTTTACGATGGGACAACTTTTGTTAAACTCAAACGTTACTTTATCGTAATTTCAACGAAAAAGAAAAAACGAATATAAATATATATATATATATATATATTTATATACATTATATACATATATATATATATATATATATATGTATAAATACGCGTGATATATATTATTTTTTATTCGATACATGTAATAAATTAAAATATCGATAGGAACGATGAAAATAAAAAAGAAAGACAATAGCTTTGATAGATAAATAGATAGATGAATTTTGTAAAATGTTATTTGATTTCAAAAATTTTCACACACACACACACACACACACACACACACACACTCTCTCTCTCTCTCTCTCTTTTATTCTCTTTTATTACATCGGCTAATCTTATCAATTTAACGTCGCCATATTTAATTTATTGAGAGAGAGAGAGAAATAAATTTCGTAGAGAAATTTTATAAGGGTTGGGGTGGGGGCGGTGGGGGTTAAAAAAGAGAAAAGAGTGTATTAAAAAAGAAAAAGAAAAAAAAGAAACAACGGAGAGAAAGAAAAAATAAATTCGAGGATGCTGCCAAAGAAGGAGTCCCAACAACAACAACAACATCATCAACAACAGCAACAACAGCAACAACAACTACAACTACAACAACAACAACAAAAGCAACAACGACAACAGGTAGAGCCTTATGCTCTCGAAGACATGATATCGGATTTACAAGCTAGAAGAAGAAGTTCCCTCGATCACGAGGAGACCCTACAAGATCCAAGCGAACTTCTGAGGCAACGTGAAAGGGATCTTGTTCTTGCCGCTGAACTTGGCAAGGCCTTGCTCGAAAGGAATCAAGAATTAACAAGGCAAAGCGAGTTATTGGCCGACGAATATGCCGCGAAACTGGAGGTGAGTCGGATTGTAAGTTTCAATTCTTTTTTTTTTTTTTTTTTTTTTTTTTTTTGCACCATTGGAATTCTCCTTCTCTTTTTTTCTTCTTCTTTTTTTCTCTTGTTCTGTTTCCTATTTTTTGCTTCTTCTTCTTTTCTCTTTTCTTTATCTTTTTTTGATTTTTTTTTTTTTTTTTTTTTTTGATTCTGATTCCGTTCATCCTGCTTTCAATCGGACCATTTTAAATATCGTATTATTTTGGGCTCTAGCTGGTTTGTTTTCTTTTTTCTCTTCGTTTTTGCTTATTTTTTTGTTTTTTTCTTTTTTTTTTTTTTTAATTCTATTTTATTCATACCACTTTTAAGTTATATCTTTTTTCTTTTTTTTCTTTTGCGACCTGATCTGATTTTTTTTTTTTTTAGGTTCTTTTTTCGTTCTTCTCTCTCTTTTTTGTTTTTTTTTCTTTTTTTTCTTTTTTTTTGTTTTAATTCTATTCCGTTCATTCCATTTTTAATCGAACTATTTCGGATATTGTACATTGGATCGAATTGTATTATTTTTTTTTTCTTCTTTTGCGAGCTGATTTGTTTTTCTTTTATGTTTATTCGTTCGTTTAATTTCTTCTTCTTTTTTTTTTATTTTTTTTTTTTTTATTTTTACTCCTTTTCTTTTTTCTTTTCTCATTTTATTTCTTTTTTACTTTTCACGCGTACTGCGTATCAACAGAATTATCGTTAACAATTGTCATATTTAATCTTATTTTTTCTTTTATTTATTTATTTATTTATTTATTTATTTTTGATTCTATTCCGTTCATCACATTTTTAATCGAGCAAAATTATATATATATATATATATATATATATATATATAAATATTATTTCTTAAATATATTTTATTTATTATAACAATTAATATATTACTAAATAATAAATATATCGATTAATATTATAGATGATTAAAAAAATTTCTCCCCTATATCTAATTAATTTCTAACGTTTTTGATTTATTTACGATCGTAGTACCAGTGACGAAAGAACGAAAGAAAAGAAATAAGTAGGGGGAAAAAAAAATATACATATATATATATATATGTATGTATGTACAATACACATATAGAGAAACGTGCGAATTTTCGTAATTACGGTTTTACGGAGCTTAGAAAACGTTATCTATCACATTGCAAGAAATTGCAATAGCAATCGCATAATACAGTAGTGAGAATTATACATTTAAACGTTCTCTATTCCAACTTACGCACGAAAACACGAGTACGAGTATATAAATATAAGAAGAAAGAAAAGGGGGTCGGGCGGGAGGAGTGGCGGGAGCGGGTGAGGAGGTGAAAGAAAAGAAAAGAAAAGAAAAGAAAGGAAAAGATAAAAAAAGAAGAAGAAAAAAAAAATATATACACATTACGAAACTTGAAAAAGGCGGAAGAAGTTTCGCTTGGCCGACTGAACTACAACAATGTACAGTGGTATAGTATATGTACCACTTTATTACTATGACATATGTGTATGTGTGTGTGTGTTGTGCGTGTATAATATTGAATTTGTCAAATAAATAATATCGAAATTCATATTTAGTTTAGATCCTAAATAAATAATAGATTGGGGTTTTTTTTTTTTTTTTCAATTCTTTTTTTTTTTTTTTTTTTTTTTTTTACATTTCAAATATAAATTTAGAAATTATATTATATTATATATGTATGTATGTATATATATGTAATATTGAATTTGTGTTAACAAATAATTTTTCAAAATTTTATTATTTTACTTATTATTTTAATATGTAATATATATTATTTTATTAAGTTTTATATATATGTAAAGAAAGTATACTTTCTTGAGTTATATATTTATTAATATTTAAATATTATAATTTTATATATATATAATGTTATATATATATATATATATTAATGTTAATAATTTTTTTATATACTTATATATATTTATAATTTATATATCACACAATATAATGTTTTTAAATATATATTAAATTTAGACAGACACACACACACACACACACACACACACACATATATATATATATATATATATATATATATATATATATAATTAGCATTATAATTTTCGACAATAGTCATTTAAGGAAAGAAAAGGGGAGAAAAAAGAAATAAATTAAATGAATACAATGTGCATATTCACATTACATATAACTTGTCGTCGATGTGTATTAGATTAAATGGAGGAAGAAAAAGAAGAATGAAAAAAAAAAAAAAAGAGAAAAAAGAAAAGAAATAGAAAAGAAAATAGATGAATTACTCTGGAAGTGCATCTAATTTCCAATGCAATGAAAATCTCTCGGTTGGCTGCATTCGTCGTGAAATGTGTATTTGAAATGTTTCGTTTCGTATCTCTTAGAATCGGTGCTCCGATTTCAGCGAAATCTCGCGATGGAGAAACGCGTACGTAAATCTATCTTATTCACTGATTTCGAACTTTCGTTTTCTTTTTTTCTTTTTTTTTTTTTTTTTCCTTTTCTTTCTTCTCTTTTTTTTTTCTCTTTTTCCCTTTCGTTTCCTCTTCCACTTATTTTTACATATGTATAGTTAGAATACACATACACATCCATAAATATAATAATATATATATATATATATATATATATATATATATACACACACACATAATATACATAGAGGGGAATTTAAAA
>NC_140834.1:1135000-1162500 GCF_050613455.1 Vespa mandarinia | reverse complement strand
AAAAAGAGAGAGAGAGAGAGAGACTACTGTAATAAACATTGTAAATTCATTTATATCTCGTATGTATGTACATGAATATATGTATGAAATGTATGTATATATGTATGTCAAACATACATAATAAAAATATTAGATATTATTCTTGTGAGATTGATAAAAAAAAAAAAAGAAATATTTTAATTACTCAATCATCGTATATAATCAAAAAACGTCGGCAAGACAAAAGTGTAATTTTTTTCTTTTTTTTTTTTTTTTTTTTTTTTAAATAAATTATTCCCACGTCGAGAACTTGTTATGTCAGGTTTTTTTTTTTTCTTCATATTATAAAACTCCAAGATCAGCTCGTCACAATCGTTATGGCCCAATTGCGCGTCCAACTTGTCTCGAAAAGGAATAATTGATTTTTGTTATTATAAAGAAGAAGTTTAAAGGAAGACCGAAAAGAACTTTTTAAAAAAATTGTTGTTTTTTTACAATTGGGAACTTTTGGATCTTCGATTAGGGACTTTCAGGCCTGTTTAGTTACTTTAAGACCCAATCTAGTGACTTGAAGACCCTGCCTAGTGACTTTAAGGCCCTGTCTAGTGACTTTAAGACCCTACATAGTTACTTTAAGGCTCTGTATGGGGACTTTTAGTCCTGCCTAGGGATTTTTAGGTTTGTCTAGGGATTTTTTAAATATACTTTTCGTCTTTTTTTTTTTTTTCTTGACAGTTTTAAACACACCAAATCCGACGACAATGATAGACTGTCCCAAGTTCAATCAAGAGGTATCATGTACGTAATGCTTGATCGTAATTGTAGGAAAGCATTTTGAAAGATATAAAGAGAGAGATAGAGTTAGAAATAGAGAGAGAGAGAGAGAGAGAGAGAGAGAGAGAAAGAGAGGAAGAAAGAAATAGAGAGATCATAGTAAAAGAATGATTACGCATCGAATGCGCTTTTCCTTTTCAATATTTATCACGGTAACACAGCGGTAACGTGGGTAAAGTGGTAAAGTGGTAATGTTTGCGGAACATTTTCCTTCTCCTATCTCATATTTTTTTTTTTTTTTCGCGATTGCATTAACATGAAAACGGGAAGCATTGGTATCGTACGTACCTACATATATATATATATATATACATACGTTACATATGTATTTATATATTTATATATATATATATACATGTATATGTATATGTATGTTTGTATGTATGTATGTATACATCTTGCGGCATCATGCGGCACGCTTCGTTGCTCTTGATGGAGATGCGTTCTACCCCAAAAAATTTTACTTTTATATATATATATATATATATATATATATATATATAAAAGCAACCATAAATAATATTCTTCGTGCATCCTGGATGAATAATGTTAAAAAAAAAAAATAAAAAAATAAAAAAAAAAATGACAAAAAAGAGGAAAAGAATTTTTTTCAACTTTTTCTATTTTTAGTTTTATTTTTATTACTATTTTTTTTTTATTTTTTTGTTTTTTTTTTGTTTTTTCCTTTTTAGCGAATCAATTCAATAATTCAAGTCATGCGCGACTTAATTAATAATAAATAAATAAATAAATAAATTATTTGTTCGTAAGATGATAGTAAGATGATTAATAAATGTAATTTTCAATTTTTACGAAAAAATTTTATTGAAGATATCAATAAGGCGTATAATAACGAGCATGAACAATGGCAATAAAATTTCATCGATTTATGTATATTATGTAAAAAAAGAAAACAAATGGTAGAAAGAAGGAAAGAAAGAAACGAAAGAAAAGAAAAAAGAGAAAAAAAAGAAAAAAGAAAAAAAGAAACGAAAGAAAATAAAACCAAAAGAAAATTATTCTGAAACAATTAAACGAAGATAAAATAACCATAACCGAGTTCACTTTCGAAATTAAATCCCCGGGCAAAGATCTTTATATCATGATTTACGATCTGTAAGATCATCATCATCATCATTATCAGCATCATCGTCATTATCATCATCAGCATCATCAATGATCATCGTAAGAATTTCATGAATCATTACGAAAAATCTTCAACCTTAACGATTCAACCTAAATCAGATTCTCCATAAGTGTGAATATAATTTTACATTTCTAATGGGAAATGCAGGGACGATGATCTCATATTGTTATTATTATTTATTTCTTTTTCTTTCTCTATTTCTATATCTCTGTCTCTTTCTAGCTGGTATCTCATTTGTATTGGTACACCGTAATAGCTTATAGACATGCCAGAGAATTAATTATTATGTTGAACAACAAGAAGTTTCTCTCTCTCTCTCTCTCTCTCTCTCTCTCTTCCTTTATTTATCTATCTATCTATCTATTTATCTATCTCTCTTTTTTTTTCTCATTGAACAGAGATTAGACAGTCTGTAGCCTACACGAAACAGACCGGAAGTATTAGTCTCTCTCTCTCTCTCTCTCTCTCTCTCTCTCTCTCTTCCTCTATCTATTTATCTATCTCTCTCTCTCTCTCTCTCTATTTTGTAAAAGTAGATCGTTAAAGATAGTTTAGATATATTAAGAATATTCAAGGAACGTTCTACCCTCTTTATTTGACCTATCTGTCTCTATTTCTTGAAGGGATGAAAAGGAGAGATGAGAGAAGGGAAGAAAACGAAGGAAGAACAACGAACGTACAATTTTATAGATCCTATAGGATCTATACGATTTATAATATCTATAGGATTCATCGGTGACGTTCGTTGTTCTGTTTAATAATTTATTTTTATTTCATTTTATTTAATTAGTTTTTCCTTTTTTAATTTTTTTTTTTTTAATTTTATTTTACTTTTTTATTTATTTATTTATTCTTTTTTTCTTTCTTTTTTTTTTTTTTTTTTTGAAAGATTTTTTTCATTGTTTGTATAATCTCTCACTTTTTTTTTTTTTTTTTTTTGTAATGATTACGGAAGATTTTTTGATCATCGATCATCAGGTAATACATTCGTTGTTCGTTTAATCTCACATTTTTATTTCATTTCATTTTATTTTATTTTATTTTATTTTATTTATTCATTTATTTATTTTTTTTTATTTTCATACTTATTTATTTATTTTTTTTTTTTTATGAAGATTACAAAGATTCCTTGATCGATCATTTGATGATAATACGTCGGTTAAAGTTACTAGACGTTCTTTTTCTTTTTTTTTTTTTTTTTTTTTATTAGTTTCTTTTGTTCGTTTGTTTATTTTTTTTTACAGATATATTTCCTTTGTCATTTGAAAGATCATCAATCCCAATTATTTATTTTATTTCCTTTCTTTTTCCTTTCCTTTTTTTTTTTTTCTTTTTTTTTAATATCTCGTTTAACGACACTTTTTGTCTCGTCTAGGGACTTTTTTTAGGATCTAGAGGAATACTTTCTATGGTATTAAATTCATCCGATATCAAAAAAAAAAAAAAAAAAAAAAAAAAGAAAAAAAAAAAAATAAATAAAAAAGAATGGAAGAAGAAAAAAGAAGAAGTGTAAAAAAAACAGAAAATAAAAGAAGAAAAAAAAACGAAAAAGAGAGAGAGAGAGAGAGACAGAGAGATGTTATAGATATAGACAGAGAGATAAACTCGTTTTGGCCGCAGTATGCATATCTCTAAGCGGTGAGCCGCATATCGCTTCGCAAATGAGCTCGCATTACGAATTGTAATTTGAGTAGAATAGAATAGAATAATGTAGAGTAAAAGAGAGGAGAGGAGAGAGACAGAGTGAGAGAGAGAGAGAGAGAGAAAGAGAGAGAGAGGATTCTTAACCACCAGATCTCCCCTCACCCACCCAACTCCCACCCAGCTCCTATCTCACCCCTCTTGGACCCCCTTTCCACCATCACCACCACCACCATTACCATCCCCAACTCCTCTTTCTCGTCATTTACTTAGAATAGAAAGTGCATATGCAATTTTTATTTATTTTTTTTTATTTTTCTTTCATACTTTTGTTACCATTTTGTTCTTCTATGATTTCATTTCGATTTTTATATTCACGTTCAAGTGAATATAACTCGTGGAGGGTGGAGGGGGGGGAAGAAAAATGAATTTCAAGGATAAAATCCCTTTCCAGTGCAAACTGAGAAATTGATTTTCTTCGTTGTTTATTCGTGGCATTGAACGAAATACGAGAGACAATTTGAATCAGTATGTCCTTTGAGAGTAGAATTTACTTGCTGTTACTAACTTTCAATGGTTTTATTCAATGAGGAAATTACTTTTTTTTTTCCTTTTTTTTTCTTCTTCTTCTTTTCCTTGCCTCTTTCTTTTTGACGAATGCAAGAGAGGAAGGAGGAGGAGCTGAAGGGAGCAGAGAGAGAGAGAGAGAGAGAGAGAGAGAGAGAGAGAGATTCAAAGAAGTCATTATCTGAATTGAATTATTTTAACGTATGGTTTTATTCGAGAAAAAGAAAGAAATGATTGTTTTCTTTTTTTTTTTAATTTTTTTTTTCTTTCATTGATTTTTTTTTGTTCTTTTTCTTCTTTTAAAGACACTCTCGTAAGTACCATTCATTTGGATTTTTTTAATTCCTTCTTTTTTTTTTTTTCTTTTTTTTTTTTTTGCTCTCTCCCCTTAACACGTGTAACGTATGGTTTCGTCTGGAGAAAGTTTTTTTTTTTTTCTTTTTTTTTTTTTTTTTTTTTTTTGGAAATGTGTTAAAGAAGTTATCATTTGGATTTAATTATGTTAATGTATAGTTTTATTCGAAGGCAAAGAGCTATTCTTTTTTTTTTTTTTTTGGAGAACCTCTCAAAGGAGCCATTATTTGGATTTTTCTTTTTTTTTTTTTTTTAATTATTTTAACGCATATACGATTTTGTCTGGAAAGAAGAAATTTTTTTCTTTTTCTTTTTTCTTTTTTTTTTTTTTTTTTTTTTTTTTTTTTTTTTTTTTTTTTTTTGGAGAAAGTGTGTTAAGGAAGTTATTATTTGGATTGAATTATTTTAATGTATGGTTTTATTCGAAGAAAAATAACTATTTTTGTTTTATTTATTTATATATATATATATATATATATATATATATTTTTTTTTTTTAGAAAGCGTTAAGGAAGTCATTATTTCGATTGAATTATTATTAATATACGTTTTTGTTCGAAAAAGGAAAACAAACATAAAATTGTAGAAAAGAATTATTTTCGTTTAACAAAAAAAGAAAAGAAAAAGAAAAAAGAAAGAAAGAAAAAAAACCGAAGAAAAAATCTTATGCAAGACGTATATTTCAAAGAAGGAAGAAAGGAAGGAGAGAAGAAAAAAAAAAAAAAAGAAAAAGAGAAAAGAAAAAAAGAAGGTAAAAAACGGAGAGGAAAAAAAGAAAGCGCCAAGAGTCGATAAAAATGAATTTAAATCTTTCGATCATCGCGATCGCAAAAAAAAAAAAAAAGAGAAAAAAGGAAAAAAAAAAAGAAAAAAAGAGAAAAAAGAAAAAAGAAGAAAAACAGGATGATTTCGTCAAGGACGAATGCATTTCATTCTACGTGACTCATTCCTGGTAACGAATAAGGAGAAGAAAAAAAAAGAAAGAAGAAAAGAAAAAAAGAAAAAAAGAAAGAAGGTAAAAATAAAAGTAAAAATAAAAATAAAATAATGGCAGAGCGATTGCGTACAGGTTTGTGTAACGATGAAACCATTTTTCGAAAGTTATCAAGGTCGATCGAAGATTATAGCAATCGTTTGCAAAATTTTTTCTTTTTCTTCTTCTTCTTCTTCTTTCTCTCTTCTTTCCACTTTATAATCGAGTGCAATCGAACATACGCTTTGACGATAAACTTTATCTTATCTCGATATGTTTACGTCGATAAAATATATGTATAATAAAAGAGAGAGAGAGAGAGAGAGAGAGAGAGAGAGAGAGAGAGAGAGAGAGAGAGAGAGAGAGAGAGAGAGAGAGAGAGAGAGAGAGAGATAGAGAGAGAGAGAGGGACAGAGAGAGAGGGAGAGAGAGAGAGAGAGAGAGAGAGAGAGAGATGAGATTAGCACAAGGACGAAGCCAAAAGTTTCAAAGTGAATTGAAAAATCGATTATTATCTTTCGAGATATTTTTAAGAGGATTATTATCGTATATTTCGAAACAATGTCTTTTGGATTTTAAATCGCAAATTTTCGTTCGCTTGTAACGAACGATTGGATCGATTTAAAAAAATTTTTAAATTTTTAAAAATCATTGAAAGAAAATTTGTCTGATTTTCTCACTCAAAATCTTTTTGAGTGAAAATACTTTTTTTTCTTTTTTTTTTTTTTTTTGTGATCATTCGATCAATTCCAACATCTTTTCTAATATCAGATATATGACTCACCGATTGATTCGAAAGAATGAGAGCTTAGGTGCGTGAGGTGGGAGGTGGTGGGAGGTAAGGGGTGATGGGTGGGAGGGAGGGATTTTAAATTGGAGAACTCAGGAGAGAGACTGTACTATGGTATAGTTACTTAATTATCCGTTCTTTCTATCCACTCACTCTGCTAATTCTCGTATTATGTTGTTATGGTTGTGCAACGATCATGCATTTACAGTGGTTAGTCACGACGACGACGACGACGACGACGATGACGCTATGTAACCGATCGAATTTGTTATCTTAATGCGCGATATTGAAGTACAGTATAGAAGATAGATCATGTTCAAAAAACAATTATATATATATGTATATGTATATGTATATGTATATGTATGTGTATGTATTCATGTTCAAAATTTAAAAGAAACTTCATTAATTATTATAAATAATGCAATAAAAATATATTACGATTTAATAATGATAATAAGAAGATATATATATATATATATATATTTGATGAATGAAATTATATTAGAAATATATTAGAAATATTGAAGGTAATATGTTTATTAGTAGTCATATTTAATTACAGCAAATAATAATAATAATAATAATAATAATAATAATAATAATAATAATAATAATAAAAATAAAAATAATTTAGATATGTTTGATGAATGAAATTATATTAGAAATATATTAGAAATATTGAAGGTAATATGTTTATTAGTAGTCATATTTAATTACAACAAATAATAATAATAATAATAATAATAATAATAATAATAATAATAATAATAATAATAATAATAGTACATGTATGTCTAATGAATGAAATTATGTTAGAAATATATTAGAAATATTGAAGGTAATACGTTTATTAGTAGTAATATTTAATTAAAATGATGTAATTCCTCGATCATTATAATAATTAATTTTCATATATCCAAGTGAAAAGATAATCATAATTGAAGAAAAAGGAAGAAAAAAAAATCAATAAAAAATTCAAAAGAAAAAGGAAAGAAGCACTGATTCTTTTTTTTTTTTTGATCACTAAACTGAACAATAAAAAAAAAAAAATATCGAAATGAAATTTCATTCGTGATTATCATTTTCATTAGAAAAAAAAAAAAAAAGAAAAAAATACTTTTGTTCATCTAATAAAAATTAACAAAATTTTAAAGTTGGTCGAAATAATTTCCACAAAAAAAAAAAGAAAAAAAAAAAAGAAAAAGAAAAAGAAAAAAGATTTCATTCACGAAAGCATTAACGTAATTTCTATTTTCTTCTTCTTCGTCTTTTTATATTTTTTTTATTTTTTTATTTTTTTTTTTTTTTTCATCTAAGAAACATCTGTCTATTTGGAAATATTATTCGTTTCATAAGACAAGATTCTAATCAGAAAGTGTTACAGCTAGACCGGTATAGTATCGGTTTAGCATTAGCTTTCAACGAACAAATTAGCTTCGTTTACGAAGGTAAAAGCATAGTGTATTAGTATTAGTATTAGAATTAGAATTAGTATTAGTATTAGTATTAGTATTAGTATTAGTATTAGTGGCAATGACGTAACAGTTAACCCGGATCATCGTGGAATTTCCTTAGTGGCTGTTAGCAACGTTAGATTGCTTTGCTTACCTTTCCTCTTTTAGGATTAGTCAGCTGATTACTTTTATGTATAACTTAGACGGTCCTCTATTCGGGCCATTGCTTTCAAGATTATGATCTTTTATCCTTTTTCAATCCTTGTACAATCACCGACCGAATAGAATTATCCTTTTCTTTTCAGTGAAAGTAAACTTAACTTCCACCTCTCATTCAACCCCTCCCTCCCTTCCCCACCCTTCCACCCATCCCTCTCCTCCTCTTCTACCATTTATAATAATTCAGATACCTTTGTATAGTGCTATATAAGAAGAATTAAGAATTTTGTATGACGTGTATATGTGTCCATATATGTGTTTTTATATGTGTATGTGTGAAGTTGAATTATTAGAAATTTCATGAAAATTTTGGTATATATATATATATATATATATATATATATATATATATATATATATGAGATTAATTTGTAATATAGATAATATAAATTGTTAGAAATGTATTTTATTAGAATCAAGTTTTATATATTAAATGTGTAAGTATGTGTGTGTTTATTAAATTTACAAAAAATAAATAATTTGGAATAATTATATTTTAAATATTTATATATATATATATATATATATATATATATATTAGATATTTATATAATATACTATTGGAAATTATAATATTAAAAATATTTATACATATATATATATATGAAATTAAATTTACAGTATAAATAAAAAATTTATTTTATAAAAATCAGATTACATGTATAAATATAATTATTCGAAATAATAATATTTGATATATTTATAATAAATTATTAGAAAATGTAATAGATGAAATAAATTATTGAAAATTTATTTAATGATGATCGTGTATAACACACACACACACACACACATATATATATATTATATAATGAAATTAAATTTACATTATAAAAAATGAATTATAAAATTATTATTATTATTATTTTTTTTTTTTTTTTTTTTTTATTTTTTGCACTTGTTAAGTCAAACTTCTTTATTTAGAAAGATAGAAGATATTAGAATTTCTTCACCATAAGATTTCTCTTCTCACCATCGTTCTAACGTCTAATTCTATTCGTGTGTATATATACATACATATATATATATACCTGTTTTACTTTATATAGTTCGAAATTGACGTGGGAAATGATTCTATTTTTTATTGGAATTGTTCTATTAAAAGTGTTCGTTGTTCTAATTATTTTCTTTTTTTTTTTTTTTTTTTATTGTTTTCTCTCCTTTTCTGTAAAAATGAGCAAAAAGAAATTCCATAGAAAATGAAATGTATTGGTCAACATTTACCAATTTTTACATTTGGTTGATCAATTTATATAAATAAATTAAATATAATTAAAAAAAAAAAAAAAGAAAAAAAGTTTTCTGAAAAAAGTAATTTTTTAAAAATTAAGTTTCGTTTGAAAATGATCCTTTTTTTTTCTTTTTTCTTTTTTTTTTCTTTTTCATTTTAGAATAAACGATTCATCTGAAAATAATCTTTTGACAATAAAGTGTCATCCGAAAATAATCTTTTGAAAATGAAATTTCGTCTGAAAATAATCTTTCAAAAATGGAGTTTCGCATGAAAAAAAGATTTTTTATTTTTTATTTTTATTTATTTATTTATTTTTTTTTTTTTAAACAAACGTACCATCTGAAAAATAATCTTTTAAAATTATAGTACGATCTGGATATGATCTTTCCAGATTTTAAATATCGTCTGAAAACAATCCTTTAGAAACGTAGTTACGTCTGGGAACGATCTTTCATGAAAGTAAAGTTTCATCTGAAAATAATCATTTATAAACGAAGTTTTTATCGGAAAACAATCCGTCCGAAGAAAAAAGTTTGATCTGAAAATAATTTCTCGAAAACGCTATTATTTTAATAGCAAGAGAATTTTTTTTTCATTTCATTTAAAATAAATTTTATTACTTAATGAAAAAAAATTGCGTGTAATAATTATTTCTTTTTTTTTGTATATAAAAAAAAAAAAAAAAAAAAAGAAATAAAATAAATTAAGAACAAAGAATAAATATTTATGTAATTAAAATAAAATAAGATTGTCGAAAAATAATTCGTACAAAGTCAAATTTTTAATAGAATATTTTTTAAATAAACGTTTTATCGAAAGATAATATTTAAAAATAATATTTGAAGTATTATTACACACACATATACGCAAGAAAATTTATAAATAAAATAAATTCTTATTTAAAATTATTATATATATATATATTAAATTATTTAAAACTATTATATATATATGATAATTCATAAAACATCAAATTTTTAATAGAATATTTTTTAAATAAATATTTTATCTAAAGATAATATTTAAAACATTATCACACACACGTACACATTAGTAAAATAATAAACAAAATAAATTTACACATACATACATATATATATATATATATATATATATATATACATATATTAAATTATTTAAAACTATTACATATATATGATAATTCATAAAACATCAAATTTTTAATAGAATATTTTTTAAATAAATATTTTATCTAAAGATAATATTTAAAACATTATCACACACACGTACACATTAGTAAAATAATAAACAAATTAAATTTACATATACATACATATATATATATATATATATATATACATATATTAAATTATTTAAAACTATTACATATATATGATAATTCATAAAACATCAAATTTTTAATAGAATATTTTCTAAATAAATATTTTATCTAAAGATAATATTTAAAGCATTATCACACACACGTACACATTAGTAAAATAATAAACAAAATAAATTTACATATATATATATATATATATATGTATGTATGTATGTATGTATGTATGTATGTATGTATGTATGTATGTATGTACATAAATGATTACTAATATATAATCGAACAAACAATATCTCTAAACTAGAATATAATATTAAGATCGACAGAGGAATCGTTTTCTCTTTCAGAAGATCTTAGAAAGTTTATTAAAAATGTAATAGAAAAATCTGGGTTGATTCCGAATCGAAATAGAAGAAGATGATTTAATGAAGGGAGATCTACTAACCCGATAAACGAAGCCGTATCATAACATCGAAACAATACGTATCTATGTATATCTCTATATAGTCATAGAATTCTAAACAATGAAATGATGATTAGTATCATTAACCATAAATTTCTCACTATATACTTTCAACATTTCGATCATTATCATTAAACACAATGTCATCCGTAATAATTAATGATACTTAAATTGACTATTATCTTATTTATCTATCTATTTATTTTTTTATTCATTCATTCATTCATTCGCTCACTCATTCATTCATTCACTCACTCATTCATTCGTTCGTTCGTTCATTCGTTCGTTCGTTCATTCATTCATTCATTCATTTATTCATTTATTTATTTATTAATTTTTGTTAATTTTTTTCTTTTGCAAAGTATCGTTGTTTTTCTTTTTTGTTTTACCTTTTACACTTTGCATTATCTAATCCTAAATACGTTTCTAATGCATTCACGGCTTGTTTATTATAATTGACCGTGACTGACGTCATTACAAACTTCGCATCGTTTTTAATAAATTATTGAAGAGATTTTTTTTTTCTTTTTTTTTTTTATTTTAATAGAGAGAGAGAGAGAGAGAGAGAGAGAGAGAGAGAAGAAAGGAAAGGAAAGAAATATATATATATATATATATATATATATATATTTTCCAATGACAAACAATGAGGATCGAATTGATTAGAAAATTAGAAATCGACGATTTAGACGTGTGAGATGAGTCAGGAACTAATTTTTACGATCTTGACTGTGACTTTTCTGTTTGTCAAAAAAAAAAGAAAAAAAAAAAAAAAGAAAAAAAAAAAAGAAAAAAAAGGGAAAAGAAAAAGAAAGAAAACGTATCGTCGTAATCGTTGATTCTTTTTATTCCTTTTCTTTTCTTCTTTTTCTTTCTTTTTTTTTTCTTTTTCTTTTTCTTTTCTTTTCTTTTCTTTTCTTCTCTCTCTTTTCTTTTCTTTTCCTTTCGAACGTGCATGACACGTTAAAATATTTATTTCGCATTAGAAATTTATTTATGTTAATTGAAAAAATCCAATTATTGGAAGGCACGATTTTCTTTCCTTTTTTCTACCCCCCACCACCACCCCACCCCACCCCACCAGCCCCATCTCTTTTCTTCTTTTATTTATTTTTTTTTCTTTTTTTGGTTCTTTTCGCTTCTTCCTCTTTCCCTTCCCCCTTTCTTTTCTTTTTCTTTTTCTTTTTCTTTTTTTTTCCTATTCGTAAGAAATTATTTACGCGAATTTAAAAATGCAATTATTAGAAAGTACGGATTTTCTTTTTTGCTTTCCTTTCTTTTCTTTTTTTTTTTTTTTTTTTTTTTTTATTTATTTTTTGTTGTGCTTCTCTGTTCGTTTCGATCGTAAAAAAAAAAGAAAAAAGAAAAAAACACGTTAAAATATCTATTTCGTATTAGAAATTATTTGTGCGACATTAAAAATGCAATTACGGGAAAGTACGGATTTTTTTTCTTTTCCTTTTTTCATTTCTTTTTTTTTTTTTTTTTTTTTTTTTTACGTTTCTCCGTTCGAAACGAACGTACAGAAAACGCGTTGAAACATTTATTTCGTATTAGAAAGATTATTTATGCTAATTAAAAAAAAAATTCAATTATTCAAAAGTACAAAATTTTCTTTTGCTTTTCTTCCTCTCCCCCTCCCTTCTACCCTCCGCTACTCCCCCATTTCTTTCCTTCTTTCTTTCTTTCTTTCTTCCTTTTTTCTTTTCTCCGTTCGTTTCGAACGTACAAGACGCGTTAAAAAAAAAAAAAAAAGAAAAACAAAAAAAAAACAAAAAAAAATTTTTATTTCCTATTAAAAATTATCCACACGAATATTTTCAAATTCAATTGCGTCGCGAAGTACGAATTCTTTTTTAATCCTGTCTTTTTCCTTTTTTGCCCCTTCCCCCCCCCCTCTCTCTCTCTCTCTCTCTCTAGAATTATCTCAAAAGTAATACTTTGATTTCACTTGAACGAATTCGCTCGTACGATTCGAGAGAAAATAATTTCTTATTATATTCGATCTTGTTCTTTTTTTTTTTTTTTTTCCTCCCTTCCTTCCTTTGTTTCTTTCTCTTCTTCTTCTTCTTTTTCTTTTTCTCCTTCTCTTTCCCTTTTTATTTATTTATTTATTTATTTATTTTTTTTTTTTTTTTTTTTTTTTTTTTTTTTGCTAAAAACGCGAACGACGTCCGGTAGAAATCGTTTATGTACGTTCGTAACAATTTATGCCATAAGCAGACGTAGGAAAGCCTCTTCCGGAATACTTTGTTCGATTTTTATTAATGGCAGACTAAAGTACGAACGAGAGACGTTACATTTCCGTTCGATATAGAAAGGAAAATTATTGTACGATATATGTAATAAGGATGATAGGGGGAAGGGGAAGGGGAAGGGGCAGATAGGCAGACAGACAGACAGACAGACAGACAGACAGACAGACAGAGGAAGGAGTGGGGATAATGGAGGGTGCCCATTGACCGTGCACCTTATTATTTATTATGACGATACACTTTTATGCGATTAGAATCATTTTTTTTTTTTTTTTTTTTTTTTCCAAGAATGGAGGAAAAAGAGAGAGAGTGAGGAGGGGTAGGAGGAGGAAGAAGATAAAAAAAAAAACCAATAAACGTATAAACAAATGAAACAAATGAAAAATTAAATCGAGCGAACGAAATCGTGGGACTATTTTTTTTTTTTTTTTTTTTGTAAACTTTCTTTCACGATTAAAATTTCTCCTCTCCAGGGGGGGGGGGGAAAGGGAGTTTAAGATTTTATCGCGGAGAGAGATATTGCAAAGAAGAAGGATTAATTTTTCTTTTTTGAAAAAAAAAGAGAAAACGAAAAGAATAAAAAAAAATAAATAAAAACATTTTTTCTTTATATTGCTTTTTTTTTTTTTAGAGGAAAAAAAAGAATAATAATAATAATAATAATCCCTAACGAAACTTCGTGCGTGTAAAAAAATTATTTACAGACGTAACTTCGTTTATTGGAAATCTTTTTCATAGGAAACTTTATTTCTTTCATTCTGTTTTTTTTTTCTTTTTTTTTTTTTTTTTTTATATATATATATAATTTAATTCAGAAAAGATTCAATTTAGAAATAAACCAAAACTAATCGTAAAAAGAAAAGAAAGTAATTATTTTTGAAAAAAAAAACAAAAAAAAACAAAAAAAAAACAAAATACATTCCAAGGACTAAACAAAATACTTTTTTTTTTTTTTTTTTTTTTTTTTTTTTTTTTTTTTTTTTTTAGATTATATACTCTCTCTCTTTCTCTGGAAATTGAGAATATTTTTTTCTTTCTCTTTACAAATTATATTTCCGCAGTTATATTCGTTATCTTTCTTTTTCCAAATTATATTCAAATTATACTCGTTATATAAAGCGAATTTTTCAAAGAGAAAACATCACATTGAAATGAAAAACGAAGAAGAGTGGTGCGTCAGGGTGAGGTCCGTGGGAGGTGGTGGGTCGTGGGAAAAAAAAGAAGAAATAATCAAAACAAAAAACAAAAAAAAAAAAAAAAGAAAAAGAGAGAAAAAAATCAGCTCGAGAAAGGCTATAATTATAATTTCGCTCGCAACAAGAGCAACGACGACAAAAAAAAAAAAAAAAGAAAACGAAAACGACAAAAACAAAAAAATAAAAATAAAAAGAAAAAAAAAAAGAAACAAAGACGGAGCAACGAACATTATCCTTTCTTTTCTTTTCATCTTGCTTCCTTCCTTTCTTTTTTTTTCTCTCTCTCTCTCTCTCTCTCTCTCTTTACCACGGAAATGACTCTACTTTCTTATTGGGATCGTCGATCCTCTCACACATTGTATTGTATGTATCTGAGGTCAAGTTTGAATAAATTTTCCCAAGAAAGGAGTGCGGAATAAAACCGCAAACTTATCCCCTCTAATATACACGGATCCAGGTCTCTATTTATACGTAAACATCTGTGTGTGTGTGTGTGTATGTGTGTATATGAGTATGTGTGTGTGTGGGTGTGAATGTATCTTGTAATGAGGGTGTACCTCAAACTGTAACCACTTGAATCCACAAGCGAGTTTCCATGTAAGTAATTGTAAGTGAGTAAGTGGTAAGATATATTGATATTCATGATAGAACGGGATCGTTTCTTTGAGTGAGTCACGAGAGAATTGGTCTTGGGAAAAAAAAAAAAGAAAAAAGAGAGAGAGAGAGAGAGAGAGAGAGAGAGAGAAAAAAAGGAAAGGAAAATAAAAACAAAGTGAGAAGAGAACAAAAAATATCTCTTACAAATATCCGTCAATTTTCCATAAGTTCTTTTAATGTTTATCAATCGGTGACTTGAATTTTTTTTTTTTTTTTTTTTTTTTTTTTTTTTAATACAAAATAGATCTTCTCTCGTTCACTCGTTCCCTCTGTGATTCATTTTATTGTCTCTTTTTATTTTGTTATATCGTCTTGCACGTGTCGCGTATAAACAGACACACAGATGATACACATTAAATACACAGACACACATTAAACATACGGACATGCATAAGGACAGACAGTGTTCGTACACTGCATTTGATGATGTATGCATTAGTTTTCAATTAGATGTCTGGTTTCTGTCTTGAAGAAGTGGTTTGTTAATTGAAGAAATGTCTCATCGCTGAGAGTTCGATCTATCTGGGAGCTTTTCTTTTTTTTTTCTTTTTTTTTTTCACTTTTTTTTTCACTTTTTTCTTTTTTTTTTTTTTTTAAATCGAGGTTAGGTACCATTGGTCGTAATATTTTTTTTTTTATTAGCTGCATATATATATATATATATTTTTTTTTTTTTTTTTTTTTTTAGTCAACAGTGACCCACGTTTATGGGATTATTTTTTATTTATTTATTTATTTATTTCTTTTTTTTTTATATATATATATATAAAATTTATTTCACCGTGTGAATTTCGTTGTCACCTTGTTGACAAAAATTGATTGAAAAAGAAAAAAAGAAGAAGAAGAAGAAAAAAAAAAAAAGAGAAAAAGAAAAAAATAGGAGAGAAAGAAAAGAGACTTCGTCGAGTTGCACGGAAGGGAGAATTCTCATGAATAAATCAAGGCTTGATTTATTAATTAAAATTATAATAATTACTTAAAATTAATAAACTTATAAAATTATTTGAAATTATAAAATTATTAAAATTATAATAATTATATAATATTGTCCAGGACGCATACAGGACCCAGTCCAGGACGTATACAGGACCCGTCCAGGACTCTTCGGTGGTCCTGTACGAAGAGTATTATTGAGTCTATGATAAAATTTTAATTTATTCTCTCAGAGCAGAGAGAAAGAGAGAGAGAGAGAAAGAGAGAGAGAGAGAGAGAGAGAGAAAGAAAGTGAGTGAGAGATTGAGAGAGATTGAGAGAGAGAAAGTGAGTGAGAGATTGAGAGAGATTGATAGAGAGAGAGAGAGAGAGAGAGAGAGAGAGAGAGAGAGAGATCGTTGTCCTTTCACGGACTTTAGGGGATCGGCGAACTGTGTTCTGTGGGTTTACTGGGCTCTCTACCTTACGGTTATAGTGAACGATCGGTCGATGAGTAACCACGGGAGACCAAGGCCATACCTTCTAGCTCGATAAACTCCATCGACTTTAAACAGCGACTACCAAGTACCATCAACATTTGCTACCAGGCAACTCTTTCGTTTTTGTATTTCTTGCCCCTCCCCCCCCTCTCTCTCTCTCTCTGTCTGTCTCTCTTTCTCTCTCTGTCTGTCTCTCTGTCTCTCTCTGTCTGTCTCTCTGTCTCTCTCTTCTTCTCTCTCTTTTCCTTCTCCTTGACTACATTTCTGGAATATCAAATTCGAGTTAGGCTGATCGATAAAAATAACTTTTGGAAAGAATTATTAATACCGCTACTCTTCAAATACGAGGTTGACCATAAATCCTTTGAGAGTTAATTCGTGTGTCCTGTTCTTTCTTTTTCTTTTTTTTTCTTTTTTTTTTCTTTTTTTTTTTTTTCTTTAGAAATACTAGCCTTGAGAAACTTTTCGGTACAACGTGTATCAGAAACTTTATTTATTACGTTTGCACGAGTCCAGGCTAATGGACAAAAATATCTTTCGTTGAGGGGGAGGGGGGAATCATCGATGGTTAGGCTCGAAATAGATCAACTGATGATAGCCGACTAAAAAGAAAAAAAAAAAATGTAGAAAAAAGAAAAAAGAGAAAGAAAAAAAAAACAAATTTTCTCTCCTCTACTTTTGTGATCATTTGAGATGAAACTTTTGTTCTAAGCGTGTATATTATTTTTACGCGGCGCTTCGTCCCTTTTTTTTTCGTTTTTCTTTTCCCCCGACCAAACGTTTCTGAATAAAAATTTGTTAAAAAAAAAAAAAAAAAAAAAAAAAAAAAAAAAAAAAAAAAAAAAATTGTTTATATTTAAAAAAAAAAAAAAAATAGAAAAAAAAAGCTTGAATCTTTTCGATCGTCTATTTTGAAAATAAATGTCTATCGATTATAACAATCAAATCAATCATCCTACGTAAAAGCAAAGCGCAAATCCTTAAGCAAATGCAATTAAATAGAATTATCTTATCTCGAAATATCATTTAGAAAAAATTCTCGCGCGAGTTGAGGTTGAACGAATAATATTTTCCTTCTTTTCTTTTTTTTTTTTTTTTTTTTTTTTCTTTTTTCTTTTTCCCTTCCATTTCTTTCAATTGCGAATTACGTTATCTTATCGTTATCATTACCTTTCGGATATCAGTTCTCTCATTGATCGACTGGTACGCCAGTGGTGGTGGCGGCGACGTTATGACCTCCAACAAACGTAATACAGGTTTGCTTGGTTACATCGTAAAAGAATGTATCTGAATATTTCATGGACGTGTGTCATGCTTATACACACATAAAGAAAGAGCCTGAAAGAGAGAGAGGGAAAGAGAGAAAGTAGGGGGAGCGAGATATATATATATATATATATATATATATATATATATATATACTTATATACTACATGCATATGATACATTTCCATAACAGTGACACTGTCTTTGAAATGTGGTATATAATGGATCAATTGTTATGTTCATTGGATCCGATCAATTTTAATGTTTCAATGAAATAAATCAAAACCTAATCGTATCTTGGAAAACAATAATAGTCCTAAAAAAAAAAAAAAGGGTAATGGCGATCCTAGTAAACAAAGTGGGGGGGGGTAGGGAGAAAGAAAAAAAGAACCAGAAGAAAACGGGGCAAAATTCAAAATTCAAAATTCACTAAAGAGCTCTTGTTGAGATATCTTTGGGTCCTCAGAAAACCAGTTTTCCTTATACCACCTTACCGTGAGAGGCAAACACGAAAGAGGAGAAGAGTTGACCCCTCCCCACCTCGTTCAACTCCCCCCTATTCCCCCCACCTTTACCCTCACCCTCACCCTCATCTATCCCTCCATCTCTTCCTCCTTCGCTCCCTCCATTATTTCTTTACCTCCCACCTCTCTTTACCACTTACCCCACTCCAGCTATCTATCTCCCCTCCCCACTCCCCTACCTACTCCCCCACCCCACTTTCCTTCTCACTCTTCTCATCCTCTTTGCGTAACTGTTCGAACGGAGAATACCTTGGCTCCTTTCGAACGATTTCGTTCCAAGTCCCTTTCTTTCTCTTTGTTCTTTTCGGCCGATCAAGAACGATTATTATACGTAGGAATTGACCTCGGGATATAATACTAATCGCGTTTTGTTACCACAACTCCATCTTACTTTCACTTAAATTTTTCACATAAACACGAATATATCAGGTTTTTTTTTCTTTTTTTTTTTTTTCTTTTTTCTTTTTTTTCGAAGAATCTCCATTACGTTTGGATTATCTTTATCGACGAAAAGAACGTAGGAAAGAAAGAAAAAAAGAAAAGAAAAAGAAAAAGGAAAAGAAAAAGGAAATATCGTTGGTCATAATTTCTTTTTTTTTGCGTGGCGTGAGCGGGGATAGGGAGGGGGGTAGAGAGGAGGAAATATTATTATTAGGAGTGTTTCATCGTTTAGGAAGTTTTTTGTTCTTTTCTTTTTGTCATTTTTTTTTTCCTTTTTTCGTGCAGGATGACGGATAGAGGGTGGGTTTTGGGGTGGGGGTTAGGACACTTTTTTTCTTTTTTTGTTTTTTTTTTGTTTTTTTTTTTCTTTCTTTTCTTTTCTCCTCGCAAAAGATCCTTCAGTTTTATCCTTTAGTCTGGATTATTTTCTTTTTTACATCGTAATTTCGAAAATGTCCAATTATTTCATTGTCTCGTTTGTTTTTAAATGATCTAGGAACTTTTGGCCCATCTAGGAACTTTTGACCCATCTAGGAACTTTTGGTCCATCTAGGAACTTTTCTCCCTTATTAATTCTATAAATTATAACGATCCAATTAGTTTCGCAAGTTTTTTAATATCGCAAAATAAATTGCAATGTAAATTTTCAATATTTCCCTTTTTTTTTTTTCTTTTTTTTTTTTTTTTGTTTTTTTTATTAATATCCAATTTCCCGTCAATATTTTTGTTCCCCTCTTTTTTATTTATTTTTTTTTTTTTTTTATTTCGTTTATTTACTTTCCATACAATAACAATTAAACGTCTTTTTATTACGACGTAAAGAAAAGCACAATAATTTTCTTCTGATAATCTGAAATCTGTCGTAAAAGACGAACGCCTTTTCGAGAAAGGTAATTTTAAGGGGCAGAAGAAAACAAAATAAAAAGAAAAAAAAGAAAGAATCCATCGAAACAAAAGCAAAAAAAATCTCGAATGGAAAGGCAAAGGAAACTGGTTTGTCTGGTACACATATGATAAATATAAAGATTAAGTTTTTAACAGAAGTAAGCGCACACGCATACGCGTTTCTACCAGAAAATCAACGAAGCTTGAAGAAAATTAAAAAAAAAAAAAAAAAAAACAAAAAGGAAGAAAAATACATATGCCCGTCTGTTAAATCGCACACAACGTGTACATGCTTGCATTGACTTTTTTGACTTTTTGTCTACAAAAAACAAAAAAAAAAAAAAAAAAGAAAAAACAAAAAAAGCAAAACAAAAATATATGAAAACGAATTAAAATCCAATAAAATACAACGACAAAGTTCGTAGAGCCCAGAAAATAAGTGCACGAATGGGTCAAAAGTTGCCCTTTTTTTTTTTTTCTTTTTTTTTTTTTTGTTCGTTTCTAAACCAAATTTTTTACCCAATTTTAAAACTACGAATCAAATTTGCGATATATAGAAAGAGCAAAAATAAATGATCTTTAATATCGCACTTTTGAAACTTTCTAAGCTTATCTCAAATTTGTACCAAATAACTTTAAAAATTAATTGCCTTAAAGAACGAAGCAAGAAAAAAAAAAAAAGAGAAACAAATAAAATAAAAATCAATTCGAATTTCATTTTAAGTTTCATGAAAAAGTTTCCTTGTGCTTTCACGTTGGAAGCTTTACGAGTATCTAATACTAATACGATCTTACGTAAGTCTGATACTAAATATAGTTCTATACATACATATAACGCCAGTATTAGATGGTATTATACAGTATTACCGGAGTATTAATTCTCTAACGTTCTATCTAATAGCACGTGACGTTCAATAGTTAATAATGTCAATTCCGCAGGTTTTATATCTTAGATATTACTTCAATATTTCTTTTTTTTTTTTTCTTTTTTTTTTTTTGGTTTCTTTTTTCTTCTCTCCTTTTTCTCTTTTTTTGTTGGGGTCCACTTTTATCCAGTTAACGAACGGAGATAAAAGGGAAAGAAAAAGAAAAAGATTTGCACACAAATGCATACAAAACACACACGTCATCTATATATATATATATATATATATATATATATATATATATGTATATATATGTATATGTATATGTATATGTATATGTATATGTATTTATGTTTAGAGTCTGGAACAGGAGAGGCATTTGTTACGTAGGAGATTGGAGGAAACTAAAGGCGAAAGTGAAGCTAGAGTTATCGAGCTTCAAACGGATTTAGAAACATTGAGAACTCAGTTGGAGGAACAAAATGAACGTTCAAGAAGGGCCGAACGTGATCAGGCAACATTGGTTACGGAATTGACGGCACAAAACGCAAGATTGGCCGATCAACTTAGGGAAGCCGCAAAACAGGAGGAACAATTGTTCCTTGAGGTTAAATTGTTACGTGAAAAGTGCGCTCACAGGAGTAATACATTACAGGATCATGTCAGCAGTTTGGAGATTTTGCGGGATGAGGTAACGTGACCTTGAACTTATCTTTCTTTCTTTTCTTTTTTTTTTCTTTTTTTTTTCTTTTTTTTCTTTTTTTCGTACTCGGTTTTCTTTTACAATCCTTCACGCGCGATATACGTTCTATCTGATTGAATTATTGTTGTTGTTACTGTTGTTTCTGTTGTTGTTATTGTTGTTGTTGTTGTTATTCTTTCTTTCATCTGTTGCGCTTCGATCGGAGGACAACGAGTGTTCTGAAATTTCAGAATTCTTCAAACGTCTGTCATTGATTACGTGAATGACATTGTGAGTTATCGGAGATTTTTCTCTTTTTTTTTTTTTTTTTTTTTTTTTTTTTTTTTTTTTTATTGTTATTATTGTTATTATTATTATCATTCCTCCTTTTCTCAGTGGAATTACGTAAACGATAGGAAGATTTCTTTTAAAGTGATATTGATCGAGAATATTTTATCGATAAATTAAAATTTTGTATTAACCAATCGTTCGCATTAGATTGATCTTGATAAACGATATGGATTGCGATTTGATAAATAAATAAAAAAAAAAAAAAAAAAAAAAATAAAAAAGAAAAAAACTCCCTAGATAATAAAAGTATCGATTCGAACGAATTCTAATTAACAATTATTTACGATATCCATTGAATATCCTGTGATCTTAAAAAAACACATCTGAATTTATAAATTGCGTCAGTTTTTGAAGAAAGAAAGAAAAAACAAAAAACACGAAAAAAAAAAATATATATATATATATATATATATATATATATATATGCATTACAATTTCGCATTTAATAAGAAAAGAAATAAATCTAAATTGGTCGTGAAGATTACAATTTGACTAACCTAACAATTGTCCTTGTTATTTTCTAAACGTAATGATTATCAATTTGATTAGATTAATTTAAACCAATGGTTTTTTTTTTTTTTTAATATCATCGTTTGTACTGAAAAAGAATAGAGACGTTTTATTGCATTAGCGTTGTTTTATTTTTACAATGTTCACAAAGTTGACAAAGTACAATTGAAATATTAAAAAGAAGGATTTAAAAAGAAAAAGAAAAAAAAGAAAAAAAAAAAAGAAAGGAAAAAAAAAAAAGAGAAAATGATGAAATTATTAAACACGTTTATCAGGTACAATTGGTATCCGCTCAGAGGACGGAATTAGAGAGGAGATCCTTGGAATTACGCGAGGAGAGAGCCAGGGCGGTCGCGGCTCTCGAGGAAGCTGAGGAGAGAGCCGCGGCCTTGGAACGGCTTGGACATGAGACTGAACATCGAGCTAGACTGGCGGAACAAGAGAGGTAAGTTCGATTTAGGATTATATTTAAGAATCCCATGATTAATCACTTGATATACAATGACGTCTCTGAGACGTCATTCATTTCATGTGCCATTGTAGTCTTTGACGTGTCCAAGACGTCATTCATTTCATGTGCCATTGTAGACTTTGACGTGTCCAAGACGTCATTCATTTCATGTGCCACTGTAGACTTTGACGTGTCCAAGACGTCATTCATTTCATGTGCCATTGTAGACTTTGACGTGTCCAAGACGTCATTCATTTCATGTGCCATTGTAGACTTTGACGTGTCCAAGACGTCATTCATTTCATGTGCCATTGTAGACTTTGACGTGTCCAAGACGTCATTCATTTCATGTGCCACTGTAGACTTTGACGTGTCCAAGACGTCATTCATTTCATGTGCCATTGTAGACTTTGACGTGTCCAAGACGTCATTCATTTCATGTGCCACTGTAGACTTTGACGTGTCCAAGACGTCATTCATTTCATGTGCCATTGTAGACTTTGACGTGTCCAAGACGTCATTCATTTCATGTGCCATTGTAGACTTTGACGTGTCCAAGACGTCATTCATTTCATGTGCCATTGTAGACTTTGACGTGTCCAAGACGTCATTCATTTCATGTGCCATTGTAGACTTTGACGTGTCCAAGACGTCATTCATTTCATGTGCCATTGTAGACTTTGACGTGTCCAAGACGTCATTCATTTCATGTGCCATTGTAGACTTTGACGTGTCCAAGACGTCATTCATTTCATGTGCCATTGTAGACTTTGACGTGTCCAAGACGTCATTCATTTCATGTGCCATTGTAGACTTTGACGTGTCCAAGACGTCATTCATTTCATGTGCCATTGTAGACTTTGACGTGTCCAAGACGTCATTCATTTCATGTGCCATTGTAGACTTTGACGTGTCCAAGACGTCATTCATTTCATGTGCCATTGTAGACTTTGACGTGTCCAAGACGTCATTCATTTCATGTGCCATTGTAGACTTTGACGTGTCCAAGACGTCATTCATTTCATGTGCCATTGTAGACTTTGACGTGTCCAAGACGTCATTCATTTCATGTGCCATTGTAGACTTTGACGTGTCCAAGACGTCATTCATTTCATGTGCCATTGTAGACTTTGACGTGTCCAAGACGTCATTCATTTCATGTGCCATTGTAGACTTTGACGTGTCCGAGACGTCAAGAATTGTCTTTGGCGATTAAATTACGTCCAATAGATAGCATTCAAACGAGCGAGATTTGGAATCAAATTTTATAAATTATGCGAATTCAATTCTGGGTAATTACTATTGATTTAAAATATACACAGGACAAGATGTAATTCAAGGAAGTAATGAATCTGTATCGGAGAGTATTGTCATTCAACTAGCCAAACCCATTTTAGGGAAAGGATAATACCTTGTTCCGAGACAATTGATATTCGTAAAAAAAAAAAAAAAAAAAAAAAAAAGAAAAAAAAAATGGTAATCCAAAAAAGGACGCGTCGATGCGCATTTTATTTGTATGTCAAGGGGTTAATATCAGTTTTTTTTTTTTTTTTTTTTGGAATATAATGTCATTCGTTTGATTTTAAAATGTAAGAGAAAAGAACAGAGAGAGAGAGAGAGAGAGAGAGAGAAACAAAACAAAATGTTTAAATCATAAGATCACGAAATTTAACAGGCTAACGAAAGTCCGAAAAAAAAAAGAAAAAAAAATTCCCTAATTTCTAATTACAAATGTAATTAAGGATTATGATTTTATAGGGACGAGTTGGCAGCGGCCTTAGCGGCGATCGAAGTCGAGAGAAGAGGTAGATCCGGATCTATTCAAAAACCACCAAGGTCACTTCAAGTTGAGATGGAGTGCGAAGAGAGCGGAAGTTCATTGGGTGAACAGGAAGATCTAAGATCGGAAGTTACCAGAGCGATTAAACGGTTGAAGGAACTTTGCGTTCATTTGCGTAGGGGAGAGGATGATTCAGGTTTACAAAGCGACTGCGACGAGTCCATGCTTGTCATTGCTAACAATACAGAAGCTGAAGTAAGTTAAAGTGAGATAGAGAATACCTTTTCAACGTCTCTGTCTCTCTTTCTATATATATGTGTATGTGTGTGTGTGTGTGTGTGTGTGTATTGTTGGGTATAGGGAGCTCAGATATCCTTTGTTCTTTAGTTTCCTGTTTCGACCCTAACGTTTGAGAGGAATATCACGAAATACTTAAGAAATCGTCTTGTCAGCTTCAACATTTTTTGCTTACAATTTTCTTTTTTTTTTTTTTTTTCTTCCTTTACGAATAAAATAATAAATTTAAATTTTGCAAAAGAGATTAATAACCTTTGTTTTTTTTTTTTTTTCTTTTTTTTTATTCGGGCAAGTAAGATCATTCATTAGCTGTGGAGTGTAAACAATTATCTAATTATTTTTGTTTGTTTGTTTGTTTGTTTTTTTTTCTTTTTTTTATTCCTTATTTAGGTCAATTATCCAGGAGCATTGATGGAATTGGTCGAAGAAGTTTATAATTTGGCATTATCGGGTCGTGGTGCCCCAGGTGAATTAGGATTGGCTGTTGAATTACATCGCGTAAGGGAGGAATTGGATCAGACGAAGGAACAATTGAAACAAACACAAGACGAATTGAAACGCCGTGGTGAGACATTGTTGGATACAACGAGTAAGCTCAGTGTATGCGAGGCCGAATTGAGAGGAGTTAAAGAGGAACGTGACAGAGCTAGAAATGACATGGAACATACGCAATTAACGAAGGACGAAATATTGGCACAAGCATATCAAGTTAGAGATCAAGCCGTAGCAAGGAAGAACAGAGCTGAGGTTGAATTGGCAAGAACAAGGATAGACGTTTTACAAGCTAACAGCCAATTGATGGAGGCAATACAACAAAAGGTTGAACTTAGTCAACAGCTTGAACAATGGCAAATAGATGTACAGGTTTTGTTGGATGAACAAGTACGTAGTAAACTAACGCCAACCTCTAATACCAATTCAATTGCTACAATTAACAAGGAATCATCGGAGGTTGTTGCACCTGCTAGAAAAAAGAGAAGTAATAGCTCGTCAAAAAAAATGTTTGGGCTATTTTGACGAAGGTGAAATTGATTAATTGAATAAATTCTATTTTGTCCTTATTCATTTCTAATACTCTCAGCTATATCCTCCAAGCGATATATCAATTTTCTTAAAATGAAAAATTCGCACGACAATCGAATATCAACGAAGAACCATTCTATCGTTTATTCCTTACAAACTATTTATTGGACGATTGATTTTTATTGAGATTTTAGGATTTGGAAGAAAAAAAAAGAAAAAGAAGAAGAAGAAGAAGAAAAATATTTGGAACGTTTGGAAGCAAAAAGAAAAAAAAAATATGTTTACGGTGTTTATAATTGTTTAAACAAATTCCATTGTTTCTACGTGAACACTATTTGAACATTATAGCCGAACATTATAGTCGGCTTGAACGATCTCGAACTTTTGTGTATATAATTATTACTCTTTCTTATTGATGACGATTAAATAAAAAAATGTAATTAGGGTAATTTGTATAGGACAAATGATTAGGAATAGTGTTAGGACAATTGTGTACTTAACATTTATATTATTATCATTATTATTATTATTATTATTATTATTATTATTATTATTATTATTATTACTATTACTATTACTATTATTATTATTATTACTACTATTATTATTATTAATATTATTAGTATTATTAATATTATCCGTCCAGGATGAAAGTGAAAATCAGTGAAGTGAATCAACGAAATTTTTTGTCGAAAAGTGAATATTTAAAGGACAATAGACAATCAGTGTGCAATAAAAAAAAAAAAAAAAAAAAAAAAAAAAAAAATGATTTGATAAGGACTAATCGAAGTTTGACTAATTAATATTAGATCCATATCAGATTGTTTATAATAATGTGTAATTCATTATCGGATTGATTAACATCAGGATTATTTATTTAATAAAATCGTGCTGTGTTGCGAATTTGTTTGTATATTTTTTTTTTTCTTTTTTTCTTTCTTTCTGAAATTATAAAACGAATAAACAAATTACATTGGATCAACGTCGGAGTTGGGATATTTTGTGGATTTGTAGAGTGAGAAAGAGAGTCTTTTTTTTTTCTTTTTTTTCTTTTTTGAAAAGTATTTTTCCTGAAAATTTATTTTTAATATTAATGAGGTGTCCCTAAAAATCATCCCTTAATGTTTTGGATGTTTTTATTTATTTTTATTTTTTTTTTTCTTTTTTTTTTTTCTTCAAAGTAAAAACCAAAAAAGTTCATTAGAAATAGTTATCTGTAATTGAAGAGTGGGTTTGTGGATTAAACATGAAACAAAAAAATATCCCACGAAAGATCCCATACATTGAATCATGAAATAAAAAAAAAAAAAAAAAACAAAAAAATATTGAAAGGGTGAATAACAAGGGAAAAAGTAATTGTAAAAGTAATGAGAATTTGTTGACAATTAAGAATGAAGTGAATTATTTTGAAAAAAAAAAAAAAAAAAAAAAAAAAAAGAAAAAAGAAAAAGCGAATAAATATTTATATTAAACACAATTGTGCGTTTGTAGAGAAATCTTTTTTGTTTTTTGTTTTTTGTTTTTTAAAATTTTATCTCTGGACGATCTCTGTTTCAAGACGAAGAGGAGGAAGAAGAGAAGGGTGAAAACTACCCTCAAGGATAACGAATTATTGTTTCATCTTCAATGTCATAATGTCACAAACTGTCACAAACTGTCACAAACATAGAAAAAGTTTATTAGAAAAAAAAAAAAAAGAAAAAAGAAAAAACAAAAGGATTGGTGCAATTATTCGATCATCATCGTTCAAAGATAATAAATAAATAAAAATAAAAAATTAAAAAAAAAAAATATTCAGACGCCGTCCTGAAACGATAATAATTAATAAATAATAATTGTCACAATGAGAATAAAGTGCGAGCTGGTTTTTTTTTTTTTTTTTTTTTTTTTTTTTTTTTGAAAAGAAACAAATAGGCATTTATTCACAAGAGGCAGGTGTAGTAGTT
>NC_140834.1:1100000-1122500 GCF_050613455.1 Vespa mandarinia | reverse complement strand
AACACTTCCATACCAGTTGCCGAAGTAACCTGCATCGAGCCAAGATATTGTGCCTTTAATACTTTCTTTGGTTCTTCCATTGGCGTTGGAAATGATTGTGCTGTAATGATAAACAATCGTTCTTTCTTTTCTCTCTTTTTAATTATTATTATTATTATTATTATTATTATTATTATTATTATTATTATTATTAATTATCTTAATTTAATTATGATGATTACTCACTGACTAGGGCCTGTCCGTTTCTGTGAAAACGCCGATGTTCAGTTGGTAAATTCGTCGGTCTCGTTGCCAGGCTCGTTCGACCATTGATGTCAACAGGCTTTGCTAAATTCTGATGTTGTGATCGTTCGATCATAATCTTCTTACATATGTCACGAAGTGTATTTGCGATCGTACGTGCTGGGATGTCGCAACGGAACACATGACACATGTGCTTACGAGTTGATCTGTCTCTTGCTACATAAGCAAAGTCCCTTGACAAATTTAAAACAATTGATTAATATTAATCTATCCTTTTATTCATTTTCTTGTTTTTTTTTTTTTTCTTTTTTTTTTTTTTTTTAATTCTTTTAATAATTAACAATTAATTAAAAAGTTTATCGTAATGTTTATCTCAAGAGTTGAATTTTTTCTTGTCAGTTATTTCAATGTGTCAGATAAATCAATATTTACCTCTCACTGGTTGAGTTCGTCCAAAAGATTTTTGAATTGGACATGTAACAAATGTTCATTGATTAATATCAAAAAGAATTTTCTAGGGATTTTTCATTAACTAATTTCTTTTTGTTTTGTTTTGTTTTGTTTTGTTTTCTATTCTTTTTTTTTTGTTTTGTTTTGTTTTATTATTATCGTTGTTGCTATATAGTTGTTATTGTTGTTGTTATTGTTGTTATTGTCGTTGAATACAACTTACCGGCAGTGATCTCTTCCAACACCCCAAACTCTGACTGTGTGAATTGGCTGAGTGTTCAGTACCGTAAGATTTTCTGGATCGATTAGTTTTAGGGCTCCCTCGTCTAAATCCATGAACAAATCTTTTCCCTGTAATGTTTCGTTAAACAAATTTTTATTATTTCTCTAATGTTTTTCTTTTCTTTTTCTTTTTCTTTTTCCTTTTTCTTTCTTTCTCTCTTTTTTTTTTTTTTTTCTTTTTTTGCCAATTTCAACAACAATCCTTCCAATAAACATTGTCAAATTTCAACATTCAAATTAATCCAAATATTTGTCAAATTTCCAAAATTTTCTCTTTTAATTTTCAACAATTTCATTTTCACCTTGCGACACTTTGAAACTTTCAAATTACCTAAATTCGCGCTGCAAATTTTCAAATGGACGATATACGAATTGTTGGCGATTAACAAAATCAAACGATTGCAAAAAAAAAAAAAAAAGAAGAAAAAAAAGAAACCAAAAATCTTACAAGATCTACAAATCTGCAATCTGCAGAGCTTTTAAAGAAATTGTTGTCAACAGATCGATAAAAAAAAATTGCGATTACTCCACCTTGTTTATTTTTCTCTCTCTCTCTCTCTCTCTCTCTTTTTTTCAAACAAAATTGTGGTTACACGGACTGATGGTAAAAAAAAAAAAAAAAAAAAAAAAAAAAAAAAAAAAAAAGAAAAGAAATTGCAATTTGCAAACTAAACCAAAATAAAAAAGAAGAAGAAAAAAAAAAAAAGAAAATTAATATTGTAAAATCCTCGGATCAGAGATTGTTGAAATTTGCAGGTTCTGAAAATTGTCGAAATTGAGAAAATCGATCAAATTTAAAGGAAGAAAACAAATTTTCTTCGATGAACGATTAAAGCTGAAGAAAAAAAAAAAGAAGAAAAAAGAAAAAAGAAAAAAGAAAAAAAATGAGAAACTTACATCACCCCATCGTCCAACGACATCGAGTAGATCATTTCTACCGAGCGATAGATCAACGATACACTTGTTAACCGCTTTGCTAGATCTTTCAGGCGTTAGATCCTCCTCAGCAATTTCTGTCCAGCCTAACGATCGTACGGCGAATCTAATCGGCTTATCCCTACCCTCAGAATCGGCTCTGGCTGGATAACTTCTTCGTCTTTTCAATTTGATTGATAGAAAAAATTAAAAAAAAGAATTGTTTTTTTTTTCTTTCCTTTTTTTTTTCTTTTTTTTTCTTTTTTTTTTTTTATATATAAATACAATCAAGTCAATCGATAAGAACAATTAATTAAGAAAATATTGATCTTACTTCAGTGCCAATTCGACCTTCCTTTTGTTCTCCAATTCCTGATCAAGAGCCGAGCTAGTGTTGCTACGTGTTACGGTATTAACCATACCACCGAGACCATGAAAATTATTTATCTGCAAAAACAATGACATTTATTTGTTTTTGAAGTGCCACGTACAAAAACAAAACAAAACAAAACAAAAACAAAACAAAAAAAATTATACAATTTATCAACGTAGATCACTATCGCTAAAATCCCAACTTTTACGCAAGCTCCCACCACCTGCTGCCCGTCTACTTCGCTTAACCCTCTCACCAAAAAAAAACAAAAAAAAAAAAACAAAAAAAAAAAATCAAAAACAAATCAATTGGAAAACTCACGCTATCGTTGTCCTTGACCAAGCTTCTGCGATTCTCGGTTTTGTTATGCAACGGCGCTTCAGGCGGTTCCCTTTGAATGTTTCCACTTTTAACGTGCCAGTAATAAGGGCCATTTTCGTCTGAAAGAAGGAAGAAGAAGGAAAATAAATATAAAAAAAAAAAAAAAAAAAAAAAGAAGAAAAAAGCAATAAGAGGATCTCGTTAGAGATCTAGTGGACGAAAAAAAAAAAAAAAAAGTCCACTCCTTTGCCTCCCGTTCTCGCCTCGCCCCGTCCCCTCCTGCCCGCCCCCACCCCCTTCCAAAAGAAAGAAAATAAAGTAGAAAAAAAAAAAAGAACAAATAATTAGAAGGGATATACCTTCGTGTTTTTGCCAACCGGGCGGCAAGTTTTCATCCTTGTCCTCGGAATCATTCGTGTCAACGTCGTTTGGCGCCTTGTCCTGAATATTATTTTGCAATGTGGAATTATTTTTTTGATCCTTCGGCTGTTTGATCCTCCGTTTAACGGGTACTGCGTAAAGCTCGCTGTTCAAGCCACCCTCGACATGTGGTACACCACCCATCTCTGTTGTTTCGTTATCGGCTTTCTCGCAATAACTAAAATATCGAAATAATATATATACACACACACACATATATATATATATATATACCTGTCAATAACTTTACTATGTAATTTTAACAGTAATTATTGGAGAAAACAATCACGTGCCGATAGGATCGTTTCAAACGTTTCGGTTTTTTTTCAAATTTTTTTTTGTTTTTTTTTTTTTTTCATTTATATATACATATATAAATATATTCAGGCGGCTCTTTGGCTGTGGAATGATCGAATCGATCGGACCAAATCAACGCAACGCCAAGCTAAAGGCAAACGTATATCAGAATGTATCCAAAAAAAAAAAAAAAAAAAAAAAAAAAGAAAAAGAAAAAAATTCATAAAACACACAAATAACAATACAAGGCCGATTACTACTATACATTACTATGCAGGATATATAATAGGTGACCTCGGGATAATTTGGATTTGGTGGAATGAACATTGTGATTGCTTTTGGTCGAAAGTTAGGTTCTTTTTCTTTTTCTCTCTTTTTCTTTTTTTTTTTTTTTTTTCCTGGCTGGAATAGGAAAAGAATGGGCTGCGGAATTGGTGGGATACATTTTTGTCTTTTACATTTCTCATCGATCAGTCACCACAAAAATAAAATCTCATATTTAACGAGCCACGATGCGAGTCACAACAACGGATTGCATTTTTTTTTGTTTTTTTTTTTTTTCTTTTTTTATAGTCAATGCCGCCATCTAGCATCACTTTTACCAAATAAATTTTAATTTTTACGAAACTCAAAAGGCGATGCATTTGTACACACACACACATATATATATATATATATTTTTTTTTGCGTTTTTTCGTATACATACATGTAAGTATACATACGTATGTATACACACACACACACACATATATATATATATTTCTTTTTTTGTGCACTTATGCATGTATATATATTTTTTTCGTGCACTTATATACACACCTATATATATATATATATATATATATATATATATATATATATAAAATATATATGTATGTATATATGAAAAGCATATGCTCTTATTTACTGCAGCAACCAAATAGACAGACGTTGAAGCCACGTAAGGGAAATTTTCTTCGTAGCGGATGGGTTTCAACCCAGACAATCGATATATACATATATAATATGTAAATAACAAAATACATACTACGAAAGAATATACACACACATACACATATATATATATATGTGTACACTCACACATACCCACACACACACACACACACACGCACACACACACACACAATGCTCTCGATCGAAGGCAAGTACGAACAAGCTACATCGTACCTACGAAAGCTATTTACTTTGCCAGGTCAACTAAAAGCGGCGGACACTTTATTGATCCGCCTAGCTCTCGAGAAATCGATCGCTCTTTGCAAGAATGAAGAAAGAAAGAAAGAGAGAATGAAAGAAAAAAGAGAGAGAGAGAGAGAGAGAGAGAGAGAGAGAGAAATAGAAATAGAGTTCAGAGAGGGACAGAAAGAGAAGGAAGAGAGAGAGTGTGAGAGAGAGAGAGATAGGTATATAAAATCAAAATAAATATAAATGAATAATTGAATGAAGAAGTTAATAAATTAATAAATAAATAAACGATATAAATAAACAAGACAATAAATAATTAATTAATTAAATAAATAAATAAATAAATAAATAAATAAATAAATAGCTTTAATCAGCTATTGATTTGGCCAATAATCATTGTGATAATTTGATAATAAATGAAAAAAATTACTGAGTAATATTATTTTAAATATTATTTAAGATTCGTTTATAATTAATTCGCATATTATTACGGAAATATTAATTTAATATATTATAAATAATAATCGTATTATTGTTATTAATAAAATACATTGTTGTTCGAAATTTATTAGTATTGTAAATGTCTGTCTTTCTCTCTCTCTCTCTTTTTTTTTTTTTTTTTTTTTTTGATATTTCTTATCAGTACTGTATTATACCTATGTATTAACTATATTTATACGTAGGTATAGTTATGAAATAAATCAACACTAATGATATTTTACCTTTAATTACAACATTAGTGCTAATTATTTTTTTCCTCACTTTTTGTTTTGTTTTGTTTCGTTTTTCTTTTTTTTTTTTTTTTTTTTTTTTTTTTTAATACTATAATATTTCTCAATAATAGCACAAAATATCAGTATCGTTTATTAGTGTCGTATATATTAGTGTTGTTAAATTTTTTATTTCTTTAGTACTTCCCAGTGTCAGTGAAATTTTCTAAAAAAAATTAGAAAAATTATATATACATATATGTATATATATATATATATTTTTTTTTTTTTTTTTTTATTAGTGTTCCATGATAATACTTAGAGCTAGAAAAATATTAATATCGTTCATTAGTGTTGACTACAATTATATATTTTATGTCTTTCATTTTTTGTAAAAATATTAGTGTCGTATAATATAAATAAAATCGTCAGCAATACTTTTTATCATAATATTTTATAATATCAATAAATTATTAATATTATTTATTAGTGCTTCTATAAGTATAGTAAACTTTTTAATTATCCACATTAGTGTCGTATATCACGTTATTGTTGTTTATTAGTGTTGTAATGATATCAATGAAATACTAATGACAATTCGCATTAGTGTTTTGTTTAGTATCAGTATAAAAAAAAAAAAAAAAAAAAAAAAAAACAGTCAATTATCGTTACGTAAACATTAGTGTTACACAATGTATTAATAATGATTCTAAGATTTTTATTTAGTATCTTTTAGTATCGATTATAAAAGTTATAATTATTATCGATTAGTGTTATAAATTGCTATTGACAAAATTTAATTATACTTTATAAGTATAGTCGAGATAAAAACGTTATTATTTTTTTTAATTAGCGTTCTTACGTTGCACTAATAAAATACCAATTACATTTTCATATTCGAATATTATTATCACAGATTTAAATCAATCAATCAATTATATTCATATTATTAATATATATATATATATATATATATAAATGAATACATCACAAAATTTTGACAACACTTATTGGCCAATCGCAAACGGGAATGCAAATAATAAGCAAAACAAATTAATTTAAGGATAATTAGAAAGAGATTGATGGATAAATAGATATATAGATAGAAAGAGAAAGACAGAGATAGACAGATACAAAGCAAGCTGAATCTAATAGAGAAAAAGAGATAGAGATAGAGATAGAGATAGTTAGACAGAGAGAGAGAGAGAGAGAGAGAGAGAGAGAGAGAGAGAGAGAAAGAGAGGTAGAGAGAGAGAGAGAGAAAGAGAGAGAGAGAGAGAGAGAGAAAGAGAGGTACGATCGAGCTTATTCGTACGTACATTCTCGTAGCGGATATATCCGCAGCGTTGATGGTAGATCCTGTTTGCTGGAGCAAAGAAGAAGATCTAGGTGGTAGGATCGATGATGACGTAGACGTGGAAGGCGGCGAGGACGACGGGGACGATGGTCGAGGATTCCCGTTGAGGGTGTCGTCGACCAAAGCTGACTCCGTCACACCCTCGCTGCTGTACCTAAATCAGTTTTCGTAAACCCCAATAGAAGGATCTAATTGTCTTTTAGTTTCTTCTTTTTTTTTTTTTTTTTATTTATTTTTGTATTGTTTTTTATTTTTTTTTTTTCTTTTACTTTCTTATCCCTCATCGAACAATATAATACACACACATATATATATATTCCTTATGGATTTCATTGAATCTCTCATACACACAATTCTAATTCAATCACACCTTCATCCGATTCCTTCACCCAACACTATTATTTATAATCCTTCAAATATTTTATTTATTATAAATTCAATAAGAAAAAGAGAAATTTGCGAACGTCCAAATCATATCTAAGAAAAACTAATTGCTGTCATGTAGTAATGATTAAACAAAAGAAAAAAAAAAAAAAAAAAAAAAGAAAAAAGAGAGTACAAAATCTATAGATCAATAGATCCACGATTGTTCCATAGACCCCTATGGATCATTGTACTTTTATCGTGATATTTCGAAGTAATATGTTGTAATTGATATCGTTTAAGGTCTCTTTGATGCGTTCCAATTCATTTCTAACGACGTATATATATATATATATATATATATATATATATATATATATATAGATATTTAAAATATTATAGATATTATATAAAAAATAGAGACGTCCCATGGATTTAATTGCGATCTTGGATTTAACTGCATTATAATTGACGATCAACGATCAACAATCGAGGGACAACAGATTAGTATACGTTCGCGAACTACGTGTTGAAGTAATTAAAAGGATTAACTTGACACTCTCGAGGACAGACTAACACTGATCTTATTCTTGAAAAGACTATAATATGGTATTCACGTTAATCAGGCGTTAAAATTTTTTCTTTCTTTTTCTCTCTCTCTCTCTGCGCCCACCCAGCCCACCATAGCCCCATCCCGCCCACCACAGCCCACCCCACCGATCATAGCTCACCCTGCCCATCCCACCGATCATAGCCCACCGATCATAGCCCACCCTGCCCACCATAGTCCCATCCCGCCCACCATAGCCCCCCACTCGCCCATCGTATCCCACCCGATCAATGTTTTCGAACACTTACGACACAATATCGTGATTTGTAAAAATATCTACAACAATAAAAAAAAGTCAATGCAAATGTTAAAGTTGCAAAAGACTTACAAAGACACATTTAATTATATTTCTTTTGTACGGATAGATATAAAGGGTTAGGTAGGTAGATAGAGGTAGATATTGCTTAAGGGGTTCAAAGGGATGAAATTTTACACCGATCCTTTTTTTGTTTCCCGATAGATGCAACCCCTTCTTTTCTTTTTTTCCTTTTTCTTTTCTTCTTAACTCGCACCATTTTACCTTCTCTCTATTTTTCTTTCTTTGGTTTTATTTATTTATTTATTTATTTACTTTTTTTTTTTTTTTAGGACACTGTAGCCATCACGTTCGACCATAATATCGGAATTTCCAGCAATGTTACTAGGATATATCAAACACACCGAGTTAAATGAGACTATTTTCCAGTTGGTGAGAAGGATGCAGGGATGCAGGGAGAGAGGAGAGGAAGCATTTGGGTTAGGTGAAATTGGCGATATGCCAGAAAGAGGTTTTAGGGTTGATAGAGTAAGATGGATAAAGATAGAGATAGATAGATAGATAGATAGATAAAGTGAGAGAGAAAGGGGGGGAGAGGGGGAGGATTTTATGATATCATCAATGCGGTTCAACCGCAAAATTGATCGATCAATCCCATTGATAATGCGGAAATATAATGATTTTGAATTTGGTGTAGGGAATAGTTTTTTGGGGGTCGACCGTTTTGGTTGTTACATAATAGAAATAATCTGTTATTTTACAGTTTCATTATCAACAACGAAGCCGCAGCACAGTGATACCAATCAACGATGTTATCAATCGTTTTTGAATGAGATAGACAAAAAACAAAAAAAAAAAGAAAAAAAAGATAACAAAATCATCCAATGAACGAACGAATATCAACAAATCCGTAATAACGAACCAATTAATGATCTTAATTCGATTATGGAGAAAAACGAAAGAATGAAAAAAAAAGAAAAGAAAAAATAATTAAAAGGAGAATTTCTCCAAAGTGATTATACATAAATCGATATCGTTGACGATAGTAAACGTAGTCCCACGTGACTTCAAACGTAGACAAGTTTAGCGTAATTAGAGGACGGTAATTAGCGCTGAGTCATAAACTCTCAAGGCCAATTGCACCGACCAAAATCGGCTGAAGGGGGAGACCGCGAGAGTCCACCTATCATGTACGTTTACTCTCTATATGTATATATGTTTATGTATATATATATATGTATATATATATATAAATACATATATACATACATACATGTATATATATGTATATGAATGTATGGACGTGTGGGTTTACGTCTCGTAACTTTCAGTCAGGTGTAATTAAACCCAATTAGGTCGTAAGGCGAGATACTCGCGAGGCACCTGTCCGTATGCAGTAAATTACACCACACGAAGCCCGTTATTTATCCCATCCTGTTGAAATCATGATACTTTTCTTCTTTCTATCTTTTTCTTTTAAACTTTTTATTTTTTTTTTATTTTTTTTTTTTTTTTTTTTTTTTTTTTTCGAGCGGTTGACAGGGGTTGGAGATTAGGCCATCTTGGATTTTTCGTTTGTTTTTTTCTTACTTCTTGTTAAAATTAGAATATCGGTACTATTAGGTACTACGTTATAAGTTCAAAATTGAAGAATGATCAAGATTGATGGTGTAACTATAACACCCGAGAGGTGTTTTGGGTTTTTTCTTTTGTTTTTTTTTTTTTTTTTTTTTTTTTTTTAATTTTTTTCCGGGTTCTTGATTTCTATGAAAAATATCGTAATATCTGTCTTCGTTATATCGTACTTTTCTTTTTTTTTATAATTATAATTGATTAACTTAATGAATGACATTAATTAGTTTTATACGATTAATACGAAACGTGTCAATTTTTAATTCGTTTTTTCAATTTTTAAATAAGAGTCAATTCGTAAATTGTACGGGATGTATTATTATTAGTAATTAATAATTTGTTTTTCTATATCCCAAAGAAAAAAAAAAAAAAAAAAAAAAAAAAGAAAAAGAAATTAATTATTATTATTATTATTATTAATAATAGAAAATAAAGAATAATAACGAGGAATAAATAAGAAAACAAATTATTACTATACTAAAAAAAAAAAAAAAAAAATCTTTTCTCAATATAGAAAGAAAAGTCGTATAAAATTTTTTCAAAAATTATATACACGAACAAACAAAAGCAAAAAAAAAAAAAAAGAAAAGAATATATGTACAATTATATAAAATATATTTTTCTCTTTTAACAAATTCAACAAATTACTCATCGAAAATCGTATAAAATCCAATCTAACGTCTAACGTCTAACGAAAAAACGAAACAAAACGAAAAGTAAAAAAAGAAAAAGGAAGAAGGAAGAAAGAAAGAAAGAAAGAAAGAAGGAAAGAATGATGAAAAGAGAAGATAAAAGAAGAAACGTCGTAGATGAAAAATTCGATAAAAGGGAATAAAGGATAAATGGAGTGATTAATAAAACGAAATCAAATGAAAAAAAAAAAAAAAAAAGAAAAATAGAAAGAAATAATACGACAGAGTACGAAAAAAACAGAGATCGAATACTACGTACAATGGACAAGCCATTTATCGAAGCCAAATCGAAGATGGGTTCACTACAGATGGGGGTGGGTCACTTAGAGGAGAAATAAAAAAGAAAAAGAAAAAAAAAAAAAGAAAAAAGCAAAAGAAGTAAAAATAAAAGAAAGAAGGAAAGAAAGAAAGAGAGAGAAGAATGGAAAAAGAAAGAAAGAAACAAAAGATGAAAGGAAGAAAGAATAAGCGTAAAGAAATATCGGTGGTGGGCATGGGTGGGCAGGGATGGGTCAAAGGGTGGGCAGGAAGGTGGGCAGGTTGGTTCGAATTTTAGAATGTTACAAAGAAGGAATGGAAGGTGGAGTGAGATCTTTTTAAACGTGCAGAGAGTCAACTAGCCGATAAGACATACGCCAGTGCCGTATCTGTAAAAGAGAAAACCTGAACTCTTCACTATCTCTCTCTCTCTCTCTCTCTCTCTCTTACTCTCTGTCTTTCTCACTCGCTCTCTCTTTCTCTCTTACTCATGAGGGTCGAATGGAAGGGTGCGGAATAGCAGGGGTAGTTTAGGGGTGGGTGGGGGGTGGCTTCGCCGGTAGTATGTATTGATCGAAGCGAAGAGAGGAGCACCCTCTCTCTCTCTCTCTCTCTCTCTCTCTCTGTGTTACACTCTCTGGTTCTGGCTCACTTTCTACGGACGCCCACGTACACTCGCCCTTTCTCTTTTCCTTCTTCATACAATTCTATCCGTCCTTTTCTTTTTCTTATTCTTTTTCTTTTTCTTATTCTTTTTCTTTTATTTTTCTTTTTCTTCTTCTACTTCTTCTACCGTACTTCTTTCACTGTACTTCTTCTTACTTTTTCTTGTTCTTATTCCTTTTTATTTCGTTCCGGGTTTTTTTTTTTTTTTTTTTTTTTTTTTTTAATGATTTTTTGTTCTCTCTCTCTCTCACTCGGTCTGTTTCTTTTTTTTGGTCTGTTTGTTAGTTTTTATTTTATTTTACTGTTTTTTATTTTCTTTTTTTTTGTTGTTCATTACGTTTGAAGGTTTCTTCTCATCGGACGAAAGAGAGAGAGACAGAGACAGAGAGAGAGAGAGAGAGAGAGAGAGAGAGAGAGAGAGAGAGAGAGAGAGAGAGAGAGAGAGAGAGAGAGAGATAGAGAGAGGTGGGCCCGATTGACACCCAACAAATTGCATCGTTAGCCCGATTTTACGAACCGTGCCAAATTTTATCTGATAATATTGTATTATTCATTCCTCTTTCTAACTTTCTATTTGTTTATGAGAGCGAGATAAAGAGGATTGAGGGGTGAAGGTGCGGCGAATGATGATTTGTTCTGACGCATCGTGACGATCCTTTTGTCTTACGGATGTTGCATTGAAATTTTTCTTTATATATATATATATATATATATATATATATTTTTTTTTTATATGATATTAATAATAATAATAATAATAATAATAATAATAATAATAATAATAATAATAATAATTATTTATACATTCATAAAAATGTTGTAAATATACAGTAGTTGTTAGAAATTAATTAGAATTATCTTTTCTTTTTTTTTCTTTTTTCTTATTTTCTTTTTTGTAAAAATCTTTCAGACTCTTTAACAATGCGATTACATTGAAATATTTTTGCGATCTTCTCATTTTTTTTTTTTTTTTTTTTTTTTTTTTTTTTGTACGACCACATACATACGTAAATCGTTTTCATTAGAGATTAAATTAGAGTCCCCTTTTTATTTTCGTGATAAGTGACATTTTTTGCGTTGAAATAATTTGCAAATTTTTTTTCTTTTCTCTACTTCATTCAAGATGTCAAACTATCGACACAGTACTTGCAATGATATTTATACGTATCGAGGATCATATTAATTCTATTGTTTAGAAAAATTCCCGCCAGTCCATAAAGCAAAAAAAAAAAAAAAAAAAAAAAAAAAAAATAATAATAATAATAATAATAATAATAATAATAATAATAATAATAATAATAACACAAGGATCTAATCGTTTTGAAAATATAGAAATTCACTGACACGATGGATCCATTGGATTTTTTCGTATTTCCTTTTTTATTTCTTTCTTTTTTTTTTTTTTTCTTTTTTTCTTCATCATAATGATCGAACGTCTAAGAGGATCAAGTTTAAATGAATATCGAAAGGACAATAACCGTGGATCTAAATAGAGTTCGAATGTAAATTAGAAGGCGTTAAAAAGCGTTAGATTCTAAGCACGCACAAAATTCGTTCGGGCAAACGAGCATGAGAGGTGTCGTCGTCTCTCCCCCAACCCACCCACTCACTCACCCTGCCCCCTGCCCCCTGCCCCCTTTCAGCTTTTGATCGCGTTTTATCGCATAAGTTAGATTAAAATCTTAGAAAAGGGAGAGAAAGAAGAAGATGAGAGTCTTACCCTTCGAAGTACTCCTCCTCCCCCTTACTACCCCCCTCTATCACCCACCCATCCTCTGTTCTCTTACCACTTTGTCTCCCCACCTTCGTCTTCGCCATCAGCAACACCATTCCTTTGAAAAGTGGAAGAAGTAAGAAAAAAAAAAAAATGACGAGAAAAATTAGCGGGGATAAGAGGGGATAGCGGAGGGAAGGAGTGAGGGTGAGAAGGGGGATAGGGAGGGGAAGGTTGAGATGATTTTAGAGTTTCGTATATTAATAAAAAGAGAAAGAGCGAGAGAGAGAGAGAGAGAGAGAGAGAGAAGGAGAGAATGATCGTAAAGATAACGATTAGAGAGAGGGGGAAGAAAGGGAGGAGGGTGGGAGACAGAAAAATGTAAAATCAATGAAAATTAGGAATAGAAAAAAAAAAGAAAAATAGAAAAAAAAAGAAAGAAAAGATATTCCTTTGGAAATATATCAGAAATAACAGAATAATTGGACGAATGTTAGATAATAGAAAAAAAAAAAAAAACAAACAAAACAAAATCATTGTTATACAATATTAGAAATATAAAAATCATTAGAATAATAATATATTTGAAGTAGAGAGTTTATTAGAAAATGTTTGGTAATAGATAATTCATTGGAAAATCTATTTGGAAGTAGAAAATTCATTAGGAAATATATATTGGAATGGGAAAATTCATTAGAAATAGATAAATCGTTAGAATGTAGAAATCGGATATAATCAATGTGAAAAAAGTGTTAGATATGTTGGTTGATAAAGTCGATGGGAAAAGAATGTTAGAAATGTAAAAGAGGAAAGGCCATTAGAAGGATATTGGAAATAAAAGAATGTTAGAAATAATTAGAGAAAAGGCATTACGAAAAAAAAAAAAAAAACCAAGAATTGGACGTAGTAAAATCGTTAGAAAAAAAATATTAGAAATTGAAAAGGAAAAAAAAGAAAAAGAAAAGAAGAAGGAACGTAGTCATTAAAAAGAAAAAAAAAAAATATTAAAAATGTGGAAAGGGAGAGGGGTTGGAGGAGAAAAGTCATTAGAAAGATATTAGAAATAAGAAAAAAAATCTCATGAATTCGAGAATTAAAAATGAGACGCAATCCTCTCTTTCAGGAGAAAAAAAAAATATATATTTTCTATTCGTTTAACGAACGATTATATTAGAAACGAGCAAACACCTTTATCATTCCCATGGGTACATATGCCATATGATAAGTAAGAGAAAAACGACAGAGATAAAAAATAATGTAAAAATTCCCTAGGACTTCATAAAGAATGTTTTACTTATTTTCTTTTCTTTTTCTTTTTTTTTTCTTTTTTTTTCTTCCTTTCCTTTCCTTTTTTAACCAATATCCTTCTCTATTCCTTCTTTCTATTCTTAACCTTCCTTTCTTTTCTCTTACGAAGGAATGCTAATCAAAATGCACACGTCATCACTCTTTCTCTCTCTCTCTCTCTCTCTTTTTCTTTTCCATCTATTTATATAAAAAGAACACTGTTACTGTAACATAAAATTTTATAACTTAAAAGGAAAAAAAGAAAAAACCACCATCGACATACACCTCTTCGTAATCCCTTTTTGCGTGGTCCGATAAAAAAGGAAAAAGAAAAAGGTACGAGCAAGATAGAGAGAAAAACTAAAAAAGAAAGAAAGAAAGAAAGAAAGAAAGAAAAACGAAGAAAAAGAAAAAAAGAAAGTTTTCCTTGGCAAATAAAAAGAAACCTATTATCCTTTTACCCGTATTAAGTCATAAAGATATATTTAATATGATAATTATGACGATAAAGGTCAACCTATAACTAACATTTCGTAACTATCGTTTTAATCTTAATTACATCTGGGTTAACACGTTCCGTGTGTACCACCGGTGGTACACGTTAAACTCGGCCTTTAGAACCGCGTGTACCACCGGTGGTACATGCAGTTTTTTTTTTTTTTTTTTTTTTTTCTTTTTTTTTTCTTTAGTCAAAATATCAAATGGCCTGAACGACAAGTCAAGCAAAAATGACACGGAACTTGTTAATACATCTCTCTTTTTTTTTTTTTTTTTATATATTTATATACGTAATATATAAATATATACTTTTATGTACAATTATATTTAATTATATTTATATTATAGATACATATATATTTTTAAGGATGACTTTTCTTAAGAAATTTTTACGAAAAAAAAAAAAAAAAATACATTCGAAGAACAATCCGACCAATGGCGAAGCAGTGCGTTTGATCCTAACCTAACCTCTCGATCATCTTACTTAATCTGTTTTTTTTTCTTGTTTGCAAACAAAAAGAAAAAAAAGAAGAGTAATGATAAAAGAAAAAAAAAAGAGAAAAACGAAAAAGAATACATTCGAAGAACAATCCGACCAATGGCGAAGCAGTACGTTTGATCCTAACCTAACCTCTCGATCATCTTACTTAATCTGTTTTTTTTTCTTGTTTGCAAAGAAAAAGAAAAAAAAGAAGAGTAATGATAAAAGAAAAAAAAAGAAAAAATAAAAAGAAGAATAATAGTGCAAAAGAAAAACGTGGATACAGAAAAGATGTATCCATAATTTAGGTAGTTCGTGGAAGAAAAGTAAAGGCGAATATATATGTGTATATATATATATATATATATATATATATATATATATATATATATATATATTAGGTACAATAATGGTGATACCACGTGACACGTTTCTATGTAGCTATCTCCCTTTCTCTTTCTTTCTCTCTCTTTCTCTGGAACATTGAGAAATTACTTGGACCAGACATACCGGAACAAAGTCGTGATGAGTCACATGCACGCGCACGCTGTTCGATCATAAATCCTTGAAATGGAATCCTTCTCCCTTCCCTTACGTCCCTTCACCTCAATATGACCACCACTATACCCCCACCACAGATCAACCCCCTTATCCATTCCACCCTACTTTCTTCTTCTTAGGTTCTCTTAGTTCTTATAGTAATTTTTATAGGACATAATACGATAGATCCATAGAAACTTGATTAGTCTTATCATATCTTTCTTTTTCTTTTTTTTTTTTTGCATATTAAATCCTTCTAATATATTTCTAATATATACATATATATATATATATATTATTGTTAAATATTATATGTTTATGAAATATTATTATTATTATTAATATTATTAATAATAATAATATTATAGATTTAATATTGATACATTGATTAAAATATATATATATCAATCATTGGATAAAAATTTTCTTCGATTTTGTATTGTACTTTATGTTCAATGTGAAATTGTCGAGAGATATGGGAGGAGACAGAACAGTGGTTCTCAATGATCGATAATTTTGTTAATCTAATTCGTACGAATAAGTCGTTTTTTTTTTTTTTTTTTTTTTTATTCATTTTTTCTTTTCCTTTGATAATTTCCTCAACGTACAATCGAATCCTATCGATGTCATGCGTTAAATCGAAATTTCACGTTAAAATAGCAGTGATTCTCAATCGTCGCTGAATGCTTTTTGGTAGTTCAAATGAAAAAATAATTTGGACGAATAATTTCGAAGATGAACGAAGACGATTATTACCTTTATCTTTTGAAACGCCGTGATATCCATTTAGAGTGGGTGGAGGTTGGACTCAGTGAGTGAGTGAGAGAGAGAGAGAGAGAGAGAGAAAGAGAGAGAGAGAGAGAGAAATATCCGTACACCTGCTGTTATCTTAGTGCAGGACGAGAAGAGGTTCTATTACCATTAGAGCACCTAATGCTTTCCGGGTGTTAATGGAAAGCAGAGACGTTCGAAACTGTGTGCATTAGACGATATTCCACCACATCCCTCCGCTCTTTGCCTACAACCCCTAGTGAAAATCGTCAGGGATCTGGATATTACGTAGATCGTAAAGTCAGTTACGTTAAACGATCCGAGACACTTCCTAATTAAATATTACTCATTAGAAAGAAAGAGAAAGAGAAAGTGAGAGAGAGAGAGAGAGAGAGAGAGAGAAAAGAACGAGAAAAAGAAGAAAGAAAATTTTATCTAATTTCAGATTGTGTCGTCTCTCTCTCTCCTTCTCTATTTCTCTCTATCCTACGTCTTCTTTTTCCTTTCTTTTTTTTTTTTTTTAACTAGAAACACGTACGCAATCGTCGTTAAAATAGCGTGCTCTTTTATGGAAGATTTTTTGATGGAAGAGTAAAGAAAGAACGAAAAAAAAAAAAAAAAACAAATGGACCTTACACAATGTCATTAAATAATTATCAATTATCGATCGTTAATGTGTATGAGTGTGTATATATATATATATATGCGTGAGCGTATGTTTATAAAATAATATGAAAAAAATTTCCTCTTTCCCAGTATTATTCTCATTTCAATATCAAGCAAAATTTTCCTATGATTAATTTTTTTAATCGACAAAGAATCAATCTCCATTCGAACGCGACAGTTAATTAATCCTTTTATATCTTCCTTTCTTTCTTTCTTTTCCTTTTTCCTCTCCTTCCCTCTCACTCTTCATCGCTCACTAACTCTCTCTCTCTCTCTCCCTCTTTTTTTTTTTTCCTTTTTTTTTCTTTTTTTTTTTTTTTTCTAAATTTCACTCTGCGTCATCTCGTTCGAAAAATTGAGATCCTTATATTTTCGAACGTTTGACGATACTTTCATGCGAGTCACGAACTAGAAGTCGTTTTTTTTTCTTCCTTTCTTTTTTTTCCTTCTTTTTTTTTTTTTTTGGTTTCATAACGAGTCGTTGAACGAAATAATACCGTTTTCTATCTCTATGTCTATCTCTCTTACTCTCTCTCTTACTCTCTCTTACTCTCTCTCTCTCTTTTTATTTCTCTCTCTCTCTCTCTCTCTCTCTTCCCCTTTCTTTTGGTTTCAGCAACGTTTGATCTTTCTCCCAGAAAATTCGAATTTTTGATGGCCGGCCACGTCTCTCGTCGTCGTTCACTTCAAAGCTGAAAGAGACAGTGAGAGAGAATGGTGGGGGCAAGAGAGAGAGAAAGAGAGAGAGAGAGAGAGAGAGAGATAGGGAGGGAGAGAGGGAAAGAGTTGGGAGAGAGAGAGAGAGAAAGGAACAAGCTTTTTCTCATTGTTTCCAGACGATATGAGAAAGTATAGAAGGAGATAGAGAGGGGGAGGGACGGGGGATAGATTATGAATGTCCAAACGTGAAAATAGAGATATATAAAAGGAAAAGGAGTAAAATAAAATAGAAGAAATAAAAAAAAATGTGAGAGAGAAAGAGGGAGGAGAGAGAGAGAGAGAGAGAGAGAGAGATTGGTAATCTAATTTTAGAGACATGAGATTTTTAAGATGAACAAATTAAATTATTTTCTCTTCTTTTTCTTTTTTTTTTTGTTTCCTCATATTACTGATTCATTGTTCAATTAAAAATATAATAATAATAATAATGACGATGATGAATGATATTATAAATCTATTAAACAAATGCAATATATATTTATTTAATTAAAGACATAATGAAAGGGAAATAAATTAGAGAAGAAAAGGTAACAAATTTAAGCATGTTAATAAATTTATAAAAAATAATGTCAATAATATTCATTCAAAAAAAATTAATAAAGATAATAATAATAATAATAATAATAATAATAATAATAATAATAATAATAATAATAATTGATAAAATTTATAAAACGTACAAATTATATTATAAATATATTAAAGAAAATAATAAAAAAGAAAATAGAACGAAAAATCAGTACAAAAAAGAGAAAAGAAAAATTAACCAGAAAAAGAAAAAAAGAGTAAATAAAATAACAATAATATAACAACAACAACAACAGCAACTGTTGTACCAAGATTTCATCATCAAATAAACGAATTCCAATACATTCAGCTAAAACAATAAATAAATAAATAAATAAATAAATAAAAACGAAAAGGAAAAAAAGAAGAAAGGAAAAGAAAAAAAGTGAAAGAGAAAGGGAAAAAAAAAAAAAAAAAAAAAAAAAAAAAAAAAAAAAAAGAAAAAGCAAATTCGTTCGTGAAACATTTTGAATATTTAAAATGGTGGAATACATTTCGCCTGCCGACAAAAATATTGTCTTCTTCGTTTTCGTAAATTAGAAAGGCATCGATCTAACACGTATCCAATGTAGAATTTTGTAAGGAAAGGGAGAGAGACGAACCACTGAGAAACGATCAAAGGAAGGAACACGGAGATTGGTTGAGGGAACACGTCAGGCACAAACTTAAAAGAAAAAGACACACACACACACACACACACACATAGAGAGAGAGATAGAGAGGAAGAGAGGGACAGAGGGAGAGTGAGTGAGATCAGACGCGTGAAGTGGATTCTAATTTTAGAAGGTAGGATCGTGTTCGTCTGCCGATGATAGTCGAGCACGGGGAGAAAGTGAATCAAGGTACGTCACGATTGAAGAATATTTCCAAGGTCCTTGACTTTTTCTCTCTTTCTCTCTTTTCTCTCTCTCTCTCTCTTTTCTTTTTTTCTTTTTCTTCTTCGCTCTTTGAATCCATAAAAAATTGTTTTTTTAAAACCCCATCCCACCTTGCCCGATCCCACCTCACCTTGCCCGATCCCACCTCACCTTGCCCGATCCCACCTCACCTTGCCCGATCCCACCTCACCTTGCCCGATCCCACCTCAACTTGCCCGATCTCACCCATTGATTTTCTTCTTTCATCGATTAATTTCTTCTTCTTCATCATCTTAAAAAAAAAATAATAGTTTTCGTTCTGAGAAATTCTGTTCTCCTTTGTAAATACATTTTACACCCGCTATAACGTTTCTTCTTCGTCCATCTTTTTTGTCACTCTTTTTTTCTTACTTACTTTTCTTCCTTTATTTTATTTACTTTTGACTTTGTTACTTTCTTTTCTTTTTTTCTTCTTTGCCTGATAATTCGTAGTCGTAATATAAGAAATTTTTCATTGAGAATTTTTAATTTTTTTTTTTTGCGTTGTCTTTCTTTCTTCTTCCCTAAAAATTCAATTTTAATAGCGACGAGACACGATTAACGAGGCAGTGAACGATGAAGTAAGTGTTTTCGAAAGAGAGAGAGAGAGAGAGAGAGAGAGAGAGAGAGAAAGAGGAAATACTTTGACAAAGTGCAAACTCAAAGTACTTTACAGAGCATTCGGCTTTAATTAACGATTGTCGCAAAACTAGAATGGCGTCAAGTGGTTTGACGAGGAGGAATGAACGTGTAAGACAGAGATACACGATAATATCGCGTGCGCGCACGTGAGAGAGAGAGAGAGAGAGAGAGAGAGAGAGAGATTTTGATACGTGACAAGTTACTACTTCAAAACTCATCGCTGATTCGATCGATCTATAAAAACGTCAAATCGTTCTAACATTAATCTCCGAACGATCTCCGATTAAATTCGCTTATCGTTTATGCTCGTTACAAAAAGAAAAAAAGAAAAACGAACGGTGAAAAAAAAAAAAAGGAAAAAAAGAAAAGAAAAAAAAGAAAAAATAAAAAACAGGAAAAAGATTTCTCGATGACGAAAGAGGAGAGAAAGAAAAAGAAAAAAGAAAAACAAACATTTGTGCGCGCGACTCGTCCGTTATGGGGGAACAGAAAAAAAATTGAAATGTCGAGTTTGACTCGACAAGAATAAAAATTATACATATAAAAAAAAAAAAAAAAAAACAAAACAATACAAAAAAAAAATTGAAATGTCGAGTGTAACTTGACGAGGGAAAAAAGAAAAAGAAAATAGAAGAAAAAAAAAAAAAAAAAAAGAAGAAAAATCGAAATGTCGAGGGTGACTCGTCAAGAACAAAAAAAGAAGAAAAAAAGAAAAAAAAAAAGAAAAGAAAACAAGGAGCAAAATAAAAATGGAAATGTCGAGTGACACTCGATGTAAAAGTTCAAAGGGTATAAAATAATTCGATTGTTCGTTATTATTAAAAAAAAGTAATAGAGAAGAGAGAGTGAGAGAGAGAGAGAGAGAGAGAGAGAAGTAGCTGACTTAAGTATAATATATTGCACGTGCATGGTGTGCAATATACAAAAAAAAAAATATCTAAAGAGAGAGAGAGAGTGCAGTGAAACGATCCAGCGTTTTATACGTAATAACGTAGCCATGCTATAGGGTAGCTTTTATCGACCATCCCTTCGTTTCCCTTTTCACCCTACCTCAACTACCTCCTCCTCACTACCAACTCACCCCTCAAGCTACCAACTCACCTCTCTGTGTCCCTTGCATCCTCTGGTATCCACCCTCTCTCGTGACGTTCTTTTCTCTCTCTCTCTCTCTCTATCTATCTATCTATCTATCTATCTATCTCTCTCTCTCTAACTGTCCTTTGTATAACTATATTTATAAGTGTGTACGTAGACTACTTCGTACACAGAACCCTAACGTTAAGCAGAGAAGGAGCACAGTAGAGTATACTATGAAGGATTTCACCTAAAGAACCTCAAACTACCCTCTCCTATCCTTCTTACCCTTTCCTATCTTCCTATCCACCCTTATATCCCTCCCTCTTACCCTTGTCCCAACCCTCATCTCTCTTTCTCTCTATGCACAATCTGCATTTACGTATGACTCGTTGTTTAAGTATTCCATGCGGGAGTTCAGTGATGTTTTATAGGCGTTTACGTGAAGCCCTCTTTCGTAACGCACAAAAAAAAAAAGAAAAAAAAAAGAAAGAAAAGAAAGGAGTGAAAGAGAGAGGGAGAGAGGGGGAGAGAGAGAGAGAGAGTTTTGTTGTAATCGTTTCGAATCGTAATTCGAGTGGGTACACGTTTTCCATTTTAATTATTTACGCATTAACACGAATTTACTACGCGGATGCCATAATCGGGAAAATAAATCTCTTGTTTTTCCTTCTCTCTCTCTCTCTCTCTCTCTCTCTCTCTCTCTTTTGTTCTCTCTCTCTCTTTTTTCATTTTTTTCTTTTTTGTTTGTATTTATTTATTTTCTTTTTTTTCCTTTCTTTTTCATTTTTATTTTAATATCATTGCACATCATTTTAAATAATTCATTCGCGATAATTAATAGTAATAATAATAATAATAATAATAATAATAATAATAATAATAATAATAATAATAATAATAATAATAATAGTGGTAGTAAATATTAATTGATTTTTTTTATCAATTTCTAAAAAAGTGTGCAATATTAGTGAGGTTAATTTTTAAGGGTCGATTAGAAGAATTTTAAATGTTCATAAATTAATTAATTAATTTTCATAATTAATTGATTATCGTGAATATCTAATAATTGTAATATATATATATATATGTATATATATATAAATATATATCAGATAATTAAAAAAAGATACGATCGATTAATCGGGTATTGATTTTCAGATCAAACAAAAAAAAAAAACAAAAAGAAAAGAAAAAAAAAAAGAAAAAAAAAGATCAAACAAAAAAGAAAATGAACAAAGAAAGAAAAGGAGAAAATAAAACATTGGACGAACATACACAAAAAAAAAAAAAAAAAAAAGAAAATAAATAAATTATCGTCATAGAAAAAGGAAGCATGAAAAAAAAAAAAAAAAAAAAAAAAAAAAAGAAAGAAAAATAAACAAACAACGAAAACGAAAAAAAAAAGAACGAAAAAAAAACGAAACAAAAACAAGAAAACATTGGACCAGATACGGACAAAATAAATCATCGTCATTGGGAGTTTGTGATGTTTGGCGTGAAAAAAAAAAAAGAAAAAAAAAAAGAAGCGGCTGGGGGAAGGGGGGGAGGGCGGTGCAGGGACAAAAAAAGAAAAAAAAAGGACGGAATCGTGTCGCAAAGCGACACAGAGTGAAA
>NC_140834.1:1090000-1095000 GCF_050613455.1 Vespa mandarinia | reverse complement strand
AGTATGAATGTACGACTTGGTTTTTGAAAAGAAGTGATTTTTTTTCTTTTTCTTTTCTTCTTTCTTTACTCGATCACGAGTTAATTGTTATCAGAGTTCTGTCTGAAATTTTGTGACTTAGTTGAACTCGAAGTTATTATCGAAATTGTACTTGACGTTTTAAAGTAACAATTGGATTTCAATTCTTAATGAGATTGTAAAAGTGATCACGATCAAAAGTTTTAGCTGTGTCGAGGATTTCTTTTTTTTTTTTTTTCTTTTCTTTTCTTATCCAGTAACAAATGGATATTTATTATTACCTAGCTAAGATCGTAATTGCGGATTAGTTGTGCTTTCGAAGATTATTATCGTAATTATTGCTGAAGTTTAAGAAAAAAGGAAAGAAAAAAAAAAGCTGATGTTTTTGACCGATACAGTTTTGATACAAAATCGCGATTGATTTTTTTTTTTTTTTTTTTTTCTTAAATCAAATCCCTACCGATTAAGTCCCGAGTAACCTGTGATCGTGGTTACCAATTAAGTTGCATTTGAGGTTATTATTAAATCGTTACCGAATTATCATTTGCGATTGTCTCTATCGCTGTATTGTAATAAATTTATTATTATTATTGTTGCACTGTTATTAAATTTCTCATTGAAGTTCTATTCTAAGATTTAACGTGATTAGATTTATGATTGACATTTTGATCGTATTCTGATGTAACCATAATTACATAGCTATTGAATTGTTATAGAAGTTCTAACGAATAATTCCAATTTGTTCTAATGTTAACTAATGATTATTTCAAATCACGTTTTGTTCTTCTTTGTTATTAATTTTTTACTTTTTTCTCTCTCTCTCTCTCTCTCTCTCTCTCTTCAAAGAAAAACAAATGTCCCACTTTAAACGAGCATCGATCTAACGTTTGATCAATAAAACGATAATCCCATCGATTGATTATACTTTCGACATATTATAATATTGATTAATCATTATTGATGATTTTTAAGAGAGAGAGAGAGAGAGAGAGAGAGAGAGAGAGAGAAAAGAAAAGAAGGAAAGAAGGAAAGAAAATGAAATTCGAAGAAATAAAACAAAATGGAGCAAATTATGAAATAAATCATAATCGTAGTCGGATGCATGAATATCTTTATATATTAAAGAGTTTCGTTCACGTTTCCTTTAACGATTCACCACGATGAATAAGCGGAAATATTAAAAGAGCAAGTGGTAATCAATTACAAAATGCCGGTAGTAACGCCCTGAGGAATATCACGATGGAATTCTTTCCAAGGTTCTCCAGTAAAATACGAGGGGTTGGGTTCGATATATATATATATATATATATATATATATATATGTATATATATATATATAGTCACCCCGTGACGAATGAATCCCATAAACCTCATCTCTCTCTCTCTCTCTCTTTCTGCTTTTACCTACCCTCTCTCATTCCATTCCCTTTCTATCCTTCCCTTCTACTCTTACTCCTAGAAGTAACTATACCAGATAAAATCTACAATTACACTGGCGAAATGTATACCAAGGAAATTCTCGTTACTTTAGTTGTATCGTTTCCTCTGAACGAAATATTTCACTCGTACAGATACTTTTTCAACCTCTATAATGATGAGTCATGATCAACTTGAACGAAAACATATATTTGTCTTTATCAAGTAAAAGAAACTTTGAAAAATCTTTTCTCTCTCTCTCTCTCTCTCTCTCTCTCTCTCTCTTTCTTTCTCTCTTTCTCTCTTATCATCACAAATATTCATTTAATTTGTCTCTTTCTTTTATCATCCTAAATTTATATTACATATTTTTATTAAATTTATTTACACGGCATTTATATCTATCTAAAGGATTTAAATTATTTATTTATATATATATATATATATATAATAATTATTTTCGATTTATACATTTCTTATTTATTATAAATAAATAAATAAATAAATAAATAAATAAATAAATAAATAAATATATAGAATAATATATATAATTATTATACGTAAAATTAATAATGAAAAAAAAAAAAAAAAAAAAAAAAGTAGAATTCTGTTCGAGTAAAATATTTTAAGATACGTACGAATCGATGTAACGAATTTATTTATTCGAACGTATATTTATTTTGCAGGGAAATTAAATTAAAAAAAGAAAAGAAAAAAAACGAAAAAAAAAAAAAAAAAAGAAAAAAAGAAAAATAGGGGGAAAAGGGAGGAAAAATCGTCGAAAGTATATTTACACGTTATTGTTAAAATGCAAATATTTTTGAATCGACGAAAATATATTCATTGATTAATACACAAATACTAAGCTATCTATTATACTTGTGTTAAATTTATCATACACACACGCACTCATACTCACACACACGCGCGCACACACACACACCCACACCCGCACACATACACATAGACAAATATAATGTATATATTCATGAGAGATAGCCATTATACGAAAAGAAAGGTCTCACGATTTTTCTCAATAGAAAAAGACAGACACACACACACACACACACACACGAACACACATATAGAGAAAGAGAGAGAGAGAGAGAGAGAGAGAGTAGTTTTTAAGATCGACCTACTCTACGTGCAACTTTCTTTTATTTTCTTTTTTTTTTCTTTCTTCCTCTCCTCTTTTTTCCTTATTATTTCTCTTCTCTCGTTCCATTCTGAAGAAAGTACTAGAGTATGCCATTTTCACACTGACGGCAAGTTGCATCCCAAAGCACTTCCGGTTGCTTCGAGAGGATGTTACGAGTTTGAGAAGGAGGAGGTGGAGGTGGGGACTATCTTTTCAAAAAAAAAAAAAAAAAAAAAAGAAGAAGAAGAAGAAGAAGGGACGATGATGGTAAGAGGGTGGAAGATATGGAGGATAAGGATAGGTCAAAGGGTAAGAAGGGTTCGTTGCCCCTTGATAGTTCCTTTTGAACTGAATCGGTCAACTTCTATCTCTTTACTGTACCAACCTCATTCTTCTTCACTCAACCCTACCACCCAACCACTCAACTACTATCACTACTTCGTGAGTATATCGTATAACTATCACGTTTTGGACGATAAAATTATTATTTATTTTTTTTTTTTTTTTTTTTACTGTAAACACTTTTTCTTTTTTTTCTTTTTTCTCTCTTTTTTAATTAACACGTTCCATGCCAGGCCATTTTTGCCTGACTTGTCGTTCAGGCAAATATATGTTTTCAGCGCATTAAATAAATATGACTGCGTGTACCACCGGTGGTACACGCGGATTAAAGATCTAGTTTAATGTGTACCACCGGTTGTACACACGACACGGAACGTGTTAACATATGTATATACATATACGTGTATGTGTTCGTTCGTCTAAATGCAAATAAATAAAATTGTTATTGTATATTGACAAAAAATTTTATTAATTACAACTTTTTTTCTATTTTATTATTATTATTATTATTATTATTATTGTTGTTGTTATAGTTATTATTGTTCGGAAGATATTAGTTTTCCTTTTTTTTTTTTTAAATGTGATGAAACAAATGATAATGATAAAGTGATAAAATTGATAAAAATGATACAACGAATAAATAAATGTGTAACGAAAAGAAATTCTTTTAATTGAAAATTATAAAGAAAAGAACAAAAAAAAAAAAAAAAAACAAAAAAAGAAGAAAAGAAAGAAACGAGAAAATAATATTTCTTTCAACGCGAGTTACAAATAAAATAAAAATGAAAAATTAATTTTTTCAAACGATACGAAAAAAGAAAAAAAAAGAAATAATAATAACAATAGTAACAACAGCAATAATATTTTTTTTTTTTTCTTGTAATGATAAAATAAAAATAATGCGCAATAATAAATTCCTTCTCTAAATGAAAATTGCAAGGAATTGTAACAAAATTTTTTTTTCTCGTTTCATCCTCTCTTTTTTTTTTTTTTTTCTTTTCTTCTTACATTGCAAACGACTACGAATAATAACAATGAATTATAGGAATTATCGATGAAAAAAAAAAAAAAAAAAAAAAAAAAAGAAAAAAGGAGAGAAAAAATGCGTGTTTCGATAAAAAAAAAAAAACAAAAGAGAAAAGAAAAAAAAAAGATAATAATAATAATAATAAAGAAAAAGATTAATACAAATTGATAATTGAAATTAAGTCTCTTAAATAAATTTTTTCGTAGAAGACAATTTTCCTTTGCTCCAATTTACCACCATTAATTTCCCTTAGGCCATTATTCTCTAATTTTCTTTGCAGTCGAGTAACCATCGTAGCTCGGGGCTTATCTCGTTATCAGGAGAAAAGTAACTTTTCGAATAACCGTTCAACATAAATTTTCCCGCCCAAAACATTCCCCTTCTTTCCTTTACCATTTCTTTTTCTTCCTTTTTTTTTTCCTAGCTCTCACACACACGAACTCACACGATTAAAGAGACGTTCGGCTTAGTTTTCTTATTTTCTTTTCTCTTTTTTTTTTTTCCTTCTTCCGTTTCTTTTCTCCCTCTCTCTCTCTCTCTCTCTCTCTCTCTCTTTTTTTTGCATCGACGCTTACAAAATTATCATTATCTTATTTTTCTTTCATTTTTTTTTATATTTTAATTTACTTTATAACTTTATTATTACTTTACTTGGTAATTTTCTATCTTTCTTTTTTTTTCCTTTTTGAGAGAAAGAGAAAGAGAGAGAGAGAGAGAGAGAGAGAGAGAGAGAGAGAGAGAGAGAGAGAGAGAGAGATTGAAAAAAAATAATCGTATCAAAGGATTGCGTGCAAATCGTTATTGAAACATAAAAAAAAAAAAAGAGAAAAAAAAAAGAAAAAACAAGAAAAAGAAAAAAAGCAAATAAAAAAGGTGGGTAGGTGTGGTCGGATAAAAAAACACCATAGAAAGATCATCTTGCAAATTTTTTTTAGAAAATAAAACTAAAAACGAGTAAAGAGATAAAAAAAAAAATATGTTTACATAGAAAGAAGAAAAACAGAAAGAAAAAAAAAGAAACAAAGAATTAGGAGTCTCGAGTAAAAAGAAGAAGAAGAA
>NC_140834.1:1070000-1085000 GCF_050613455.1 Vespa mandarinia | reverse complement strand
ATTAAATCGGTAATAATAGATGCCCACCCCATCCCACCTCTATAGCCCACCTCATCCCACCTCTATAGCCCACCCTCTAAAAAAAGGAACAACGATAAAAATTATCCTGTAAATAGAAAGACAGACAGACAAACTGAGAGAGAGAGAGAGAGAGAGAGAGAGAGAGAGAGAGAGAACGTTTTATTTGATCCCATTTTTTTCTCGTGTTTCTTTTTTTACCTTTTTTTTTATCGTAACGTCGGTAACCCTGGACCAATATAAGCATTTTAATAACGTGGACGAAACCCTTCTCTCTCTCTCTCTCTCTCTCTCTCTTTATTTCTCTATCTCTCTCTTTTCTAGAATCAACGATGTCCAACGATTTGCATGAAATTGAAAGCCCCTTGGGCGCCGATCGCTAGAATCTCGTTAGAATGGAAATACTGAATTGAAATTTTCACTGGTACGTACCTACATATTATATACATACATATATACACATAGATGTACATACACACAAACACATATGCAAAAACACGCATCCATATATATATATATATATGTGTGTGTGTGTGTGTGTGTGTATAGAAAATATGTATACAAGTAAAATTCATACACCGACAAAATTCTGAAGAGGATACGATCGATATATTCGTATTGTATTCTTAGCTTGAACCTCATATATATATACTGGGTGTCCCAAAAGATTTGACCTATACTATGGGATATTCTCGATATCTGAAGTATACGTTAAACCTTTTGGGATATATTGTATATAAACATATACGTTCAAAAATATTGGATTTATCTCTCTCTTTCTCTCTCTCTCTCTCTCTCTCTCTCTTTTTCTCTCTGTGTTATTAGTTTTTTCTCGATTTAAACAAATCTAAATGTTCTTCTTTTCCTTCTTTTACTTTTTTCTTTAAGGACGAAATTTTTCAACAAATTTTTGAATTTAACTTTCTTTCTCTTATTTTATCTTATTTTCTCTCTCTCTCTCTCTCTTTTCTCTTTTGTCCTTTTTTATATAGGAAATACCATGGATTCCCCATATATCGTTGAAAATTCCACTTAAGATGAACCACCTCGTATTTCTTCGGGCATGAAATTCGTTGGTAAAACCGTAACGTCCTACCGAATGTAAACATCTATGTATATGTGTGTGTCTGTGTGTGTGTGTGTGTTAACGTACGTACGTAGGTACATACGTATTCTTGGTACTAAAATCAATATCAATTTATATTTGGTCGTAGCTACGTAGGGATCTCTTATATACGTCATACGTACATCGATGAGGTGAGAATTGAACTCGGTTTATTTGATATTACTATCAACGATGATATCTGATTAAACGTTTTATTATTAAATTCATCAAATCAATTAAAAATATCGTACGAAGATACCTTGATAGAATTCTACGAAAAAAAAAGAAAAATAAAAAAAAAAGAAAAGAACAAAATGTATCAATCATTTATTTCGATATACGAATAACGAAATCCCCGAGGGAATTTCGAATGACAGATCAAGTTCTGAAAAGATCAGAAAACAGTTTCAGGAAGGAATCGTAAATCAAATTACCTTCCTATGAAATGAGATTAAAGATGTTTCGTGTGACCGTATCCCGGAAGCCATTAGCCCACCCCCGGCCCACCTGACCCGAAAAAAGAAACAAAAACAAAAATCAATTACGAATCGAGAGGATAAAGAATGAACTGATCGAAGCTTCAATCCATTGATTTGGAAAGTTCTATTCGTCATTCTTTTCCATAAGAAAAAGAAAAAAAAATCAAAGATTTAGAATCGCGATAAGGACAAAGTAAACAAACGGTGATGGTGGGCAATTGGTAGCGTGGGGTGGGCAGTTGGTAGCGCGTGGTGGGCAGTTGATAATGGACGGTGGGCAGTTGGTAGCGCGTGATGGGCAGTTGATAATGGACGGTGGGCAGTTGGTAGCGAATGGTGGGCAGTTAACAATGGATGGTGGGCAGTTGGTAGCGCGTGGTGGGCAGTTAATAACGGACGGTGGGCAATTGGTAGCGAACGGTGGGCAGTTAATAATGGATGGTGGGCAGTTGGTAGCGAATGGTGTGCAGTCGGTGACGAATGGTGGGCAGTTGGCAGTGTGTAGCGGGCAGTTGATGATGAATGGTGAGCAGTTGGTGGTGAATGGTGGGCGATACGATGCTGTAAGGTGCGTGGTTGTGTGAGAGTCAGATGAAGGATATGTTAGGGAATAGATTAATACGATCCTCATCAATCTTCATCGAGGTTGATAGGGAAACGTCTTGCTTGTTGAAGATTGGAAAGGTATCAACCACTCTAGGTATAACCATCTCTACAAGTTCGACATTGAGAACACATTCACTTAGATTCTCTTCGTCTATCAATCCCCTTATCAAGAATCCCAAAACTCTTCGAATATATTCAAGCGTTAAACCGTATAAGATCGAAAACAAGGATAAAATTATATCACTACTGACATGATTGCTTGTTAAAATGTCGATTTGAAAAATGTTAGAAATTCATTTTGACGATCATTTCATATCACTTATACGGAGATCGTTAAATTGACAGATGTAAGATTATTATTTGGATTCATTCGAATGGATCATATTGATCGTTATAACGTAACAATCGAATAAAAATATTTTATAGTCCGACCTTTTGATAGATCGTGATATTTCTTCTTTATTTCATTTCTTTTCTTTTTTTTTTTTTTTTTTTTTTTTTTCCTTCCGTTTTATTATACTCACCTGACTTTCACGATGGTACGGTATTATCCTTGTTTTTTTTTTCTTCATCTTTGAAAAATTATCGTAGACGACAGATACGATTTGATATAAAGGGGGGAGGGTGATAAAAAGGAAAAGGGTTGACGAAGAGGGAAAGAAATAAAAAGTTAGGGGGGGGTGAGAAGAGTCAGGGGGTATAGGGGGGATGAAGCATGTGGCAGAAAAGTAGCTTTTCTTTTTCTAACAAAAGCCGACTTATTTCACGCTCGATATATCCCAACCTCAGACACGATCGTTAAAGATAACTCCATTCACGGAGATATGTGGGAGCTTTTCTCTCTCTCTCTCTCTCTCTCTCTCTCTCTCTCTCTCTCTCACTCTCTTCTCCATTTTTGCAATTTTCTTTTAATACATGAACAATGTTTCATAGTAATGGCGTCGAATCGATGAAATTCGTATAGGTCTCGATCGGCATTATGTCAGTGACCTATGAAACGTTTCATTTGCCATATACACTGTGTTTGTTCATCAGAATTATAATTTTCTTTCTTTTTTTTTTTTTTTTTTACTTCTTAATCATATTCGATAATAAATCAGGAACAGAGTTTTTGTAAGAATTCGAATAAAATTCAAATAAATAAAAAAAAAAAAAAAAAAAAAAAAAAAGAAAAAACAAAGGGAAAAGATCTCAAACAAAAAACTCAATCCAATTTTCAAGAGAAAAGAAGAAGAAGAAGAAGAAAATTTCCAACGCGCTCGAATAAAATTCAAAGAATAAGTGCAGCGAAAAGTGTTAGGAAAAAAGAAAAAAAGAAGAAGAAGAAGAAGAAGAAGAAAAAAAAAAAGACTCTTCCGAGATTGTTGGAACACGTGCAATAACATTAAGTACATCCCCCACCCCCTCCTCTTCAAATGTTTATTTCATAGGATTTTAAACGAGGCAAGGTAACAAAATAATTCTTTAATGCAATTTACGCGGTATGCACTTAATCGATTTGATCCCTCTCAACTGAAACATAGCTCGAAGGAGAAACATGTTATAAAATTGCAATAGTCGAGAAGAGATCAACAAAAGTATAAAAGATAGCAGTAAAGAGATAGATAGATAGATAGATAAATAGAGAGAGAGAGAGAGAGGGAGTAAGAGCGAGAGACTAGCAAAGTTTGTAGCAAGTTTAGATTGAGTTCAATCTACTTTGGCGTTGCTCTTACCCTTGGGCCTTTTCATCCCTTTCCAACACCCCTTACCTGCTTGTCATCTAATACCGAGTCAACCTTCAAGAAAATCAACACGTTTTTGCATATTCTAAAAATATTAGGAAAATTAATTCTTCAAAAGGATTTTCAAATTAATGATGAACTCTATCATGAATTTGACTCTTTTCAATCTCTCTTATCATATCACCTCATCTGCACATTTTCTAATGCATAATTGACTATCAAGATAATCAATTTTTACCGTATCCCAAAAATAACAGGCAAAATAATTTTCCAATTAACGTAGAACATTGTTATATCTAATTATGATCGTGCACTTGGATTTTTTTATCCCTTCTTAACATCCCTCACCTATTCATTATTTAATAATTGCTTAACTTTCAAGAAAATCAATACTTTTTAGTTATACCAAAATATTAGCAAAATCAATGTCAATCAAAATCTATTACCAGTGAAATATTTAATATGATTTTAGAATCGATGAAACATTATTATGTGCAATCATTATAGTTCGATTCTTTTATTTTATTTTATTTTTCTTTTTTTTTTTTTTCCATTTAAATTTTCAATCTTTAAGATAGCTTCGAAAATCCATTAAAGGATCTAATAATTTATCTATAAATATTGTGCGAGATCACATAGTAGACAAATAAAAAAAAAAAAAAAAATTCGTTCACAGTACGAAGATAAAATGGAGTAGAGATATCAGAGATGTGAGAGAGTATTCTCTGATCTTTAAAGATGGGAAGAAAGAGAAAAAGAGAGAGAGAGAGAGAGAGAGAGAGTGAGAGAGGAAGGTGATAGGAGTGGGGAAAGGAAAAGATGAAATAAATCGCATTATAGAGACTTCTGAAAAAGCTCAATTTGATCTCTCTTTCTTTCGATCGTGAAAATGCTTCCCAATCATTCCTGATATACATACATACATACATACATACATACATACACATATATGTATGTATATGTATATATATTCCGTACCAACTTATGAATGTAAAAGTCTCCATAAAAATATCAAGATGGATAATTCATGATACGCGTAAGAAAATGATAAATGGGGTTGGAAGAAAATTTTTTTTCATCTTCGTTCTTTTTTTTTTTTTTTTTTTCTTTTTTATATATATTTTTACTTTTATTTTTACTTCCATTCGATGAATAACTCGTTCTTAACTGCTGTCCCTCTTTTTTTGTTTTTTTTTTTTTTTGGTGTTTTTTTGCAAATAAGTCTCGACCATCTTGTAGTAACTCTTTTAACAAAACACGTCCCACTACCCCATACTCACTAACCACCCTTCAGCCGCCTGTTCGTCTTTCGTTTCGTTTCTTTTCGTTTCTTTTTGTGCTCGGATTTATTGAAATTTTATGCAGGATCTCGATGAGGTCCAACTTGGGAATTTTATCGGTTAGGTCTAACTGACTGGACCTTATATTACATTGGGACCATTCATTTCCCTTTGGAGAAACTGATCTCTCTCTCTCTCTCTCTCTCTCTCTCTTCTTTTTTTTTCTCTCAGTTATACCACTCTTCCTTCAGGATCTAAGATTACTATATATACTGATATCTCTGTTTCATCGGGATAAAGGGATTCCCGTCGAAGAAGTTCGGCTCAATGTTTAAGAAATATGAACATAGAATGTGACGATGAAGTGATCCAAAAAATTGGTGGAGGGATATGAGAGAAGTAGGGCATGCATGTATTATAATGGTTGATTTTGAAGGAATTGGATTTTATTAGGATCGTGTCTGGATTGTTTAGATCATTTTCTTTTTTTATTTCTTTTTTTTTTTTTTTTTTTTTTTTGTATACATATATACACGTACACACGGTTTTTTTTTTTATTTTTCTTCTTTCCGCGGAATTCAAAAATCACGAAGAACATTTTTATTTCTTGATGAAGAAGACAAAAACAAAACAAGATAATCGTGAGTCAAAAGAAAAAGAAAAAAAAAGAAAAAAGAAAAAGAAAAAAAGAAATCGAAGAAGTAACAGAAAACACCCAGTGACCTTTGACCCCCGAGTTCAGGCGGTTTATCAGGTGTTAATCAGTTAACCACAAGGGTCCCAATGACCCATTTCTAAAATCGGCTTTAATCTTGATCTGACGTAATAATTAGTAGCTATAAAAAATGTTCATGAGACTCACCCTAGGTTATGGTTATCCGTATTGTCAGCTGCGTCCTCGGTCACGGAATCCAGGGTGAGGGGACCCTGAGTGACGTCAACCCCCATGCTGCCCAGATCCAAGCTCGCGTAAGTCCTGCGTGCTTGAACCCTCGTACCACCCCCTCCTCCGCCTCCGCCACCGCCACCACCACCACCACCACCACCGCCGCCGCCGCCGCCGCCGCCACCGACACCGCCAGTGACCTCTCCACCCCTGCCGCCATTGCCAACTAATTCTTGATACAATTCGTCATAGAGGGAGCTGCCATTTCCGTTGCTGTTCAATGCATCATCCAATCGTGCCGGATCCAAATGATAATTTGGATTCTCGAAGGAAAGCAATCCATTTTCTAAACAAACGATGAACAAAAATATTGTTGTTGTTGTTGTTGTTGTTGTTGCTTCTTTTTTTAACTTTTTTAAAATTTTCACTGAATAACACAATGAAACACACTTATCGGATAATATTTTTTATCATTAACAATTAGATCTATGATTAATATTATCATTGATCGATTTTGATCGATCGTTCGAGATATATAAATGATATATGATTAATTATTATTTTGCAGCATTGTTATCCCCCCACCCCCTCCCACCCCCATTCTCTAACCTCTTATTCCCATAAATTCACGGATCGTTTCGTTTAACTTTGTTCTCGCAGCTACTCACTGATCATCCTGAGACAAATGGCAGTCGCGAGAACGATGTTGTACATCCATCGACAGAAAGTATCCATGTTCCTCCGAGGATAACGTCATATTGTCAAAATTATCCTTTGGCTCCTCGTTACTTATTTACACTTATGTTCAAACACTATTAACTGTGAATTTATTTTTTCAATCACTGGTATATATGCCAATTATTGTTATAATAGAGTTCCAAGTTCAAGGTCGAATCAGTAGACCACTGTTCATCATTCTATCCTATTTCTATCTCTCTCTATCTTCTTTTTTAATTTTGAAATCAATTCGAACGTCAATTAGAATCGTTGAAAATCCTTCAATTATTCCGCAATAGTAATACTTTTGAATGACTATACTTGAGATGTTGGCTCGATTAAAGCGTTAAATCGATTCTAACAACCGTTCAAGTGTCTTTGTTCTTTGTTAAAAGATGAAACGAGATAGATACATATATATATATATACACACTATATATATATATATATAGACAGAGAAAGAGAGAGAGAGGGTGAGGGTAGAGGTTAGGTGGGCGTTAGATGAGGGGTAAAGAACCGTGACAGGTGGGAATGTACGAACAATGGAGCATCGTTCTGAAGAGTTAATTAGTCGATCGAGCTAAAACGCAACTCATGTCGTTTGTCTGGGTTTATATGAGGCTCTGTAGCCTGGGTATTCTTCCGTATTATTCTCTTTTCCTTTCTTTCTTTATTTTTATCTCTTTCTCTCTCTCTCTCTCTCTCTCTCTCTCTTATCATTCGGTTACTCGGGTGTTCAATCGAAAAATTTGAAAAAGGAGACACTCGATCGTTCATTGCCAACCTGCCCACCCTACTCGCCCGCATTACCTGCCCACCCTACTCGCCCGCATTACCTGCCCACCCTACTCGCCCGCATTACCTGCCCACCCTACCTGCCCACCCCATATCCCTCCTATCACTCTACGTAAATCGTTTAGGAGAAAATTAAAAAAAGAAAAAGAAACCTTGCGCGTTCATTCAGTCACGATATCAATTAGCAAAACTAAAAGTCATAATAAATTATAATTCGTATTAACGATCGAATAACACTAAGTAATAGATCGTGACTAAGACGTTTGAAGTAAATGAAAACTTGAAATCGTAATTGAAAATCATATTATCATCAAGTCATATCAAATCTCAATTAAGATAATAATTAAGTCATTATTAAAACGAAAAAGTAATTAGGGCAATCACAATCCGCGAAATTGTAATCGTTAATCGGTCACAATCTAATTAGAATTCAGAGTAGACATAATTCATTATCGATTTAATCAAAATCCCAAAACAGCAATAAACGAAAAGTTTATGTTTACGAGAACGCACACAGTTTTTTTTCTTTTTCAAAAAAAAAAAGAAAAAAAAAAAAGAAACAGACAGAAAACAAACCCAAATAATTTTGAAACGTCGTCGATAAAATCAAACGTAATGATGGCAAATAAATTATAAATCGTCAATATTTACTACGATAAAATGACGATGTCAAACGTATGAACGAACGTGGGCGACGAGGCGTTCGAAGGAAAAAAAAAAAAAAAAAAAAAAAAAAGAAAAAAAATAAACTCGTCTCGTTAAAAATTCAACGATCCGCCCGTAAATAAACTCCCTTTTATTTCGAGTTAAGGTAGATTTTAAAAACGGGAACAACACACCGGTACAACTCGTTAGGGTTAGTGTCACGCATTCGTTCCACGAAGTTTCGTCGACCCAACGTTAACCACTTTACCCTGTTCTACAGCTTTTTCCTTTACCTCTCCCCCCTCCCCCGACCCCACTCCATCCCACTCTAACGTAACCCCATAATTATCGTGCGCGGATTTGACGAAAAGTTTCGTTCGCACTGAAGAAAGAAAAAAAAAAGAAAGAAAGAAAAAAAAACAAGGAAACAAGAAAACTAACAAGGGATTTTGTCGACAAGGAGGCCGACACTTCGCCCAAGTAAATTGACTAACTGCAGTTGCAGAGTAACAGACAGAGACAGAGAGATAGATAAAAAGAGGAAGCGAGAGAGAGAGAGAGAGGGGGGGTTAGGGGGGGAAAGGGAGAGGGAGAATTACGGTTCCAAGTGCACATCTCGTTATTTTACCAGAAAGAAAAAGCTTTTAAAGTGAGATAGAACAAAAAGGAAGAGAGACAGAGAGAGAGAGAGAGAGAGAGAGAGAGAAAGAAAGATAGAGGAAGGATAAGAAGAGGGGAGATCAAGGCCTCAGAGAGATAGATAGAGAGAGAGAGAGAGAGAGAGAATTTCTTGGAAGGTTAGAGAGAAACAGAGAGAGAGAGAGAGAGAGAGAGAGAGAGAGAGAGAGAGAGAGAGTTTTGTCACCGCCCTCGATGAGTCACCCAATCGATTCCTTCCACAGAGTCTAGTTGAACTTTCAAAATAGGGGGGCTGCGAGTTGAACACCCAACGACTGCCAATGAGTAGCTTTCCTTCTGCATTCTTACATAAGTCTTCCCCTCCCCTCTCGCCCCTTCCATCACTCCCTCTCTATCACTCTCTTTGTTCCTCCTCTTTCACTGATATATTCGTACGTATACTTATACACAAAGCAGGCTGTTAAACAGTGAAATTCTTCTCTTTTATTACTCATTTTACTGATGCGTGTGTACATATAATATATATATATATATATATATAGTATTGAAATTACAGTTGCGTAACAGGTTGTATGGTGTATTCGTTTAATTGATCGGCCGTGGTTTGTAATTGAGGTTAGGTTTGTTACACGGGGTTCCCAACCCTTTTCAATCCTAATTTATGTTTAATACAGGGATACACATTGTTACCAACCCTCGTTCTCGTTCCTGTCATTTTCGTTGCGGTTGTTAAACTTTCTGGATGGGTGGACGATTGGTTGGTTGGTTGGTTTGGTGGGTGGGTGGGTGGGTAAGTGGATGGAGGAAAGTGAAGGGGTAGAGGAGAAGGAGAGAAGAATTCTCTTTTCTTTTTGTTTCTCAAAATTTTAACAAAGTCTAAATCTTATTCCATATGTTATTCGTTTTTACGAAAGGATAATCGAAATAAAGTGAATTCCCTATTTATCCCATTAAACGAAAGACTTCGGTATACGTTGAATCGACCAATAGCAAAAGTTTGTCCTCAACGATTTCATGCTCGAGATCAAGAAGATTCTGAGCCCTATTCTCTCTCTTTCTCTTTTTTTATATATACACACATAGACATATACAGACGTTTTAACACACGAAATTCCTGCCCCGACCCACCTCAGCCCACCCAAGCCCACCCCGACCCACCACCATAACATTGGAGTTACGAGCTTAAATGTCTTTCGCACGGTATACCACCATAAGAGAATGGGGTGCGAAGAGAGCAACTGCCGTGTCTCTCGTTATGGGGTTGGGATAAAAGAGAGAAAGAAAGAAAGAAAAAGAGAGAGAGAGAGAGAGAGAGAGAAAGAGAGAGAGAGAGAAGAAGAAGGAAGAGAAAAAGAAAAAGGCAATTTCGAAAGAGCCCGTTAAGTTTTATGGCGTCTGGGAACTGAGTACGGAAGGGAGTTGAAGGAAGAAGGGTTTGGTAGTTTTGAGTGAGGGATTCGTATGAGGATACAGGATATAGTTTCGGTCAGATGAGGGCCAAAGACAAAGATCAAGATTTTCTGCTTGACACACCATCGAATTTGTATATCTCCGATTACAACGACAAATATATCCTCCCCCTATCGACGTTCTTTTCCTTTTTTGAGTCACACTGTACGAACCCATGAGTCATCACTCTCCTCCTCCAACTTCTTATAGAAAAAAAAAAGAAAAAAAAAAAAAAAAAAAAAACAACCACCACTTCCTATTTCTTGATTAGATCGATTAACTATATATATATATATATATATATATATATATATATACTTTTGTATGTCTATGTACGAGTATATATTCTTATCTCTGTTCTCGCTTGAATTTCATCGATCGAATTTGATGTTATCGTTTCGTTCGCTTCGAGAAAGTGGAAATTCGTCCTTCTATTCGAACATTCAACGACCTTCCTTCCTATCTCTCTCTCTCTCTCTCTCTCTCTGCGTCTTTGCCCCTCTTACTCTTTGTATACATATATATATATATACATATATATATATATATATTGGTCTATGTGCAATGGACTATGGGAGAACTGAGCGATGACGCATACTTGGAAAACACTCGTCTTGTCGACGCTTAGACGTCGTGGCGCCATTCACCTACGGCGCCGCACGCAAACCCTTAAACGCAGTTAGCCTCGTCCCAACCTTCCAATCTCTCCCACCATTCTAACTACTATGAATATATATATATATATATATATATATGTATATTATAAACTAGCTTATGAGCTTACTTGATGACAACATTTGTTGTTGGAGATCAATAGAGAACATTCTTTCTCTTTTTCCTCTTTCTTTTTTTTTTTTTTTTTTTTTTTTCTTTTCTTTTTTTTTCTGATACACGTAACTCCATACACGGAAATGGAAATTTACCGGAGTTTGTATGTTCTTTTTTCTTTTTTTCTTCTTTGAATTATCGACTTTTGTTGATTTCGAAGAAATACTTTTCTTTCTTGATATTGTCATGTTTTTCTCGAGAGAAAAAAGAAAAAGTGCTACTTTTAGTTTCATGCCAGACACGATCCGTGCCAATCTTTTCGAACGAAGAAATCCTCCTTCAGCCAGGAAGGAAGGAAGGAAAAAAAAAAAAAGGAAGAACAAACCAATAAGGATTTTCTTTTTTACTGCGGAATTACGTCGAGTGAGTAAAGCTTTTTTTTTTTTTTTTTTTTTCTTTTGGAAAGGGCAGGAAGAGGAGAGGAAGTATTCTTTTTTTTTTCTTTTTTTTTTTTTTTTTGTTCAATAACTAAAAGACAACGAGAATGACACAGATGCTCTCTCGCTTTATTATCGTTCTTCTATCTCCTCGTTCACGAAAAAAAAATGAAAATGAAAGTTGGGCGAAGATGAAGATATTTCAAAATTGCAAAAAAAAAAAAATAAAAAAGAAAAGAAAAGAAAAGAAAAAGAAAGAAAAAAGACGAGTCAGATTAAAAAAAAAAGTCATCTATATAATTCGGATTACGATCTCAGTGAATAGATTATTTTTTGATTCGAGAATAATTCCCGATGATATTAATCATCTTCCGAATGAATTGAGGTTAGGATTAACTCTTGTTAATAAATTATATCCAAATTTTAGTTTCTCGATTGTAATTGCGACGATTTAATTGTTAAGATTGATTTTATGATTAACTATCATATCGATACGTACGATTGATATTTGCAACTTGTGTCCCAAAAACTTGTAGAAATTTAATCATCATCCCATTACCTGTATTACGATCGTAATTACGATTAAAATTTTCTATCAAATTATAATTAGATTTTAATTGCTATTGAATATCGTTCAAGATCGTGATTGAATTAAACGTTGAGATTCTAATTGATATATTACCAACGTAAAATTATTAACATTGATTTTATAAAACGAATCAATAATTTTGTTGAGGTTATGTTTTGGATTCCATGTTGGATTCCATCTTTTTTCCTGTCGATCATCGTCACCGGTATCACAGACAAAAAGTCTTTGCTTAAGATTACGATTTGTTATCAATATAAATACGTATATATTTTAATATCTTATCGATATCAATATTCATTTTATAATATCTATTTGATATTGAAATATGGCAACCCTTAGTAATAGATCGAACGTGTGTATCGTTGGTAATAGTCACACCAACGATAGTGAGCCTTCAATGTATGCGTTAGAAGACGAATTAAGAACGATCGATAAAACGGTAACAGAGAGAAAGAGAGAGAGAGAGAGAGAGAGAGAGAGAGAGAGAGAGAGAGAGAGAGAGAGAGAGAGAGAGAGAGAGAGAGAGAGAGAATGAGTGAGTGAGTGAGCTCGTGCTAGGCAATCGACTTTGCGATAGGTCAGAGTTAAACGATAGTCTAACACGCACACGTTAAAAAAAAAAAAAAAGAGAGAGAGAGAGAAAATAAAAATATAGACGTCCTTTCTGATACAACAACATCGATAGACCTTTTGATTATATTTATTTCCTGTGTTACCAAGATATAACAATCACAATCGAAGAATATTATTTTCGTCATGTCCATTTGTTTCGTTTTATTTATCCTGTCATTCTTAACCACGTAAGTACTTTTACCACACGTTGTAGTTAGTTAGTTTACTTATGTACGTCTCCCTGTGAGTTTGTTTCACTCGACGAAGGTCATCATTGGTTCAAGGTAAATTGAATATATATATATATATATATATATATATATATATATATATATATATATCCATTCCACAAGAGCTATTTTCATTCTCTCATTCTTATTGTTAGACGTCTTCATTGTCGCTTACGAAATACGTGTCGCGATAAGATTTAATGTTCGAGAATACATTAATCCAATTCGATCGGTATATTTTAATTCAGTTTTATACGATTGACTTTTATGTATTATTTATCGAAGTAATTTAAACAATTCAAGTTATTTATAATAATTTAACGTTTTATATATAATTTACAAAAGATATTTTATCGTTTTAAACTTACAATTACAGTGTAAGATCTAAATGTAAACTTTTTCCTTTTTCCTTTTTCTTTTTTTCTTTTTGATTGTTCTTTCTTTTCTTTCATTCACACACAGTTCATCTTCGTTCTTCTCTTTTATTCTTCAAAAAAAAAAAAAAAAAAAAAAAAAAAAAAGAAAAAAAAAAATCCCTAGTCGTTTCTAGCTTTAGCATCGATCTAACCCTGTGGTAATCCCATTGTTTTACGGTAGACCGTTAACGCGGCAGTCCAAATCGTGTGTAGACCACAGAAGATATTCGTGTCTATGTGTATGTGTATGTGTATGTGTATGTGTGCGCGCGCGTACTATCCCTAGAGTCGCGGATTTCGTTCAGAGCTCTTTTCACCAACGAGGTCTCTCTTTTGTTCAAAACGGAAAGCTGCCGTTGGCGTATGCGCTTAAAGCCACATTGCGGTGTGGTATTACGGTGGAAGAACGGAAAGAAAGGATTCCTGAAGTTTCAGAGAAACAGGAACATAGGGCACCTAAGATTAGCCAAAGACAAAACCGATGCTCCATACTCGTACGAATTCATTTAACAGTTTTATCATTTGCTAATAACAAACGATCCTAGCGTTAATCCAAAGTCAAGTTAATTTTATTCATTAAAGTCACTAGAATATTTGTATATCTAGTGACTTTTTTTTCCTTTTGTGCGTTTTTATTTCGATTATAAAACGATTTGTATGAATAAAGATCTTCGTTAAATTAAATCATCTCGATGTTGTCCATGAGATATTAATTTTTTTTTACGAGATGGATAAAAATCCGAGAGAGAGAGAGAGAGAGAGAGAGACAGAGAGAGAATTAAGAATTATCATAAAACTCATTGATTACGTTCGAAATAATAAATACTCTCAATTATGGTTCAATCTAAAGAATTGTTATCACTATCATTGATATTACATTTCGCTGTAATAATCATTTCGTTATAAACTCTTTAATAATAAGTTTAATAATTCATAAAAAAAAAAAAAAAAAAAAAAAAAAAAAAAAAAAAAAAAAAAAGAGAAAAAGAAAAAAAAAAGGTCATCTCGATTATAATCCAATCATTGGCCATGGTTTATCATTTACCAAGTGTCTATCATATAGACACTTTAATGATGAAGTGGAAGGGTGGAATGGAGGGGGATAATAAAATCGTCGTTAGAAATTTCTAATAAAATTCAACGCGAAGTGATACATACACACATACATACGTAAACACACGCATACATCCTCGTTCTAATATTAGCAAGGCTCGATTAAACCAAGGACATAACAGAGCTCTTAAAAAAAAAAAAAAAAAAAAAAAAAAAATCCGCAAAAAGAAGAAAAGAAAAGAAAAGAAAAAAGAAAAGAAATAAATATAGTCGGCTTTTCCCTCGACAATTTTCTATCTTAGTACTCTTGTAGTTGTTTTACGATCGTCTAGGTTCCTCGACGATGAAATATCGTCGGTTAGATGTTTTTGACCTCCGACGTCTACGTTTTGTACCTTACAAACACGTACACACACAGACATATACATACACATATATAAACACGTATGCACACGCATATCTATACCTATATCAAGATCACACAGGTTACTACCCTGACCGACGAGGACTTTCTAACCGGTTACCAAGACCCCTTCAACCTATACATTCCTT
>NC_140834.1:1065000-1067500 GCF_050613455.1 Vespa mandarinia | reverse complement strand
TGGCGTAGGGATTTTTTTTTTTTTAGGAATTTACTGATTCGATCGAGAAAACTTTTGATCCGTTTTCCCATTCCTAATGATCATTTGAAAATAAAAACAATTAATTTTTGTTACTGATAAAAAGTAATTGTAAAATATTTATATTTTCTCTCTCTCTCTCTCTCTCTCTCTCTCTCTCGTTCTCTCTCTTTTTATTTTTTTAAATTGAATAAAAAATAATAAATAAATATTAGAATATCGTTAAGATTTTATCACGTTGCGTATGCAATCTATGGAATATTAATTATCCATCACATTTGCAATTTTTTTTTTTTTTTTTTGTAATCCGCAAAAATGTAAAAGTATTAACCAATTAAAAGGAAGATAGCTGAAAAAAAAAGAGAGAGAAAGATAAATAGAGAGAGAGAAAGAGAGTAGCGATCGATCAAAATGAAAAGCTCGAAGCTTTCCTAGCTTTGGTCTCTTCCCATTTACAGAAGCTGGCATCTCGCCAGTGAACCTTTTCATCGAATTTCTTTTAAAGCCATAGAAAAAAAAAGAGAGAGAGAGAGAGAGAAAGAGAGAGAGAGAGAGAGCCAAAGCCATAGAGCCAAAGACACGTTACTAGAAAAAGAGATAGAATGAGTATAAGAGAGTGTTATGGAGGTTTAAAATGAAGAGAAAAGTCCTAACACCATTAAACGTACTCGAGAAAAGATAAAACGTACTATTCCCTCTATACCATTACTCTTTTTCCCTCTCTCTCTCTCTCTCCCTCTTTCTCTCTCTCTCTCTGTCTTGCTTACACTCTTTTGATCATACCAAAATTTAAACGTAAATTAAAATAATTATGTCTCTCTGTTTCGCCAGATCTTCAAACAAAGTCTACGTTAAATATTTGAACACGTAAGGGAATAACAGGATGGATAGAATCTGACGACTAATTACGTTGACCGAACAAGATTTGACCTAGTACTCTCTAGGCGGCCTTTGACACTAACCCCATAGACCAGAGAAACCGATTGTAACACTATCACGTCTTGATTAATTGCTTCTTCGAAACAACTAAAGGAAAAATCGTTTGTACGTTGAAGTACAGGACAAACTACAACAAACGAGTAAGTATATTGTTCCTGTTATCCTGGACCTTCAAAAGATTTCAATGTCCTGATCTTCTGGATATCCTGGAGACTCCATTGTTTTGGTCTTTTAAACGTTCAAAAGATTCCAATGTCCTGGTCTTCTAGACACCCAAATGATTCCATTGTCCTGGTCTTCTGAATGTCCAAAAAATTCCATTGTCCTGGTCTTCTGGACATACCTAAAGATTCCATTGTCCTGGTCTTCTGGACATACCTAAAGATTCCATTATCCTGGTTTTCTGGACATCCTGAAGATTCCATTATCCTGGTCTTCTGGACGTCTAAAAAATTCCATTGTCCTGGTCTTCTGGACATCCAAAAGATTCCATTATTCTGGTCTTCTGGACACAACAACCTGGAGATTCCAGTGTTCTGGTTTCCTGGACTTCCAAAAGATTTCAGTTGTGCTGATATCCCAGATTTCTAGGAGATTCGAATGTCCTGGTGTCCTTGACGATGAATATCATTAAATATCGTTTATTGATCTATTGCAATGTTTTTTTTGTTTTTTTTTTTTTCCTTTTTTTCTTTTCTCAATGTTCTTCCTTTTCTCAATACTTTCGTCGTTTTATTAATCCTGCGATAGTTCAAACTTGTTCGTTAACGTAAGATTTAAACGACGATAGAATAAAATCGTTAGAATTGCACTTGAATTTGAATAACGATTCGATTAAGGCGAAAGTTGACCGTTTAATGTAATCCTGAGAACGCAGTGCAAAGTGCATTTGTAATGGAAACTTTTGAACCCTCAGCCAGAACTCGAAAACTTTTGGATCGAATTCCCCAGCAACCCGATCCTCGTACCCTGTACAAAATTGGGTACAATTAAAATTTTCGCATTTACCACGATTCGACCTATTCGCGAGCTATTCCAGGCATGAAAACGGGCCAAGTCATTATCTCAACTATTGCGGAATGACTGCAGAATAATGTCACTGTAGTTTGATTATGTTATACAGGGTAAAAGTGTTCAATTGGTACAATTATTAAATTAATATACGTGCCTCTTGAATTTCAAAGAATTTTTATATCGAATGGAGATTGTATTTGCGATTTTTTTTTTAACATGACGTCATCCTAATCATTTTTTTATTTGCTGAATAAAATCGTTAATTCGATTCAAATTGAGGATTATCAAATCGGTCAATGTTTAGAAAGATAAAGAGAGAAATAGAAACAGTTCGTTTTCTTTTCACTTCAATATATTGTTTATATCAAGCTTGAAAAAAAAAAAAAAATATATATATATATATAACAAACAAATATATAAAAGAGCCGAGATATCCTAGAGCTTGCATTCGTTTTAAAATGAATAATATCGGCTTAATCGACCTTTACAAATGCTTCATTTTGTCCGGCCGGTAAGGTAGGAAACTTCA
>NC_140834.1:1050000-1057500 GCF_050613455.1 Vespa mandarinia | reverse complement strand
TATATTTACACTTCCAGTCGCCCATATGTCGAAAAGACCCGTGAGAGATGGGGTGGGTTCGGGGTTAAGGTAGGGGGTTAGAAAAGGGAGAGAAATTAATGTTCTTAGTTCGTATGAAACTTTGTTAAAAATAAATTTCTTGGTAAGAATAATTCATATGTAAATGATTATTTACATAATATTCATATTTCACACATCATATATATATATATATATATATATATATATATATATATATTTTATGTAATTATTATATATAATATTTTTTCTCAGTTCTTAAAGATTTTTCCTATCGTTTAAGTTTTTTCTCGTGTTACTTAAAACACACTCTTACACACACGTACATACATTTATATATATAGATATATATATATATATAGATATAGATAGACAGATAGAAACAGAGCTGGAACAAAGAAAAGAAGAAAAATTTCGCGGCTCGCGTGAAAACTTTTTCCACCTTACAACTGCATCTCTCTCTCTCTCTCTCTCTCGTGTTATTCAAGAAAACGTACGCGCGCGTAAGAGAGAGAGAGAGAGAGAGAGAGAGAGAAATAGAGATGTAAGAGAAAAAGCATTTTACCAGTCGCAGAGCACGAAGTTACGAGAACACTTGGGAAACAGGGCCAGACAAAGTGTGCTCGCGCTGTGCTTCAAAAAAGAGAGACAGACAAACAGACAGACAGACAGAAAGAGAAAGAGAGAGAGAGAGAGAGAGAGAGAGAGAGAGAAATAGAGAGAAAAAGAGAAAGAGAGAGATGGAAAGAAAAAGAAAGTTTATCTCGCTCGTCGTCGGCAGAGAAAAAGCGTAGGGAAAACTCTGGCGACTCTTTAACCAAAAAAAAAAAAAAAGAAAAAAGAAAAAAAAAAGAAAAAAAAGAAAGTAGAAGAAGAAGGGGGGAAAAAAAAAGGAGGTGGGGGAAATCTCGGAAATTATTAGACGTGCTTGTTGTTAAAGAAACGGAGTTTTTACTAACCCAACGTATGAAAAACTTTTTTGAAAACATTTACTATGTCGACGAGTATAATATTATATACATATACACACATATATATACACACAATTATATATATATATATATATATATAATATTATACCAAGCTAACAATAACTATATCTGTATTTACGTTTCGCATTTGCGCTTATGTTTGCATTTGTCGAACTTGTTAAAAGGATAAATATACCGTGGGTTAAGGGTAAAAAGGAAAAAAAAAAAAAAAAAAAAGAAAAATAAAAAGAAAACGTCATTAAATTTTGTAACATTTCCTCTTTCTTCTGTGTTACTTGTCCTTCTTTTTTTCTCTCTCTTTTTCTTTAATATTTCTCTCTACAAAAAAAAAAAAAAAAAAAAAGAAAAAAAAAAAAAAAAAAAAAAGAAAAAAAAAAATAATTTCTTTTCCTTTATCCGCCCTTTTCTCTTCGTGATATATTATATTTTAGAAAGTATTAGAAATCCATGTAGAATGTTCCAAAAGAAAAAAAGAAAAAAAAAAAAAAAGAAAAAAAAAAAAGAAAGAAAAAACAAAACATATATAATGAATTTAATTAAATTTCATTTCCTGATCCCTTTCTTTTTTCTTTTTTTTTCTTTTTTCTTCTTTTTTTTTTTTTGTGTGTGTGTTTCCCTTTTCCTATTTTCTATGGACATTATTATAGATTACTATTGCATGCAATTCATAATTTTATTAATTGGACGCGCTTTGGTATCTTCTTCAAATCAAATTGTAAGTAATGATTAATTAAAATAACAATGATTGTGACAAGAATGAAAATGAGAGAGATAGAGATGGAGATAGAGAAAGAGAGAAAGAGAGAGAGAAAGAGAGAAAGAGAGAAAGAGAGAGAGAGAGAGAGAGAGAATATCTTGAAGGAAACAAAGAGGCAACATGCATTAGATCGGAAAAGGATCTTCTCGTCAGTTTTAATTAGTTACACGTCTAACGACGAGCGACGTAATTGCCTTTGTTTTATCATCTTTCCTCGGCCAAGTCGTATCTCTCGAAACTTTCTCAAAATTACTCTGCCACGCCTTTATAGTTTCTACGAAAGACGAACGAGATTCTCTCAACTCGTTTTCACACTACGTCTTATCTATGAGAAAACGAATTTCCATCGTTGCCATATCTTCGAGACAAACTTTGAATATATTTTCTTATGAATATACACACATACATATATATATATATATATATACTTCTTTTTCATTAGAATTTTCATTAGAATTTTCGTTAGAAAAACGTTAGAAAGGATCGTTAGAAAAACGTTAGAAGGGATCGTTAGAAAAAAAACGTTAGAAGGGATCGTTAGAAAAAAAACGTTAGAAGGGATCGTTAGAAAAAAACGTTAGAATTTTCGTTAGAAAACAATCAATAGAATATCATTGGAGAAAGCGTTTAGAATTTTTTCGTTAGAAATTCGTTTGGGACTGGTGGGAGGGGGAAAATCATTGAAAGAAGATATATAATTATAGAATTCGTTCGTTAGAAATTCGTTAGGATTGGAGGAGGGGGAAAAAAATCATTGGAAGAACGTTCGAATCGTTACGTTAGAAATTCGTTGCGGGAAGTGAGGGGAAAAAAGAGTCATTAGAGAAACGTCATAATTTTCATTAGATAATCGTTAGAAAAATCGTTGATAAAATCCATTTAATAGTATCGTTAGAGGAATTAATTAGAAGCGAAAAGTCGAAAAGGAGATTATCATTAAAGATTACATTACGAGAAGGTTAAAAGTTTTGTTTGGTAAAAAAAAAAAAAAAAAAAAAAAAAAGCATTAGAAAAACGTTAGAAGAAGAAGGAGAGAAAGGGAAAAAAAAAAGGAAATCATTGGAAAACCAAACGAGACATTAATTCAACAGAACTTCATGCGAAATAATTTCTTTTAAATTTAATCCAATTACAATCGACAATTCGAACATATTAAATAAAATGCAATACGTATAATTAAATATAACGTTCTATTCGAAACTATTAAATAACATTATTATAATAATTAATTAATATAATTAAATTGCAATACATTAATGACAGATTAATTGTTATAAAATTAATGAGACGAAATAATTTTTCCATCCTAGAAATTCCCTATATTACATATAATATATCCTACATCTTATCGTCTCATTCTCTCTCTCTCTCTTACTTTATTCCCAGAATCCCTTATCTCTTACAGAGATCTAATGTTACCATAAATCCTTAAGGAATGGACACCAATGGTGCTAATCGAGACGAAGAAGTTCGAAAGAGGCCCATAGTGGACCCAGAAAAGCTTTCCAGATATTCTATTTCTCTCTCTCTCTCTCTCTCTCTCTCTCTCTTTCTCTTCCATTTCTCTGTAAGAGTTTCCCCATATATCTTTCTCTATCTGTCTAACTTCCTCCTTCTCCCTCTCTCTCTCTCTCTCTCTCTCTTTTTCCATAGGATAAAGTGAAAGGCTTTGGAGTCTCCCTCGTAGCTATGGAATCTCAGGGATTTTCTCGTTTGTTTTTTCGTTGGTAACGAGATCAGTTCTCTTTCTCTATCTATCTATCTATCTATCTATCTATCTATCTATCTATCTATCTATCTATCTATCTATCTATCTATCTATCTATCTATCCGTGTCTCTTTCTTTCTCTTTAGTAGACACACCTATACGAATAAGGCTTCAACTAGAGCACACCAGTAGTGTTCCACCCTACAAGTAACATTCGTCCCTAGTACATCAACCATCTCACCTCAGCTCACCTCACCTCATCTCACCACGCAACCTCTTCTTCATCCCTCACCCAGTAACCACCTCTTCCACCTCCACCACCTCTTCCATCTCGCCCACCCTGAACTCCACTCTATCCCTTCGATACGCCATTTCTCCCTCTCTTGGCTAATCTTGTTACCAACGATACCTACCCTCTTAATCCGCAGGAGTTCGTCTACGAACGAGCACCTAATCGTCCACCACCGATCCTGACTATTCGACTTCGAACCAAACCTCGATGATTAAGCTATCTCTCTCTATGGTGTCCTTCCATTTCCTCCTATGTTTTTCTTTCTTTCTTTCTTCCTCTCTTTTTTTATGGTTTCTTCTTTCCAGCTTAAGATCGTTAAGTTGTTTAAGTTCTTTTCATTTATTTATTTTTTCTTTTTTTTTTTTTTTTTTAATTCACTCAAAGTTAACAGTTAACTCGATAATAGGACAACGAGACTAACATCAGTCTATTCAACGAAATAATTTAATACACCTGAGATATCATTATGTTCACATAGGATAGATTATAAATGATGACGTATCTAATCCCTAAGATACTTAACAACAATTATAATCCCCCCTCTCCGTCCCACCCATCCCCCCCCACTTTAAATAGTATTAAACGCGTTGGAAACCTTCTTCGAATTAAAAATTAACAATTGTCCTCCCTAATTGTTTCTCCTTATTTCTTATTCCTAAAGATGTCTATGATCTAATAACAATATAATAGATAGTATAATAGAACAATAATCGTAATTCCTCGTAGATAGTTTAACAATGATGAAACATTTGTTATAGTTGATGACAATGTCCAGCAGGAAGGCATTGAGGTCTTTAATGGAAGATGGTGAAACCCTAGGGGCAATTTAGGGACAAACATGACTCTCAAAATATAGATACACATACACACACACATACATACGTACATAAACATACACGTTTATATAGTTACGTATGGTTAACTGTTTCAACCTGGATGACCACTCCTAATGCCCTACCCTCATTTTCTTCAACGGTAAGCAAAGATAGCGTAGACGACGACAACAACAACAACAATAGTAATAATAATAATAACAACAACAACAACAACAACAACAACAATGGTACGGTCCCTATGCAAAATTAACGTCAGTACTGGCTCGTGATATTTTAGAAATACCCAAGGGAGAACATTCTTGCCAGAGGTCTAGCTCATCCCTTATCTCTCTCTCTCTCTCTCTCTCTCTCTCTCTCTCTCTCTCTCTCTTTCTCTCCCTTTCATCCTTCTTTTCTCTCTGTCTCTTCGTTCGTCTATCTATCTCCTTTCATCTAATCCCCCAGATAGAAATACCAATTAGAAAAGGAGTCATTCTAAATTACTCTTCTTAATTGGCAAATTCATATAACGATTAACCAGTTTTTTTTTTTTTTTTTTTCATTCAACTATTAAATCAATTAATTTCATTCAATTATTAAATCAATTTTGTTCAAATCACGTGTACACGTGTTTTTTTTTTTTCCCCTCGAATATTATTGATACGAAATAATGGTGATACAGATCTGAGGAGTCCAGTGCGGATGAAAAATATCTTCTGAAAATATCCTCCCGTCACCTACCCCCCCCAAAAAAAAAAAAAGGAGAAAAAAAGCACACACACACACACACACAGCTAACAAAGTGAATCTTAGAAAAGAAAAGGAAAAAAGAAATGATAACAATACAAAAGTGGGACGTGTGTGCGTTTCCATTGTTGTTTTGAACGGAAAGAAACAAAATGAAGGATAAAAAGAGAAGGAAAAAAAGAAAAAAGAAAAAGGAAAAAACATTTGAGAAATGATTCGAGGAGAAAGATAAATGGACATTGGACATGCTGATCCAAAAATTATATATATATATATATATATATATATATATATATATATATATGTACATATAAATGTTGTATAGAGACAGGATAAGAGAAGACAGGGATAGTTCTGTCGTCGAGAGGATTACTTCTCTGGATGCAAGCTGGAAGACGATTACGTGGTTGGTAGGATGAACTACAGAGGGTGATCTACTGTTCGTTCAACGAATACAACCCCGTCGTACACGTGTCTAAGGGTTTTGGAAGAACCCCCTCTTTTTGGATCTCGTATACTCGAGAGAAAGAGAAAGAGAGAGAGAGAGAGAGAGAGAGAGAGAGAGAATTTCTCTCAGCTAGAATTTTGAGGGATTAGGATAGGAAAATGGAAGGAAGGTCCTCCTCGATAACTCTCATCCTAATGCGAAATGAACGAAGCTATAAACCTTTGAAGGGTCACATAGAGTAGACTCTAGAATATTAATAGGCTTCCTTTTGTCCCTTATATACCAAATATAACCTTTCGTACCCTTTTCCTTATTATTTTTCTCTTTTGTTTTTCGTTTCTTTTTTCTTTTTAGTTTTTTTTTTTTTTTTTTTTTTTTTCTTCATTTTTTTATTTTGATTCTGATTTTACCCCTTTTGCTTTCTTCCTTCGTATACGTAAACATTTAAACATTTAGATTTGATAATGATTCAGAACAAATAATAGGACAAATGTATCTCTCTCTCTCTCTCTCTCTCTATATATATATATATATATATATATATATATATATATATATATATATATATACGATTTATTTTAAAATGATTTATATTAAATTTGTATTATTAATAATTTTGTTATAACAAATCTAACGTGATCCTAACTAGTTGGATTAATGATGTTAACGTGTTCCGTGGCAAGCCATTTTTGCCAGACTTATTTCGTTCAGGCCATTTGATATTTTGACTAAAGAGAAGAAAAAAAATGACTGCGTGTACCACCCGGTGGTACACGTGGCCTGAAGATCAAGTTTAACGTGTACCACCGGTGGTACACGCAAAAAAAAATGTTGGAATTATACGGAATCAAAATTTCATAAGGAATTATTTGACGTGCAAGTAACATCGAACGAATAAATCTTAACGTTGTTTCTAATACTAATACATATACGTAGACACACATTCACTCACATACACACATATATTGACGTACGAATACACACGCACAAATTTGCTTACGATATACGACTACCAGCATAGTTGTCCATTAACAAGTTGAATTAAGTTTTGCTTGGCACAGAGCTCACGATGCAAATGAAATAACCGGCCCACTTTTCAAACAAGGATCATCGACCTACTATCTATCTGTCTATCTATCCCCTCTCTCTCTCTCTCTCTCTCTCTCTCTCTCTCTCTCTTTATCTATCTATCTATCTGGCTATCTCTCTTTCTCTCATTTTCGGAATAATTGAGTTGAGGCACATGCACGAGTCTCTGATTGCAGACGATGAGAGAGAGATAGAGATAAATAGATAGATAGATAGATAGATAGATAGATAGATAAAGAGACAGAGACAGAGAGAGAGAGAGAGAGAAAGAGTGTGTGCGTAAGAGAGAGAGAGAGAGAGAGAGATTCAACATACAAAGAGCTAAAAGCTTAACACGTCAAATGGGTACACGTATTTGCTCTTCGCCTCTCCATTTCAAACAGGCACGCGTGAACGTACTCGTAATACCTTCACGAACGATTTACTATGGTATAGCTATCTGTATGTATGTATGTGTATGTGTGTACCTATCTATCTCTATCTCTCTCGTTCTCTGCTGTATTCACGTGTATCGCTTTTGGAGTATGGATACCCTTACATCCAACATCTGATTAACTCTCTTGATGAACGGGTAACGCTGTATTTAATATATATACCTCGACCTTTCCTATCCTTAGAATTAACCAATCCTATA
>NC_140834.1:1040000-1045000 GCF_050613455.1 Vespa mandarinia | reverse complement strand
TTAATTCGCGATATAGTAATACTCGTTAATTTAAAATTTTTTATAAACAAATTTTATACCACTTGATTAGATGTTGTCTAAACTATGCAATAGAAGTGGGAGTGAAAAGGGGGGTAGGGATTGAGGGTAGAGTAACAATTTCATTGCTAGTGTCGCGTTAATTTTTTTTTAATACTTTTTAATAATTTTTTTAATAAGTTATGTTTAAACTTCGAAATAAATAAATTGTTCATGAAATTTTGACGATCGTCGTATTTTACAAAATGATCCGTACGATAATTTCCAAATAAATTTCTTTCGTAAACACTTTAATCAACGTTAATTAATAAACGAATCATTGAACATCTATTAATTAATTATAATCGTTAACTTATAGAAATCTTACAAATTTCTTTAAACATTTCATTATGTCTTAGAATAATCCAATCTATTAGAAATTTCTTTTTTACAACATTCATATACTATATATATATATATATAAATTTTTTTGTTTTTTTTTTTTTGATGAGGGATGATATTGAAAATTTATTAGGTTGGAAACTATGAAACGGGCGTTGAATGAAAATAAGTTACTAAACAAAAAAGCCCGTTTCATGGTTTCCAACCTAATATATAAGTATTAGGTTGGAAACTATGAAACGGGCGTTGAATGAAAATAAAAAAACTAAACAAAAAGCCCGTTTCATAGTTTCCAACCTTAATAATTAAATTACAATCATAACTAAATTTTGTTAAAAAAAAAATATATATATATATACTATATACACTGTGGTACATTTAAATGTAAGAGAAACGATTAACGAAGAAAATTAATTTATTTCTAACATTATGATTATAAAATCAAAATATATTCGAATAAATTTCGAAGAAGAACAAGAAGAACAAGAACAAGAAGAAGAAGAAGAAGAAGAAGAGAAAAGAAAAAAAAATCCTTACTTCTCAGAATTTTTTACGGAGTATCGAATCGATAAATCTATTTTCTCTCGGTTTGTAATTCCTCTTTTGGGATCGACAGTTTCGATAAACGGCACGTCATCGCGATCTATAATTCCGGCTGATACTTACGATGAGAAATGAAACGAATAACCGTCAGGTTCACTCTGTACCAAATGACAGTGACGATCCTTCTCTATCTCTATAAATTTTCGACGTTTCAATCTATATCGAATTTCTCTCTCTCTCTCTCTCTCTCTCCCTCTCACTCTTACTCTCTCTCTCTCTCTCTCTCTCTCTCTCTCTCTCTCTCTCTCTCTCTCTCTATCCCTCTATCTCTATCTCTATCTCTCTTTTGGTTGAATCGAGCTATCAAGTCAACTGTATAGAAATGGTATCCACGTCAATTTTTAACACTTCCAAAAGATAAATTTTACCTCTCTAACGCAATCGTTGGTATGCGGGTGGATGAGTGGGTCGGTGTTGTTAGTGTTGTTCAACGAATCGAACAATTTTCTATCCCTTTCTTTCCAACAACTGTGTGCGTGCGTATTTTTTTTTTTGTTTTTTTTTTTTTTATTTAAATTCTTTATTATACTATTATCTCTGTTTATATATATATATATATTTTTTTTTCTTTCCACTAGCCCCAACAAAATCTCATCCCTTGATTCTTAACTCGTCTCGATGGAGTCATGGGAAAAAAAAAAAAAAAAAAAATTTTGTTAATTTTAAATAAATTGAAATTAATATTAATATTAAAATTCAAATTCGAATTAAATTTTGTCCAGCAAGGATTTGGTTTCTTTTTCGTTCTTTTTTTTTTTTTCCTTTTTTTCGGTTTCTTTTTTTTTTTTTTTACTGTTGCTGTTCTGTTGTTGTTAATAATGATCGTTATCGTTATGATCATGGATATGATTAATATGAATATAGGATTGCATTACGAATGATATATATATATATATATATATAGAAAGAGAGAGGGAGAGAGAGAGAGAGAGAGAGATAATTAATGTGTGGTAATGCGATTCCTCGTTAAATGCAAGAGAAAGTACATCATACCGTGATTATTGTTGCATCATGTTGCATACATATCATTATATACATATGTGTATATGTATGTATGTGTGTGTGTGTGTGTGTGCGTGGGAGTAATCATATTGAATAGACCGTGTGGGTAGCTAGAATGTTATCGATACTATTGACGTAATAAACGTTGATAATGTACATTCGTTTACGGTATAATCCGGGCCAAAAGTTTCTAGAACGATAATTGGGTAATCATAAAAAAATACTAGAAAGTAACCAGGAGGTAATCATAAGAATGAATCGTAACTTTTTTAGGTGACTTATCGAACTGATTTATCTCGAAAGATTTTACAATCAGAATCCAATTTGCGAGGTTAAAAATTGTCTGCCTAATCGCGATCGTGAAGGACGTGTAATTGATTTTCTTTTATTTATTTATTTTTTTTTTTTTTTTTTTTTTTTTTTTTTTTTTTTTTTTTCTTTAATATCATCTAGAAACTTTTAAGCCACCCCTTATATTATTCGCAAAATAATAATGTACAGATTAAAGCGATTGAATCGTAAGTATGCGTGCGCATGTGTTTGTATGTGTGTGTGCGATGGATTATTAATTATTTTAAATGTCTATGTATATGTATATATACACACACAAACACACATACGCGCACGCACGCATTTATATATAAAATTTCAATTTTTTCCTTCATTTTTTTATTTTTATAAATTTAAAAACAAATATTATTACATGCTGGTGAATAAAAAAAAAAAAAAAAAAGAAAAAGAAAAAAAAAAACAGAAAAAATAAAAAATAAAAAATAAAAAAATAAATTTTTATCTTCAAATTACGAAGAATATTTCGAAAATATTTCCCGTGCAAATTTTCCATTATATACCATTTTACATAACGTGATTGATTAATGGGAGAAAAAAAAAAAAAAAAAAAGAAAAAAAAAGGAAAGAAATTAATTAATCACCTTAATTAATTAATTAAAGAAAATTAATGTAGAAAAAATAATGTCGTTTATCAAATGGGATCAATTTTATTATAAAATACCTCGTAAAATTTCAAGTAACCAAGAAGAAGAAGAAGAAGAAGAAGAAGAGGAAGAAGAAGAATAAGAAATAGGGGATGATACAACTATGCTTAAAGGGGTTGCTAACGAAGAGAAAAGGGTTAGACTACTTTTCACTTAATCTACACGTAAATCTCAGAGTCAGGGAGAGAATGAACGCGAGTCTTGAGGAGTACGCTCGATGATTTCCCATGAAAAAATAAAGAACAAAAACAAAAAAAGAAAAAAAAAAGGAAAAAAGAAAAGTAAAAAAAAAAACCAACCCCATACATAACACGATAAATTTTAATAAAACCTTAAGAGATTTTAATTAATTATCTTCCATCCATTTCTTCCTTCTTTTATTTTTAACAACAAACATTTATTTCTACTTTGTACGTAATAAAAAAAAAAAAATAAAAAGCAAAAATATTTCCTTTTCTTTTTTCTTTTTTTTTTCTAATAACTGTCGCAATTATATATATATATATATATATATATATATATATATGAATTTTTAATAATTTTATTTTACAATATCAATTATATATTTACGTAATTATATTATTAAAATTATATTATTACAATCGTATTTATGAAATTTATTTATCATTAAAAAAAAAAAAAATCATTAAAAACAAAATTTATTATATATATATATATATAAAAGTTATTATATAATTTTTATGTATAGCAGTGACAAAAAAAAAAGAAGTAAAAAAAAAATAAAAAAGAAAAATTAATTTATAAAAAATTGAATCGTTTTAATATTGATTTTAAATAAATACGAACAGGTACATACTGTACACATAATATATACATATTATATAAATATTTATATATTTATATCATCGAACGTACCTCAACGAAGGTGAAAAAAAAAATACGAAGATAGAAAGAAAAAAGGATAAGAAAAGAAGAAAAATGAATGGGGGAATTCGTAATAACTTACGATTCACTCCGTGAAGTACCATCGTGGCGATTTCTCACGAAAACAAAATTGTCCTTGAAGGTTCGACGAAGGCACCACTACCACTACCGATACAATAACAATAAACGACGAGACGAGACGAGACGAGACGAGACGAACAATAACAATAATAATAATAATAATAAAATAATAATAATAATAATAATAATAATAATAATAATAATAATAAATTATTATTATTAAATAACGACAACGAGTAATGTAACGATCGAAAGAAAGAGCAAAATGAAAAAAAAAAAAACGAATAAAAAAGAAAAGAAAGAAAGAAAGAAAGAAATAAGATGGCGACTTGAAAAAAAATATATATATATATATATATATATTTCTCCTTCGGAACGAAGATAAAGGAGGAATTAAAAGATCTTCCAGGAGAGGAGTAAAAAAAAAAAAAAAAAAGAAAAGAAAAAGAAAAAAAAAAGGGAAAAAGGGAAAATAAAGATAAATAAATGAAAAGAGAAAAAAAGGGGAAGTGGGCCGAATTCAAAACGCGTCCGAAATTTTTTACGTCTTTTTCTCGAAATCGCGAAAAAAAAGAAAAAAAGAAAAAAAAGGAAAAGAAAAAACAGCGAACGACTAGAATTTGATCGATGCAAAAAAAAAAAAAAAAGAAAAAAAGAAAAAAGAAAAACGAAGAAGAAAAAAAAAAAGAGAGAAGAAAAACAAAAGAGAAAAATCAAGAGAGACAAAAATTGAAGGAAAATAAACAATAATTAATATTCATTTATTTCGCTCGTAAGCTCGCTTTAATTATGCAAAATTACGAGAGACAACCATAATTCAAATGAAATTACATATCCGATAATTAGATATATATATATATATATATATATATATATATATATTTTTAATTCATTCAAAATGGCCACACGTGTCGATGATCTTCCAAGATCGTGTACGTCTAAAAAAAAAAAAAAGAAAAAAAACAAGGAAAAAAGAGAAAAAAAAAATTAAAGAAAGGAACGAAAAAAAAATTGCACACGCACACACTCACACAT
>NC_140834.1:1025000-1037500 GCF_050613455.1 Vespa mandarinia | reverse complement strand
CTTTTTCTTTTTTGCGAGGGGTGGGCCAGGCTAGGGTGGGCTAACCTGGGGTGGGCTAGGCTGGGTTGGATGGGCTGTTGAGTGAAATCATTGAAGGCGATGAAAATTGGCGGGTTTTTATTTCTTCTACGTGAGAGAGGGGTAAGATCTGTGGTTGGTGGTAGAAGAGAAGTGATAAGAGGAGGGAATGGTATCCACACGGACGACATTTCTTTTTCTTTTCTTTTTTTCTTTTTCTTTTTTTTTTTTTTTTTTTTTTGAGGTTAGGAAAAAATAGTTGAGATAAGAGCTCCTTATCCCTTTCAATTATAATTGAAATAATCGAGAAGAACATCGAAGTAGGATCTTTTGCGAAGAAAGCGAGATAATACGGAAAGATTTCGCGGAAGGTGGGCGGGCGAGGGAGGTGGGACAGGGGAGAGTAGGGTGTAATCTGGCGATCGTTTGAAAAGTTCCTAGATGAAGAGTAATGGTTCTTGTCAGAGATCATTTCAAAACGACAATTATTTTTGCAATCGATCGTATTTTCGTTCGATAAGATAACTCTAACGATATTGCCTCATAATTTTTACTAAACGAAAGAAAAATTTTGCATGATAATAATCTCTAAGAATGGTAGTTATTGATTTTCTTTTTGTTTTTTCCTTTCCTTTTGTCTCCTTTTTTTTTCCTCTTTTATAAAAGTTTTTTTAAATAATTCTTCCTGTTTGCTGTATCGATTAAAAAAGAAATAGAAAAAAGAAATGTTCTAAATCGTTCAACAATTTCAATTGTTAAATTTTTCTGTACACACACACACACACACACACACACACACACAAACAGACAGACAGGTATAAATGTTAATAGAAAAAAAAAAAAAAAAAAAAAAACAGAAGAAAATCAGATTGGTAGAACTAACGATTCGTTTTCGTCAATTTTAATGTTTCAACCTTTATATTCAGCTTATGACCGTATAACAAAATTTGTTCCCTCTCTCTCTCTCTCTCTCTCTCTCTCTCTTTCTCTCTCTCTAGCCCACCCTCAAGCCCTTCTCCCCAGCCCCACGTTTTGTAAGGCAATATCGTCTGGCTTTAGTACGCAATACCTCCAACGATTGTGGTCGCATGGTGAATACATTTTTAAAGCACGCATAAAAACTCTCTCCTCTCTCCTCTCTCTCTCTCTTTCTCTCTTTCTCTCTCTGTAGTATTTCGTTTCCTATCCCTCCTCGCGACGGTAACGTCCCTCACCACCACCAACACCATTGCCAGTGTACTTCCATCTCTGTTACTACAACCCATCTACCCAACCTCCTATCAACCAACCAAACCTCTCACCATTCCTACAAACACAGGTAAAAATATATACATATATATGTATATATATATATATATACGTATGTCGAATGTACGTATCTGTACGTAAATCCCAATAAAAACATTTCTGCATTTATATTCCTAAGTATTAACAAAAAAAAAAAAAAAAAAAAAATTCCATATCGCCTTACCGATAAAAAACATTTACATACGTACAGAGATAACCACTAACCATTCACCCAGTCATACATCTGCGTTAACTCAACCAATCCAAAAGAAATATTTTTACATTAAACGAACGAATAAATATTAAAATTCTAAAACTATTTCATTTAGCAATTATTAAAAACGATCATTTCGATCGTCGACAAATTTTCATTTATTTCTCTCTCTCTCTCTCTCTCTCTCTCTTTCTCTCTCTTTATCACGCCCGTATAAACATATATAAAAAGAAAAGAGGTTATATTATTTCTCTCTAAAATATATATATATATATATATAATTTTCGTTAAATCCCTGTCAGTTGCAAACAAACAATGAGGGTGGTAACGTTATTCAGCTAATGTCACGCGATGATATTCGTGGAATGATTTGTTGGTCATTAAATGTCGGTAACCGGTGCTAGTGAATCCTCCTGAGTGTCCACTTCGGTATGAATAACGTTACGGACAATGTTACGGTTAGAACGACGATAGGTCGTGCAGTTAACGTCCTTTAGCACTGTCGAGTCCACGGAGTCCAACGATTCTCTGGCAACGCCCTCGTAAATTGTCATTGTTAAGAACTTGTTCTACCATCCATTAGAACAGAATAAACAAATAGAGTTAGTTTTATGTAGTGGACAGTCGAAAACCATTAAAGCCTCCTCGAATATTTCCATTGTTTATGATTTTACGTTGGATTGCTTGGTTGGTTGGTTGGGAGAGTGAGGGGGGGGGGGGCGGGCGAAGGAAGAAAAAAAAAAAAAAAAGGAAAGAAACCAAAGCTGGGTAGGGGGAGGGGTGGAGGGAGAGGTGGAAAGAAAAAAAAAAAAAGAAAAAAAAAACGAGAAATCCAAAAGCATAAACGTCATGTTACTTAGGATCTTCTATATTTAAGCCTTGAAAAAAAATTTGGAAAATACTTTGGGACACTTTGTCGGTTCTCCTTTTTTTTTTTTTTTCTTTTCTGATATTTGTTTTTTACTTTCTATACCACATATCAAGATCCGAATTTCTTCTTCTTCTTCTTCTTTTTTTTTTTTTGGTCTTTTTTTTTCTTTTCTATCTTCCCGTTTCTCTACACGAAGCCAAGGGCTTATTTTTTTTTTTTTCTTTTTTGCTTTGCATAAATTCATTCCGTACGTCGTTTGGAAGGGTGGTGAGGGATAGGGATGGGGGAGGGGGTAGGGGAGGGAAAGAGAGAGAGAGAGAGAGAGAAAAAAAGTATTTCGCATAGAATGTCGAATAATGATTTGATTCTTTACGATATTTTTCGTAAACAAATGTCCAATGGCTGAATTTACCCTTACGACGTATCGTAAACAACGGGATCATATATTTGTTTTGGTCATTGCTGGAGAAAAATGTTAGAGAGGAAAGATATGAGCAATTGTAAAGGTAGATTACGTATTTCTTTGTTGCATTTATTTACTTTCTCTCTCTCTCTTTTTTTTCTTTTTTTTGTTTTTTTTTTCTATGCAAAACCATAACAGACAGACGTTAACCAGCCTATCGAATTTTTCAAACAAATGGTGAAAATAATCCGAATTCAAAAAGAAAGAAAGAAGGAAGGAGAAAACCTTACCACACACACACACACACACACACACACACACTCATACATTTGTATTTCTAATCGTCTCTATCTTGTTATGAAGTTATTTTTTTTCTCAGTTTCTCCCTCTCTCTCTCTCTCTCTCTCTCTCTCTCTCTCTCTCTCGTGCTTCCTCATCGACCAATTACAGGAATCATCCTGTCAGAAATCTTCGAAATTACGAAATAGAAATTTCGTGAGGCGAGAGTATCGAAGTTGGAAAAGGGAAAGGGATATGGTGGGAAAGAGGAAGGGTCAAAACGTTCGGGACTAACTTAATAAAATTTCAATTTGAAAGGGGAAATTGTGTGTGTCAAGGGAGAAACGACGGACGATGTCTACGTACGATGGCTATGTTACAAACTATAAGTAGAGAGGGTAGAAGAAAGAGAGAAAGAGAAACACTGTTTGTAAGAGAGAGAAAGAGACAGAGAAAGAGAGAAAGACCACACAAACAGACACACACACACCTACATATATATATATATAATAACTATAGAGAAATTGGCCTGGATTCGTCTTAACGCGAAATGTCGATAATTCGCCGATGCCGTTTGGGAAAACTGGGAAAAGAAAATCGAAAATATGATTTAATATATCGGATTAAACTCGACATACCCTTACTTCAATTTGATTTTATCAATATGGTGTTGGTATTGAGGGTGGGAAAAAAAGAAAAAAAAAAAAAAACAAAAAAAGAAAAAAATTACAATCAAAGCAAAAAAAAAAAAAACAAAGAGAGACGAATAGAAAAATAAATAAGATAGACAAATTGAATTAAAAAATAGAAAGACACATATATATATATATATATATACATATATATTAGGTGAACCGAAAAGTAATGTCGCTTTCTTAAATTAAATTTCAAACGAATAAATTTTTAACAAAAATTTTTATTTTTAATCACAATGAAATATCTACGTGCACAGAAACGCATATATTATACAGAAGTATTGCAATTATGGTTAATAATAATAATAATAATAATAATAATAATAATAATAAAAAAAAAAAAAAAAATTACATATATATACATGTGTGTGCGTTTGTGTGTAATGGTAATGTTGATGATAAAAAAAAAAGAAAAAGAAAAGATTGAAGAAAAATTAAAAAAAAGAATAAAATATAGTATACAGACATTCATTTAAGCTCTCGAAAATTTTTCGAAATCATTCGTGTCAAGACAAGCACTTTAGTTATTTCTCGAGGGTAAAGACACGTTTACTAGAATAAGTGTGATAAGGGGAGGGAGAGGGAGAGAGATAGAGAGATAGAGAGAGAGAGAGAGAGAGAGAGAGAAGGGGAAGAGGAGGATGAGGAGGAAGTACGAAAATGTACTTTGGTCTTGTAAAAACTCATATAGGCTTCCGCTGACTAGCATAAAGTAGAGAGTAAGTAGAGAGTAAGTAAGTGAGAAAGAGAGAGAGAGAGAGAGAGAGAGAAAGAGAGAGAGAGAAAGAGGGAGAGGGATGGAGTAGAGAGCCGTCGTGTCGTAATTGCGTTCGGCGTCGGCGTTGGGCTTTTAATTAATGCGACATACTTTTTTTCATCACTGAAAACTGCCACATCCTCCAACATCTCACACATTTTCTATTACTCTCTCTCTCTCTCTCTCTCTCTTTCTCTTACTATCACGTTTACTCTTACTCACTCTTTTTTTTCTTTCTCATTGCTGACTTTGGTATTGCAGTTTACTCTTATATCCTGGGATCGTTAAATGCGTAGAATAAAAAAAAAAAAAAAAAAGAAAAAAAAAATGAAAAAAAAGAAAGAGAGAGAGAGAGAGAGAGACAGACAGAAAGAGAAAGAGAAAAAATTGAGAGAAAGAGAAGGTAGAGGGGGTAAGAGAAAAAAATCCTTAAAAAAAAAAGAAAAAGAAAAGAAAAAGAGCCAAGAGAAAAAAAGAATGAAAGAAACAGTAAGAGAGGGAAAAAAAGGGAAAAAGAAGAAAAACATTCCCAGCACAGCAGACTCCAAGGCGTCTGTCGCCATCTTTGTTTTTGTTTTTTTCCTTAGCTTCTTTTTTTTTTTTTTTTTCTTTTTTCTTTTTATCTTTTTCTTTCCTTGTTACTTCGTCTACTTCGTCTTTTTTTTTCATCCCTCCTTCTTCAATCAATTTCATCAATACCATTCTTCCCTCCCATCCCGCTACCCCTCTCGCCATTCGTCATAATTATTTATTTCGAATTTCATTCATCCCTCGATGCACCATCAACAACGCACTCACCATCGTCATCGTCATTCCAACTCATCCAATAATATTCGTGCCATGGCTAAAGGTATTAATACTGTGTTAAATTGGTATATGCAAGTACAGGATGGTGCATACATTTTGGGGGTGCTTTAAAATCAATCATATCGACGATATTTTTTTTCCATTTCAATCTCCTCCCCTTCAGCTTTTCATCCCTCAGCATCCCTCATTCTCCGTTTCCTTGATTTTTTTTTTTTTTATTTTTTTTCTTTTATTTTTTTTCTTTTCTTTTCAATCGCTATCTCAGTCAGTCAGTCAATCCTCCTCCTCCTTCTTCTCCTTCTCCTCCTCCTCCTCCTCCTCCTCCTCCTCCATATCTTCTTATTCTCGCACGACTTCGTCTATTTCATTTCATTCACGTTACGTCGAGTCTATTTCTCTTTTCTTTTTTTTTTTTTTTTTTTTTTCTTTATTTTTTTCTATTTCTTCCTTTTTTCGAATTTTCAGTCTTCTTTTGGATTATGCGTTTTTTTCATACTTCGAAGTGCACATTAATCCGCATAACCTAAATTACGCGAAATAAAGCACGAGGTTGCGACGATGAAAAGGCCGTGGAGAAACGCGTTTACGGTTTTTCTTTTTTTTTTCTTTTTTCTTTTTTTTTTTTAAAGTCCCTATACCTTTCTCCGGGTTTTTCTAATTTTTTCGTATACTTTCTCTCTCTCTCTCTCTCTCTCTCTCTCTCTCTCTCTCTCTCTCTATCTATCTCTCCATCTCTCTATCTCTATCTTTTTTTCTATCTTTCTTTTTCACGTATTTCGTAGTTTTTTCGTAAGCTCCAGGGAAACGATTCTATTGGTCGCTCGTTCCTGTCGTATTGAATTTTTCTTTCTTTCTTTCTTTCTTTCTTTCTTTCTTTCCTTCTTTCTTTCCTTCATCCTTTTTTCTGGTTCTGTTTTTTTTTCCTTTTTCTTTTATTTAAAATCGAGATTCACGAAGACCTAGATTTTCCATTCGTTCGTTCGTTCGTTAGTTTGACTCATCCATCGATTATACCATCGATTATTAACAACATAGAATTTATTTCAAACAATTTTCTATTCTTTCAGTTTAATAAATCTGTTGCGTCTATAAAAAAAAAAAAAAAGAAAAAAAAAAAAAAAAGAAAAAAAAGAACAAACAAACAAGCAAACAATCTCGTCAGATGCGATTTAATATAAATTTTAATTTTCTTCTCATTCAAAAGTTTCGTAAAATCTGATAACTTCAAAATAAACAACAGATCAACATGATAAACAATATTAATAGGGAATTGTGGTGATCTGTAACACGTGTGTGTTTTAATGAAAATCGATCATTATTTTATTCTCTCTCTCTCTCTCTCTCTCTCTCTCTCTCGGTAAATTTAAGAAAAATTCGAATACTATAACAAACCATTTCTTTGTGTTAATGATTGAAAATCAGCAGTTTTGTGATGGATGCCAAAGAGAAAACGTAAAGGAGAGGAGGGGACAAGGGGTAAGCGTAAAATTGATGGACGAAACAGGACAATCGAGTATTACAGAATGGGACGCCGGTCCGTGGGCTTCATTAGAGCAAATTGCCAATTAAAAGCTTTTCGGGTTGCCATGGTAACAGATGAGGATGTGACGTACGTGTACATAAATACATATATATATATATATATATATATATATAGTTTACTATAGATAGATAAATACTATAGTGTATTATAGTAGTAATACATTATCAAGATAAAAGGACAGATAAGAGTAGATATTACAATATGATATGAAAACTCAATTACTGCGAAAAAGAAAAATAAATAAATAAATAAATAAAAAAAAAGGAAATCATACTTGCGTTCGTTCTTGAAAGATTTAATGCTACAAGACTAGCAAGAAATAGAGAAATGATCGTTCAACGATGACCTCGAAAATTATCTTCACAATGAGAATAATCATCCTGAAAGGATTGTCGTTCGATAGAGAAAAAAAAATTCTTCTAAAAATTTTCCCTGTTTCAGAGGTGGGCCATGGGTGGGCCATAGGTGGGCCATAGGTGGGCCACGATATAAAAAAGAAAAAAAAACAAATCCAAATCAAAAAGGGAAATGTTCTAAAAATCGAAATTATTATTCGTCTCTCTCTCTCTCTCTCTTTTTTTCTTTCTTTCTCGTTCTATTTCATTTTTTTTTCTTTTCTTTTTTTTTTTTCAGAAACAGACTCCGTCCCTCGAGTGTATTTTTGATATCTTCATAAGACTCGTTTCATATTCACATGACGCGAAAGAGAGATAAAAAGAGAAAAAGAGTGTATGTTTGTGAGAGAGAGAGAGAGAGAGAGAGAGAGAGAGAGAGAGAGAGAGAAAGAAAAAGAGTTTGGAAGTGGAAACCTTATAAGGCATTTCGATCTCTCCCAAAAGGACTTTTGCACTCGTTTCCAAAGCCCCGTGGCGAAGCTGGCACGAAACGAGTCTTTGCGTCGCCTAGAACCTCAGAGATTTCCTATTCCCTATCTCTATCTCTATCTCTCTCTCTCTGTCTCTTTTCAAACATATACACATATTCTTTTCATCCATGTAGATATATATATATATATATGTATGTATGTATGTATGTGTGTATGTAAGCGAGCTTTATCGCTTGAGTACTAAAACGAGCTGCAATTTGCATGCACGTCCTCATTTTGAAGACGACCGATGACTTTCCTTTGTCATCGTATATATACTTTTAATGATATATTGAAGAAAATATAATATCATAACATTATGTTATTAACATTATCTTCTTAATACCTCATAAAAGATAAAAAAAACCATCTACCTAATCTTAAATGTATTTCGTTTCGAAATATCGAATTAGAGTTTAATTATTTAACGACTTTTACGAACTTACATAAGGCGTTACAACAATGCACGAAACGTTTGTTCATTTCTTACATTGGATGTGAATATTTATTCAAAAAAAAAAAAAAAAAAAAAAAAAAAAAAAAAAAAAAAAAAATATCAATAAACGTTTAATATCAATAGCGTTATTTTCCAAATAATTCGAGTGTTACGAGTGCATGCAAATAATTTTAATAAAATTTATTAACAATAAGCCCCAACCATTCATTCCCCAATGTATAACTTTTAAAATTACTTTCATATTTATTAATTCTGATCGTATGACTTAGTATTTTATTATAATTATAATTTTATTTGATTATTAGTTTCTTTTTTATTTTTATTAATTTTATTACTTTTATTTTTCTATTATTTTCTTTCTTTCTTCTTACGATTAAATCATATAAATTTGAAATTTAAAAAAATAATGAGAAATACTTTACATCGAAATATCATTCGTACTATTAAAAAATTTTTTCTATCGTTTAAATTATTTATATAAATATATATATATATATATATATATATATATATATATGTATTCAGTACAATAATTATATTAAAAAAAAAAAGAAAAAAGAAAGGAAAATAGAAAAAAAAAAATGTTAACTTTATAACTTTCAAAATTGTTCGCTGTCGTTAATCTCATCTCTCTCTCTCTCTCTCTCTCTCTCTCTCTATCTCTCTATCTTTATTTCACTCTCTTTCTATATTTCAATTTAGAAATGAAAGTAAATTGTTCTAGAAGTTAAACGAGTTTAAAGTTAAAGATCCTGAAAACTCACTTTTGTTATTTTCCTCGAGGCTCGAAAACAAATGGAAGACGTATTTCAAGGTATTTTCGCATCCCGGCTAATTCCTTGTTTTCATGCCCGAGCTGTCAATCCACAAGAGAGAAAGAAAAAAAAAGAGAGAAAGAGAGAGAGAGAGAAGGAGAGAGAAAGAGTAAGACGTTCTATGGTAAATGAAAACACCCTCTTTCGCTTTGACTGTTTGACGTTAACTCAAATGAAACACAATCGGACGAAACAAATTGATTTATTGTCTACAACTTTTAAATCAATTTTCCAAAAATATGAATTATTTTTTAAATCATAATCTATATATGTAATTTTATCGTAATGCGTATTGCATTTGAAAATTTATCAAATTGAAAAAAAAAAAATTAAACGAAGAAAATTAATCAAACGTGCGAGAAAAGAATTCGTAAAATTAAAAAAATCAATTATTACAAATAAAAATCAGCTGTATATATTACGTCAAATGAATCATTTCAAATTTTTACGGGAATGCAAATAAGTTTTTTTAATATTGATTAAATAAAACCATATGAAATTTTACAAATAAATAATTTCAAGCAAATCAAGCAAATTTCATATGATAATAATTCATACGTTAATTATTGATCATTGATCGGATAAAATCAATTGAATATCGTATTTATCAATATCAAAATAGCGAACTGCGAGATTAGAAGTGGATCATTGCCTTGCCCTTTCAAATAAATTCCAAAAAAAAAAAAAAAAAAAAAAAAAGGAAAAAAAAAAAAAAAGAAAAGAAATGAAATGATAGGATTATCACGAACGATGTATCATCGTACATGTTCATGGGTTAAAAAAAAAAAAGAAAAAAAATAAAAAAAAAAAAAGAAGGAAAAACGAAAAAAAAGAAACTAGAGAGAATGGGATTAACAGGCAAATGATTTATGTCTTCGTTAGGTCAAATGAAGTATATATATATATATATATATATATATATATATATATATGTATGTGCGTGTGTGTGTGTATGTGTATGTGTGTGTGTGTATATTCTGGATGAAACAAGCTGATTCGTTTATTTGGCAAATATACATAGGAGGCCGCAATCTTGGATCTTAGCCTGTGTCGGCATACGCCCTTGCAATGAGAGAAACGATGCGGGGTTAGAAAGAGATGGATAGATATAGTCATATACAGTGAATGAGAAAGATAGAGATAGAGATAGAGATAGAGATAGAGAGAGAGAGAGAGAGAAAGAGGGGGAAAGCTAGCTCGTTCGTTCGCTCGCTCGCTCCAGAGAGAAAGAGAGAGATAGGAGAAGGAAAGGAAAAGGCGAGAGAGAGAGAGAGAGAGAGAGAGAATGAATACAGGCTGGGTAGAGTGGGTGGTTGGTCTGACGCAGCAAACAGAAAATAATACCGGGTGGCATTGTTCCCGTTTCGTTCTTCTGTCCTGCTTCATCCACATGCGTTGTGTCCGCATTGAGAACACTCCTCTAGGATTCCCTTCACCCATTGTCGAGTTTCTATCTCTTTTTCTTTCTATCTATCTATCTAACTATCTCTCTTCCTCTCTCTTTCTCCCTGTTCCATATGTTTCCCGCCTAACCCATCCTCATAGCCCACCCTTAGCCCACCCCAACTCACCATTAACTTTTTTTTTTATTTCTCCTTCCCTCCCCCCCCCAAACACACACAAACACAGAATGACACACGTACTATGTATTCCCATATTTTAGCCGATCGTAGAGGAGGACCAATGACAGATTGGAACGTTTATGCGTAATCAACGGTTAGAAGAAGGATCAATATGTCCTTCGTGATTTCTAATAATTTCCAGTCTAACATTTATTTTCCTTTTGCGAATATATTATCTTTTGGGCACGGGTGGGCTGTGGTGGGCTATGGTGGGCTGTGGTGGGCGGTGGTGGGCGGTGGTGGGCGGTGGTGGGCTATTGAAAATCTTCGATAGGATTACTTTTTTTTATAATTTTTAAGATAATTGTTTTCGTTCCTTCTTTTTTTTCTATAAAATCGTTAAAATAATTTGGGATTTTTTTTTTCTTCCAGAATTTTGTCTAGGTCATTTAAGCACCTTTCGTTCAACGATCAAATGTAACTGAACGATATGTCCAAGAATCTGTATAATATTGTTTCATTTCATATTCATATTTATATATTTATATATAAAATTCAGTTCAAGTAATTGGATCACGATAAGTCACTCAAGTCATTCTTTGTCTCTTTATTACACATCCGTCCGTCTTTTTCTCCGTCTGTCTATCTGTCTATCTGTCTGTCTGAATCTTTTCTGAACGATCAGTTCTCAAAAAAAGAAAATGATATTCTAATTAAGGTCGCAAACCCGATCCGACCTCGTCCGATTTCAATCGTCTCTCGCGTGTCGAATGATGCGGAACGAAATAGGACGTTTCCTCGAATAAAAGGAGAATGGTCCTTTACATAAATCAGAATTCGAGAGTAAAACGTTTATTAAAAAGAAAAGGGAGATATAGAGAAAGAGACAGGGGGAGAGAAAGAGAGAGAAAGAGAGAGGAGAGACAAAGAGATTTAGAACGGCAACCTACTTTTCTTTTGTTTGGCTCTTATCTTTCACTTTAAAAAAAAAAAAAAAAAAAAAAGAAAGGAAAAAAAAGGAAAGAGAACAAAATCAACGCTAGAGATAAAGATTATTATTCCTTTCAGACCGAACCTTAGGGAGAATTAAATTTATCCTAGAAAAAAAAAAAAAAAAAAAAGAAAAAAAGAGGAAAGTAAAGAAAAAAAGATTATTTAAAAAAAAAATAATCGACATGCGTTTGAACAAAATTACACGCTCTATGTGGTGGGCTGCGTTTTAGTCAAAAAAAAAAAAAAAAAAAAGAAAAAAAAGAACGAACTGACTGACTTTTAAAAATCATCGACATAATTTCAAAGAAAATAACCCAACCTTTGGTGGACCAGTTTGCTTCTAGGTTGCATCCAGCTTTCCTATAGGTTTTTCTTTAAAGAAGAAAAAGAAGAAAAAAAAAAAAAAGAAAAGAAAAAAGAAAAAAAAAGAATGTAGAGACTGATGGGGGAGAAGAAAAAAACAACTTAACACCAAATTTCCTTGAACCAAGGAACCATAACTCTGTAACTAGACTTTAAACGATCGTAACCATCAATCGTCGATAATGGAAAAAGAGTTAACAAATTCTCGACGATGCGTCTCGAAAAGTTGGAAGCTCGGTGCCAGGCTCGTAGCTCGTCTACTACACAGTGAAAAATGACTTGTATTATACCGCACACCCACCCACGCACGCACACACACACATATACACACACGTATACATCTATATCAGTAAGTAAAAGAGAGGGAGAGAGAGATAAATAGAATGCATATTTATCAGTCGACGCCATGACATTTTTACATTAAGAATTACATTAAATTTCCAAACACTCGATCCCAAAAAAGTCATATAGGCCATTAATGATAAGAATATTATGATACCGCTACTTTTTATGTACGTATTTACTCTAGCCCACCCCAGCCCACCACGGCCCACCACAGCCCACTGTGGCC
>NC_140834.1:1007500-1020000 GCF_050613455.1 Vespa mandarinia | reverse complement strand
AGAAAAGAAAGATTCTAATGAAATGTCATAGTAGAAAATGTCGAGTGTCACTCGACATGGAAGTATTTCTATCGGGTTGCGTTTGACATATACATACATACATACATACATACATACATACATACATACATACATGTATATTTAAATTCTATTAAAAATGACATTTTTTCATAAAAAAAAAAAAAAAAAAAAAAAAAAAAAAAAAGAAATAAATAAATTCTAATAAAAGGTCAGACCAATAAAATGTCGAATTATACTCAACTATATAACCTGTATTGAATGAGATTCTAAATACGAAATTCTGCTCTGTCGAATCAGACTTGATATATCGATTCAAAGAATTACATCTGGATTATGTCTGGGTTACGTCTGGATTATATCTGAATTATTTATATATAATATATATATATATATATATATATATATATATATGTATATACATATATACAAAAAGAAAAGCTTAGAATTGTATTATCATTGTATTAATCGACAAAATATATTTCCGATCGTTCCTTCCGATATTACGTGACGTCATTTACAAAAACATAGGAAAATATTATCATCGTTTGATAACACGAATTATTCTCCGTTCTGAGGATTATTATTCACGAGGTTCGTTTCCCTGTCGGTCGATGACCGGCAATTTGCTTGGCACCATTTTCACATAACATACATACATAGACACACACACACACACACACACACACACACACATATATATATATATACATACATACATACATACATTCGTATGTAGACACAGAGAAACATCAAGTATAGTTCTCGAAGCTCAGGCAAGCAGGTTCGTACCGAGTAAATCCCGTAGCGGTACCGCCAACAGGGCGAACAGGGTGCAGGGAGAACAGGAGGAAGAAATAGAGGCAGGTTGATTGATCGCACGCCAGGTTCCAGCCAACCTGGCGCCAGAATGTTGGCTCCCAACCTGAGTTATAAGTGAGTACACCACTACTGGAACTACTGGTACTCAACTAGTCCCACTGATAACCCATTAAGCTATCGTACGCTTTCAAATGTTCCCTGAAAACTCGGTTAGCCGCTAACAACGTCGATATTTACCTTGGATACTCGAACCAATATTTTTTTTAATTTTGTTTTGTGTTTCTTTTCCATTTTCTCTCTTTTTTTTTTTCTTTTTTTTTTTTTTTTGTCTTCTTCTTTTTCTTCTTCTTCTTCTTCTTTCAATCATACACAATTTTTTTTTTCCTTCGTTTTCCTTTTTTTTTCCCTTTGATTCTACAAAATATTTCCATTCCTTTTATTATAATATATTTTTCAGTTAAAAGAGACATTCCAGGAAGAGCTCAAACGTTAAGGTTCAAAGTTTCTGCGCTTGAATTGGGTTCCATAATTTGGGGCTTGCAACCGTGTTGTATTTAGGATTTTGTCCGTTGAGGTTGCGTCTGCGGTTGCTTGCGGAATTTCCTACCAGAGAATCATGCGCCTCTATTAAATTCCTACAGATAATATTATAAACATCACGTTATTTAATTCTATCAAATTATTTTACTCCGTTCTTTTTTCCGTTCATCGCAAAATTTTCACAATCCCTTTTCCGTTCGATTATTCGATTATTGAGCAACGGCCTTATCGAGAATAATATCGAATAGACCGCGAGAGTCGATCGTTCTGTTGCCTTCCGCTCCATCAAACATTCATGCCGTCGGCGGCGACGGCGGCGGCGGCGGCGGTGGTGGTGGTGGTGGTGGTGGTGGTGGTGGTGGTGGTGGTGGTGGTGGTGGTGGCGGTAGCGGTGGCACCAACAGTGATGGTGTTTCTGGTGTTGCTGGTGTTGGTGATGGTAGTGGTGGCAGCCGCGTATCGAGCACGGGTTTGCAGTGCGAAAACGCGACCGATAAAAGTGCACCCCAACGAGGTACTCGTATATATCGTTCACCAACCCCTATCTCCACCCCCACCCCCGCCGCTCCCCTCGCCATAATACCATCGCGTACATTCTCCCTCCATTTTCTATCTAGCCCCGATTCCTCCTATCCTCTCTCTTTCTCTCTCTCTCTCTCTCTCTCTCTCTCTCTCTCTTCCGCTCTTCTCGGGCTCTTCAACCTCGTTAATATTCCCGGAGTTAACTTTTGTTTCCGAAAGTACTAGTTTTATCAAATCCAAATCAATTGAACGGAACAAATTTACAGTAACGCACGATTTCATATTTATCATTCGTTTGAAATAATATGAGTTGGTGGATGGACGGATGGGATAGGGATAAGGGAAGGGGAAAATGTCTAGGAAGTAAAACAGGTGGATTCGAAACGCGTGATTAAGGAAAACATTAAAGAAATATAAACAATAATATGATCGAATGAATTATATTGAAATATTGAATTTCTAATTTAGAGGAACCTTCCGATCGAGGTGGAAGAAAAAAAAAATAAATAAATAAATAAATATATAAATAAAAAAAGAAGAAAGAAATGAAAAAATAATAATCACACCGAGGCTGCTAAAAAGATATTAACATAAAATTCTTAGAGCCAACACTACTCTCTGGTAACGGGCGAGAGATAAAAAAAAAAAAGAGAAAGAAAAAGAGAGGAAAAAAAGAAAAAAAAAAAAAGAAAAAAAATAGAGAGAGAGAGAGAGAGAAAAAGAAAAAAAAAAGAGAGAGGAAAAGAGAAACAGAAAAAATGGAAAAGAATTTTCGAAAGAGAAAAATCAAATTACGTTTTACCTTTAAACCCTCGACGACTCTTCTCGTCAAATTCCCGTCTAAAACGGGAATTTGAGGAAAAAGAAAAAAAGAAAAAAAGAAAAAAGAAAAGAAAAGAAAAAGAAAAAAAAGGAAAGGGAGGGGTTGAGGACGGGGCGGTAAAAAGTACATTTTTATTACCGCAAGTTCCCGATAAGCTCTGCCACAGCTAAGCGGAATAGTTAAATGTATGTTCAAACGAGAGATAGAAAGAACGAGAGAGAGAGAGAGAGAGAGGGGGGGGGAAAGTATGCTGACTCGAGACTTGGTGTGTGCTACGTAATTACTGGAGACATGGTAGAGAAGTTTGCCCGATTAAAACTGACGACGGTTCAGTGAATTCACTGGGACTCTGGATAGGTGTAGGTAGACTGGTATCTGGAAATTCACAGGGTCTCGTATTAAAAACTTTTCTCCCGATCTTTGTTCATATCCGTTATCGCAATATATATATATATACACCTAACCGATTCCGCACCATCGTATCATTCCTTTTAGCCCACCCATCGTTCGTCTTGCCCACCCGTTGCCCACCCGTTGCCCACCCGTTGCCCACCCGTTGCCCACCTCATCGCAATCTCCATCACACGTACCTTTTTAATCATCACTCTTGGTTTTTTCTCTTTTCCTCCTCTTTTCTTCAATAACTTATCGAATAAAAACTTAATTCGCAACCTTAACATTTGCTATCCCACAAAAGAATTTTTTTTCTAAATTCTTTTATTTACCTAACCGCGATTCTCTCTATTCTTCTTTTTCTTTTTTCTTTTTTTTTTTCGTTTTTTCTTTTTTCTTCGTCTTCTTGTTACTCTCTTTCTCTCACTTTCTTTTTGTTAATTAATTTGAACGACTATATTTTAATGAACATGTTTTGAAATAAATTTTAATAATATATATATACATATAATTTGATTATATTTGTGTGAAGGAGAGAAAAATTTCTTTCATTTGAATTCAATGGGAAATAAGATTCCTTTCAACGTAAATTACTATCTCTCTCTTTCTCTATCTCTTTCTCTTTCTCTCTTTCTCTTTATCTCTTTCTCTTTATCTCTTTCTGTCTCACTATCTCATTCACTCTTTTCTATGTAAACTTACTTATATTTTTTTGTACATTTAATTTGTCCGACGTATCTGACGGATAAGCAACTCCTACTTCTCGTCGTCGTCATCGTCGTCGTTGTCGTCGTCGACGTCGACGTCGAAAAGCTTCTTATTTATTTGTATAATTATTACGAACTTTGACAGAGTAAAAATTCATTTTGATTCTGCTTTATTTCTTTCCATTTAATTTAAGATAAATTTAATTTAATTTAATGTAAATTTAATTTAATTCAATGTAAATTTAATTTAATTTAATGTAAATTTAATTTAATTTAATTTAATGTCCATTCCTTTCAAATTTCTCGGTTAAAATTACGATGAAATATTTTAATAACAATTTTACAATACAATACTTCATATTATTTTTAATTGATTCGAAAGAGAGAGAGAGAGAGAGAGAGAGAAAGAGAGAGCGATGATAATTTTTTTCTAACATTTTAATTCTCTCTTTCTTTTTACTCCTTGCTCTTTTTTTCCTTTTCCTTTTTTTTCTTTTTTTTCTTTTCTTTTCTTTCTTTCTTTCCTTTCGTTTCGAATCGATTTTTCACAATTGAAAAATTTTTACAAATTTAAACGTGCACGCGTACTTCGTTCCTTCCTTTCTCTCTCTCTCTCTCTCTCTGTCTCTTTATTTTTTTCTTCTTTATTTTGCTTCATTTTGATAAAAATTTCAATTGCAATTCTTTGTTGAAAAAAAAAAAAGAGAGAAAAAAAAAATATATATATATATATACATATATTCAATTTAGAAATTTATCTCGCGAGAGGAAAAAATCAAAACGATCGAACATTATGAAAAATAAATATATTATGATTCGATGATTATATCGTTCGTCTGTAAAATTGTATATAAAGAAAATTCTTTATGAAAAAAAATTTTTGAACCAATCAACGAACGAACGTGACATTAATATATTTTCTAACAAATAATTCCATAGAACTTACATATGTAAAAGATAAAACAACCATCATCCTACTACCATTAACCATAATCGAGTACTGGAATGATCGGCACGTAGTTGGAACGTTACAAGGAACCTTCAACATCTACGGATATTCGTCTGGAGAATGTAAATGACCTTGGAGTGCTTGGTAATATGTAGATTAATCCCAGGTCGCTTGTGAAAACTCAAACTCAAACTATCTTCCTTTCGTCCAAACAGTAAAAGAGAGACAGACACAGATAGATGGATAGATAGATGAGAGAGAGAGAGAGAGAGAGAGAGAGAGAGAAAAAAATACGTCAAACTATTGTACAGGAACACAATCGAGAGATCTAACGAAGGATTGATTTGGAAGAAGAAAACAAAAAAGAAAAAAAAAAAAACAAAAACTGAAGATAAAAAAAAAGATGAAGATTTTTAATTAAAAAAAAAAAGATATAAATAAATAAAAACTAAAGAAAAAGAAGCAAAAAGGATCTTGATATCTTACTTAATTCTTCTTTTTAATTTTTTTTAACTTAAATTATTAAAATACAAATTCACTTTATTTTTTTATAAATATATTTATATGTAAAATTTTTATTATAAAAATAAAATAAAATATATTAATCTTAAATAACTTTTTATTAATAAATTTATATATATAGATATGTCTGTACAATTGAAAAAAATAATAATTTATAACAAATGACTAGTTTCCTTTTTTTTTTTTTTTTTTTTTTTTTTTTTTTTTTTTTTTTTTTTTAATTTAAAACTCTAAATCATTTGGTCCAAAAAAGAAAAAGTTTGTAAATATTAATTAAATATGATTTTTTTTTGTTTTATAAAATATATACATATTTATAATAATCGAATATTTTGAAACATAAGATTAGAAAATAATTAATTAGCATTTTAAATTATTCCAAAATTATAAAACACATAATTATCATTAAATAAATTAAAATCTATATTCTTCATATTACAATTTAATTATTTAATGTATTATAAAATTAATCTTAACTCTTCTCTCTGATCATCGATCGTTATGGAATAACTATAAATCGTAAGTGATATTTAAGATCAATTCGAAATCGTGATTTATTTCTCAAATTTTTTTTTTTTTCTATTTCATCGATATAAATTTCGTTATGTTGAACGATATAAATCGTTTTTAAATCGCTTGGTTTCCATCGATAAAGTGAAAAAAAAAAGAAATTTGAAATGGTGGGCACAGAGGGTGGGCACAGAGGGTGGGCATAAAAGGTGGGCATAAAAGGTGGGCATAAAAGGTGGGCATAAAGGTGGGCACAAAGGTGGACATAAAAGGTGGGCATAAAGGTGGGCATAAAGGTGGGCATAGAGGGTGGGCAGAGTTTTAAAGAAATCTAACAAAATGGTACGTCAGGATCATTCAGAATCGAATGAAAAATAATTCAAGGTCACATTAAATAATTGAACGGATTTCCATAGTACATCCTGTAATACCACTCGGGTTGAACGATGTTCTCAAGCTGTTCGAGGAGCGTCAGGTGGTTTCTAAACCACGATAGAATCGATAGGAACGAGGCTTAATGACAAACGGAGTGGATCGATCTGCCTGTTCACAACGTCCAGAACAACGTCCATCTTGTACGTATTTCTGACGTGTCTATAACCTAGATATTCTATTATTGGTTATCTCTGATAGAAACTTTGGTTTCTTTTTCTTTTTTCTTTTTCCTTTTTTTTATTTCTTTTTTTTTTTTTTTTTTTTTTTTTATAATAAAAAGAAAACAATGGAAAAATAAAAGTCAGAGAGAATTCATTCCTTTAAATGATCTAATTCGATTGATAACCGGAAGATAAGGAAAAAATAAATAAATAAAAAAAAAAAAAAAAAGGAAGAAACAAAACCAAAGGAACATTCAAGGTCAGAGATTGAAGGAAGCTACGAGATTGAAAATTTTTACGATCTAAAAACAAAAACAAAACAAAAAAAAACAGGAAAAGAAAATTAGCCTAAAAAATCTCGAGGAAGGTAGGCGTTTGAAAAGTGGTGCTGAGGGGGAAAGGAGGAGTAGGAGGAGTAGGAGGAGGGGGAGGACGAGCGATCGATCTTTAAAAATCATCTAAGGATTGAACTTTTTTTTCGGCCCACCTTTTGCAACTTTTTGGCCCACCTCCAGCCCACCCTTGGCCCTCCACCAGCCCACCCTTGGTCCACCAATCCACCGCTACCTGTATTACATTAGGAACGAGATCGTTAAGAGTAGTGAGATATTCGTATCACGTTTCGAAGGGTTATATCCTATCAAAGAGTTCGAAGAATTGAAATTCTGTAAAGATGGTGTGCCAATCGATTTTTCAAAAAAGATAAAAATTTCTCGTGGAATTAGTTTCTAATAGATTTAACAAAGTTGAGCTTCTTAGCTCGTATAATCTATAATGGAATACTATCGAATAACGGTGTCCTTATTCGTCTAATAAAATGAAAGATAGAAAGGAAGGATGGATTATTTTCCGTAATGATTTTATTATTATCTAAGAATTTTTCTAAATTATTAGATAGATTAGATCTTTAAATATGATATAATAGAACGAAAATGTAGATCTAAATCGTTATAAAAAATATATTTGTCGTATTGTGTAATAATAATAGTAAAAAGAAAAAAAAAAAGAAAAAAAAAACATTCAATAACATATTTTATACTTATTGTTTAATTTTTCTAATAACTAAGTCGATTAGATTAAAAATTATTAGTTCAAAGTTTTAATTAATTTTTTAATTAGTTTTTTTTTTTGTAATTACTATCATTAATTTTATAATCTAATGTAGAAAAATAAATGTGGTCATACAAATTAAATAATAGATTAGAATAGAAAAATGAAAATTAATTTTCATAAACATTGCATTTAAAAATATTTACGACTTACGTAACTTAATTTCTAACAAATTAAATGTATTAGATTAGATGCATCGAAAATAAAAAACAAATAATAATAATAATAATAATAATAGTCAACACATTGAATATAAAAACATCCCTAATATCAATAGATTTTAAATGTTAAATTAATGATAATTATAAACCACGTCGATGTTCGAATTAATCGAATTAATGGCGAATCGAAATAAAAAAAAATTAATTAAAAATATCGCGAATGAAAGTATAAATAAAAATGTAAAATGACAAAGTAGTATCATGATTGGACGAAAATGAAAAACGATTTGAATTTTTATTAAAACTTTGATTTCTAAATATTCCAAAAAAAAAAAAAAAAAAAGAAAAAAAGAGAAAAAAGAGAAAAAAAAAGAGAAAAAAAAAAAGAAAAGTACATTTCTAATTCTAATCTATCTTCTAATCGTCTCTAACGCAAAACGATAATATCTCTTAATTGATAATATCTCAGTGCGTTTTCAATGCCTAGTCTTCGATAATATCAAAATCGAAACTAAAGCATGATCGATTGCTTTGCTATGTAGATGCATAATCAGAGACAGACAGACAGAGAGAGAGAGAGAGAGAGAGACAGAGAGAGAGAGAGAGAGAGAGAGAGAGAGACTAAATGAGAGATAGAGTCATGTATCCAGGCTAAACAGCCCATTTACCTAGCACAATAGAGCCGATGTCGCTGAGGGTTCAACTTAATTATCAAAGGCTCCTGGTTCTGGCAGGAAGCAAAAAGGGTGTTATACACGAACATAGGAAGGAAGAGAGAGAGAGAGAGAGAGAGAGAGAGAAAGAGAGAGGGAGAGAAATATATATAAAACAGACAAAGAGAGAAAAAAAGGGAGATATATATGAAACAGAAAGAAAGAGAGAGAAAGAGAGAAAGAGAAAAAGAGAGAGAAAGAAAAAGGGAAAAATATGTGAAACAGAGAGAGAAAGAAAGAGAGAGAGAGAGAGGGGGGGGGGGAAGAGAGAAAGAGAGGAAGAGAAAAAGAGAGAGAAAGAAAAAGGGAAAAATATGTGAAACAGAGAGAGAAGGAGAGAGAGAGAGAGAGAGTGAGAAAACAGAAAGATATATATATATATATATATATATATATATATATATATAAATAAATAAATAAGTAAATATATATATATATATGAATATATATATACATGAATAAATTGTATATAAAGAGAGATAAATATGCATGAAAATGAAAATGAAAAAAAAAAAAAAAAAGAAAGAGAGAAATATATATAAAATAAAAAAAGATATACACACACACATATATATATATATATATATATATATATATATATGTAAAGAAAGTATACTTTCTTCAAATAGATTTATCGTGCGTCTCATGATCTCCGCCCTTCCATTGTCCTTTGTTATTTACAAATTCTTTTTGTTATCAAGAAATCGATCAATTAAGATTTGAAAGAGAAACGAGGCAATAAGAAATAGAACGTAATAGAGAAAATTAACAAGTGATTATACGAATATATTTATAATAAATAATATATAATAAATAAAATTTAAATAACGTGAATGATAAACGTTTATTGTCGCGTCTTCGTTCAAAGATAAGATTAATTATTTATTAAGGATTAATTAACAAAAATAAAGATATATTACATTGTTCACGGAGAAAAATATTTTCATTTATCATCTGACATAATTAAACCGTGACATTAAAGGGACAACAATTTACATTTATTATTTACGTTATTTAAATTTTATTTATTATATATATTATCTATTATAAATATATCATTATAATTTCCTGCTAATTTTCACTTTTATTTCTTATTATCCGTTTCTATTCTAAATCTTGACTGATCGATTTGTAGGTAGAAAAAAAGAATTTGTAAATAACAAAGGACAATGGAAGGGCGAAGGTCATCAGACGTGCGGCAAATCTATCTGAAGAAAATATACTTTTTTTTTCACACACACACACACATATATATATATATATATAAATAGAACTGAAATAATTATGGATCAAATAGATCGTTACGATAATTATCAATGATTATTACGTGATGATCTTACGTGGTCTTAGATCGTTCATTTAATATCACGCGAACCTAAATACGACGGTCATGCGATTTCTAACGATACGAACGATACACTTAATTTATTTCCTATCTCTTTTCTTTCTCGTTTCTTCTCTCTCTCTCTCTCTCTCTCGCGAGGGAAAATAAAAAGAATATCAAAAAAAAAAAAAAATAGAAAAAAGAAAAGAATTGCAAGAATTAAAAGATTTTTTACAATCGCGAGATAATTCAAACAAATATTTCGATTGATCCGAACACGATCGATTGCGAACTACGATTGTTCGATTGTTCACGATTATTGGAACAAATGAAATCGAGTTTTAATAAATGAAATTTAAAAAGGATGAAATTTAAAAAGGAAAAATGAATTAAGATTAATGTGATATTGAAAAGAGGAATGATATGAAAGAAATATAAAAATATAGAGTCAAATTGAAACGAGAAAAGAAAAAAAGAGAGAGAGAGAGAGAGAGAAAGGGAGAGAGAGGGAGAAGCTGATCGAAATAAATCGAGAATTTTTTCTTTTTTTTGTTTTTTTGTATTTTTTTTTTTTTTTTTTTTTTTTTTTCTAAAAAAAGAAACTGTGAAAGAAATTATGAAGAAGAGTGAAATAGTTTTATCAATACTTCGAATTAAACGAAAAATTCTCTCTCTCTCTCTCTCTCTCTCTCACACACACACACACACACACTTTGGGGTTCATTGAAAAAACTTATTTGCAAAAAATGTGGACGACTCACCGAGGCTTTCATAAAGTTCAGTAGCTCGAAATAACGACTGCATTAGACGAATGATCGGTCTGCAAAATAAAATAAAAAGAAAAAAAAATATGCATACATACATACATACATACATACATACATACAAATGATATCATTATTTATTTGAATAAAACAAATAAATAAATAAATAAATAAATAAATAAATAAATAAATAAAGGTAACCTTCTTTACCTTGATGAGAAAGAGAGAGAGAGAGAGAGAGAGAGAGAGAGAGAGAGAGAGAGAGAGAGAGAGAGAGAGAGAGAGAAAAGAAAGAAAAGAAAGATGAATGAAAAATAAATAAATGTAAAATAAATGTAAAAATGTCCCTTATTACGACATTGATAACAATCAACAGTATAACTATCCTTGCAATATTGCATGTCACTACGTTCCTAATCATTCAACTACTTAATTCTATTACATAACACCATGATTAGAGTACTTTATCAATCTCCTCCTCTTCCTCCTCTTACTACTATTACTTCTATTCACTACTACTACTACTACTACTACTACTACTACTACTACTACTACTACTACTACTACTACTACTACACTAACATACTAATACTAATACCACTAGTATTTTTCCTGTTGTTAAATTATATGGAAATGACAACGGATATAATTAATACAATTAAAATTGAATAGATGATAGTTGCAAATTTAATATTAAAAACAAGAAGAAAAATAATGATTGTTCTAATCATATAATCTTATCACTCCCCTCTCTCTCTCTCTCTCTATATATATATATATATATTCTATTTCTCTCTTACACTCCATAAATATTCATTGTTGAGTTGGATCGTTTAAATAAAAAAAAAGGCTTTATAACTATATTATGACACATCACCCAAAGGTCATTCCTATTTACGACGAATAAGTAACATTGAATATACTGATAATATATAAACACTGATAATATACCACTTCTTCACCTATCACATAACAGATAATATAATACGTAACATGCAACGATAGTATTAATCGTTACCACTGGATTACGGTCGAGAAACAGTATCGCGCTAACTCGCAACGTGAAATGATCTCAATCGCATAAGCTTGATAGCAAATGATAGTGAATTTAATGAGTAGAAAAGAAAACAAAAATAATATTAATAATAATAATACACCGAGTGTAAATATAATATCTATTTTCTACGATTTCATTTGAATAACGTGTGTAAAAAAGTTATTTAAAAAAAAAAAAAAATAAAAAAAAAATAAAAAAAAAATAAAAAAATAAAAAAAGATCCAATAATAAGAAATAATCATGAGCTTGTTACTTTTCGTACTCGTACTATGTGGATTATTGGCATTGTATATTTATTGTCGCAGGATATATAGTTATTGGGATAGACAAGGTATACCAGTGGCACCTTATTCCATACCAATCGTTGGTCACCTGTTACCATTGTTATTATTGCAAAAAAATATCTCACAATTGGTAATAAGTTGGTACGAACGTTACAAGAACAATAGTATGGTTGGTTATTACGATGGCATGGTACCGGGATTGATAGTACGAGATCCTGAATTGATTAAAATGATCTTACAAACGAATTTCACGAATTTCCATGAAAATGCAATGAAGGTTGACCAAGACGTTGATCCATTGATGGCTAAGAATCCATTTTTTTCGAAAGGCGAGATATGGTTGGTTGGTAGAAAAAGATTGACCTATGCGTTTTCGAGTATGCGATTGAAAATATTGTCAGAGACCGTACAGAAAGTTTGTAAAAAGTTTGACGATTATTTGTCTCGAAAGATTAAAGACGATCAAAGGATCGAATTTGAGACCAAAGATCTATTTGGTAGATTTACAGGAGAAGTTGTCGCCAATGCAGGATACGGCATTGAAGGTTTTTGTTTCGATGATAATTATAATCCACAATCGTTTCATGAAATTGGTAAAAAGATATTTAAGACTACCTGGTTTCATGGTACATTGCAATCAATAATGTTCTTTCTTCCATTTTTAAATAATTATTTGAAAATACGA
>NC_140834.1:990000-1002500 GCF_050613455.1 Vespa mandarinia | reverse complement strand
GGATGCAACCAGAATACAATCTTGATGTAACCAGAATGCAATCAGGATACAATTCAGATGCAACCAGGCTGTAAGCAGGACACAACATAGATGCAACCAGAATCCATTCAGGGCACAGTCCAGATGCAACCAGAATACAATGTTGATGTAACCAGAATGCAATCAGGATGCAATTCAGATGTAACCAGGCTGCAAGTAGGACACAATTCAGATGCAACCAGGTTGCAAGCAGGATACAACTTAGATGCAACCAAAATCCATTCAGGGTACAGTCCAGATGCAACCAGGATGCAACCAGAATACAACGTTGATGTAAACAGGATGCAATCAAGACACAATTCAGATTCAACCAGGATGCAATCAGGGCATAATTCCTGATGCAATCAGGATGCAACCAGTTATATAATTTTTTATCTTGAACCTTACAGCTTAGTTATATTAATTTTTATTTTTTAAATGAGGATAATATGGGTGTAAGAATATTTGATAAAGGAGATTATTGATTTCTTTCTATTTCTCCTTTTTTCTTTTTTTTTTTTTTTAGCCATGAAATCGGTAAAAAAATATTCAAAGATGCCATTGCGACCCTATTAATGAAATATAATATAGAAAGAAATTCAAGAATTGAATATCCAATTGATATCGACGTTTTGACTATACTCTCTATACCTACTGGCGGACTTTGGATTTATCTTAGACGTCTTTAAAAAAAAAAATATATATATATATATATTCAAATCAAATCTGCAAATGAAATTTACAAGCAATCCATATATAATCAGAATGCAACAAAAGGAAATAATCCAGATGCAATCTGATTGCAACCACAACACAATCTAAACGTAATCAGGATTGTAAACTAGGACAAAATTCAGGCGCAATCGAAATCGCAATCAAGATTTTATCCAAACTCGAAGTAATTATAATTTTACCCCTTTGCTATCATAAGTTATATAATTATCTAGCTTTGTTATTGATATATTAAAAGAGGGAGAGAGAAAAAATAAGAAAAGAAAAAAGAAAGTAAACAAGCTTATCATTACGTAATATAGTCCAACGATGATTATGACGACGATAAAGTAAAATTTTAGCCGTGAAAGAAGTTCTTTTTTTACATAAGAAATATTTTTCATTTCTAATTTCTCTCTCTTTTTTTTTTTTTTTCCTCTTCATTCGTTCTCCGTCATTTCATTGATGATCACGTACGTAAGAAATCCAAAAAAAATATAAATATAAATATATATATTTAAAAAAAATTTTCAAATAGTTCATGTTTAATTAAACATTGTAATCAAACAAACTGATTATACTGTTATTAGATTAGATCAGAATGATTAACAAATACAATCATTTTCTTCTTTCTTCTTCTTCTATAACGTTATCAACAATTCTATTGTTTTTCATTATTATCATTATCACCGAGATCAGATATTAGAATAAATATGATTAATATAATAGATTAATATAGAGATATTGATCACGTTCGATCCTGTTTTTTTTTCCAATCATTCTTTCAAAAAAAAAAAAAAAAAAAAAAAAAAAAAGAAATCGTTTAAACATTCCAGGAAAACATTGATAAGAACAGAATTTAAATTTTTCTGTATAATTTCGTTTCTAATCTTTCTATTCCCTAATTTCATGATTGTTATACCATATTCTTGCGTAATGAAAAAAATCAGTTGATAAAATTGAAATTGGATGTGAAAAGAAAAAAAAAAACACCCCGTATCATTTTCTCATCCATTTCCACCCCCCTTCGCCACATCACTCACTCTCACTTTCTCTCTCTCTCTCTCTCTCTCTCTCTCTCTCTCTCTCTCTCTCTCTCTCTCACCCTTCCTATTTATCCTCTTTACCATCTTACTTGTCAACAATTATTTTTTATTTCGCAATAATAAACATAGATATCGAACGAGAGTGCGTCTTTACTTATCGCAAAAGCATATAATACAAGAATCCAATAATTATCGCTCATACGAATAATATCGAACAGTATAGAAAAAAATTGCGACGCGAGAAGATCATTTCATGAATTTGCTCGAAATACAGTGTGCGTGAACATTGAAATACGGATTTTTAAACATTGGTCTACTTTCGATTTCATTCGGGACACCGTGTATAATTGATTAGAAATAAAACAAAAAAAAAAAAAAACAAACCATGAATTTGTTAATGCTCGTACTCGCATTATGCGGAATATTGACATTGTATATTTATTGCCGCAAAATATATAGTTATTGGAATAGACAAGGTATACCAGAGGTACCATATTCCTTACCAATCATTGGTCACTTGTTACCATTATTATTATTGCAAAAAAGTATTCCGCAAATGGTAATGAATTGGTATGATCGTTACAAGAAAAACAGTATGGTTGGTTATTACGATGGTACGGTACCCGGATTATTGATAAAGGATCCTGAATTGATTAAGATGGTACTGCAAACGAATTTCACGAATTTCCATGAAAACGCAATGAAGATCGACAAAGATATAGATCCATTGATCGCCAAGAATCCATTTTTTTTAAACGGAGAAGAATGGTTGATCAATAGGAAAAGATTGACCTATGCGTTTTCGAGTATGCGATTGAAAATCTTATCAGAGACTATACGTAAAGTTTGTAAGAAGTTCGACGATTATTTGTATAAAAAGATCGAAGATGATCAAAGGATCGAATTCGAGACAAAGGATCTATTCAGTAGATTTACTGGTGAAGTTGTCGCCAATGCAGGATACGGCATTGAAGGTTTTTGTTTCGATGATAATTATAATCCACAATCGTTCCATGAGATGGGTAAGAAGATATTCAGGACAGGTTGGTTTCAAAGTGCTTTGCAATCACTAATATTTTTCGTTCCGTTTCTAAATAATTATTTAAAAATACATTTAATACAAAAGGACATTGATCATTACTTTCGAACGATCGTTAAACAGATAATAGAGAAAAGAAGTGAAGAGAAAGAAAAGCGTAATGATTTTTTTCAATTAATGATCGATCTTGAAAAAAGTAAAAATCAAAAGATCAACGAGGAATCATTGTCGGCAAATGCATTAACGTTCTTCGTCGATGGTTACGAAACATCATCGATTACATTGAGCTACATTTGTTTCGAATTATCGATACATTGCGACATACAAGAAAAACTTCGGAATGAAATCAAACAAGTATTGGACAAACATAAAGGAGAGATTACTTATGATTCCTTAAAAGAGATGACGTATCTGGATCAAGTGATTAACGAATCGCAAAGATTGAATACGTTGTTGGATGTAATGGGAAAAATATGTACCGATGGTATTCAATTGAAAGGTAATGATGGTTTAACATGTACAATCGAACCAGGAACAAAAATGATTATACCAGTTCGTTCGTTACAAAGAGATCCTAAATATTGGATCAATCCGGAAGCATTTGATCCAGATCGATGGAACGAACAAAGGAAATCTAAAATTAATAAATATTGCTTTTTACCGTTCGGTGAAGGACCAAGAATTTGTGTTGGTATTAGAATGGCATTGTTACAGATCAAAGCTGCCATTGTGACCCTATTAATGAAATATAAAATAGAAAGAAATTCAAGAAGCTGTTATCCAATTAAAATCCATAAGTTTGGTATATTATCGACACCGATGGACGGTCTTTGGGTTTATCTGAGACGTCTTTAAAAGTAATTCAGAGCCAGACCGCAGATGAAATTTCCAATTAGCTTGATTGTAGATCAAATTTACAATCCAGACGCAACCAGAACACAATCCAGATACATACGAGATACAATCAGGATACAGAGTCCAGACACAACCTGGATGCAAGCAAGACACAACACAGATGCAACCAGAATCCATTCAGGACACAGCCTAGATGCAACCAAGATGCAACCAGGATACAATCTTGATGTAACCAGAATGCAATCAGGATACAATTCAGATGCAACCAGGCTGCAAGCAGGACACAATTCAGATGCAACCAAGTTGCAAGCAGGATACAACTTAGATGCAACCAAAATCCATTCAGGGTACAGTCCAGATGCAACCAGGATGCAACCAGAATACAACGTTGATGTAAACAGGATGCAATCAAGACACAATTCAGATTCAACCAGGATGCAATCAGGGCATAATTCCTGATGCAATCAGGATGCAACCAGTTATATAATATTTTATCTTGAACCTTACAGCTTAGTTATATTAATTTTTATCTTTTAAATGAGGATAATATGGGTGTAAGAATATTTGATAAAGGAGATTTTTGATTTCTTTCTATTTTTCCTTTTTTCTTTTTTTTTTTTTTTAGCCATGAAATCGGTAAAAAAATATTCAAAGATGCCATTGCGACCCTATTAATGAAATATAATATAGAAAGAAATTCAAGAATTGAATATCCAATTGATATCGACGTTTTGACTATACTCTCTATACCTACTGGCGGACTTTGGATTTATCTTAGACGTCTTTAAAAAAAAAAATATATATATATATATTCAAATCAAATCTGCAAATGAAATTTACAAGCAATCCATATATAATCAGAATGCAACAAAAGGAAATAATCCAGATGCAATCTGATTGCAACCACAACACAATCTAAACGTAATCAGGATTGTAAACTAGGACAAAATTCAGGCGCAATCGAAATCGCAATCAAGATTTTATCCAAACTCGAAGTAATTATAATTTCACTCTTTTGCTATCATAAGTTATATAATTATCTAGCTTTGTTATTGATATATTAAAAGAGAGGGAGAGAAAAAAAAAGAAGAGAAAAAAAAAATAATAATAACGATAACAACAGTTTCGTCAATTAACACATTTTTCATATATGAAAACTAATATCTGAATAATAATTATCAATTACGTAATATTAATTTTGTTTTGCATCGAATGGAAAAAAAAAATATATATATATATATATATATATTTTTTTTTTACATAAAATAATTATTTATTTATTACAAAATATATAAACAAATGTAATCTGTATACGATAAAAAAAAAATCGTTTAAATATTCCATACATTGATAAGAACAAAACATTGATAAGAACAAAATTTAAATTTTTCTGAATAACTTCGTTTCTAATCTTTCTATTCTCTAATTTCATGATTACTTTACTCTAGCGTTATGAAAAAAATCATTTAATAAAATTCAAATTGCATGTGAAAAGAAAAAAAAAAAAGAAAAAAACATGCCGTATCATTTTCCCTTCCCTTTCCTCTCGCTCACTCTTTCTCTCTCTCTCTCTCTCTCTCTTTATTTCTTTCTATTTATCCTCTTTATTATCTTACTCGTTCACGATTATTTTTCATTTTGCGATGATAAACATAGATATCAAACGAGAGTACGTCTTTACTTATCGCAGAAACATAATACAAAAAATTATCGCTCATCCGAATAATATTGAACAGTACAGAGCAAAATTGCGACGCGAGAAGATCATTTCATAAATTTGCTCGAAATACAGTGCGCGTGAACATTGAAATACGGATTTTTAAACATTGGTCTACTTTCGATTTCATTCGAGACACAAGTGTATAATTGATTAGAAATAAAACAAAACAAAAAAAAAACAAACCATGAGTTTGTTAATGTTCGTACTCGCATTATGCGGAATATTGACATTGTATATTTATTGTCGCAAAATATATAGTTATTGGAATAGACAAGGTATACCAGAGGTACCATATTCCTTACCAATCATTGGTCACTTGTTACCATTATTATTATTACAAAAAAGTATTCCGCAAATGGTAATGAATTGGTATGATCGTTACAAGAAAAACAGTATGGTTGGTTATTACGATGGTACGGTACCCGGATTATTGATAAAGGATCCTGAATTGATTAAGATGGTACTGCAAACGAATTTCACGAATTTCCATGAAAACGCAATGAAGGTCGACAAAGATATAGATCCATTGGTAGCCAAGAATCCATTTTTTTTAAAAGGAGAAGAATGGTTGATCAATAGGAAAAGATTGACCTATGCGTTTTCGAGTATGCGATTGAAAATCTTATCAGAGACCATACGTAAAGTTTGTAAGAAGTTCGACGATTATTTGTATAAAAAGATCGAAGATGATCAAAGGATCGAATTCGAGACAAAGGATCTATTCAGTAGATTTACTGGTGAAGTTGTCGCCAATGCAGGATACGGCATTGAAGGTTTTTGTTTCGATGATAATTATAATCCACAATCGTTCCATGAGATGGGTAAGAAGATATTCAGGATAGGTTGGTTTCAAAGTGCTTTGCAATCAATAATGTTTTTCCTTCCGTTTCTAAATAATTATTTAAAAATACAATTTATATCGAAGGACATTGACCATTACTTTCGAACGATCGTTAAACAGATAATAGAGAATAGACGTGAAGAGAAAGAAAAGCGTAATGATTTTTTTCAATTAATGATCGATCTTGAAAAAAGTGAAAATCAAAAGTTCGACGAGGAATCATTGTCGGCAAATGCATTATCGTTCTTCGTCGATGGTTACGAAACATCATCGGCTACCTTGAGTTTCATTTGTTTCGAATTATCGATACATTGCGACATACAAGAAAAACTTAGGAATGAAATCAAACAAGTATTGGATAAACATCAAGGAGAGATTACTTATGATTCCTTAAAAGAGATGACGTATCTGGATCAAGTGATTAACGAATCGCAAAGATTGAATACGGTGTTGGATGTAATGAGCAAAATATGTACCGATGGTATTGAATTGAAAGGTAACGATGGTTTAACATGTACAGTTGAACCAGGAACAAAAATGATTATACCAGTTCGTTCATTACATAGAGATCCTAAATATTGGATCAATCCAGAAGCGTTTGATCCAGATCGATGGAACGAGCAAAGGAAATCTGAAATTAATAAATATTGCTTTTTACCGTTCGGTGAAGGTCCAAGAATGTGCGTTGGACTTAGGATGGCATTGTTACAGATGAAAGCTGCAATTGCGACGCTATTAATGAAATATAAAATAGAAAGAAATTCAAGAACCTGTTATCCAGTTAAAATCCATAAATTTGGTATATTGTCGACACCGATCGACGGTCTTTGGGTTTATCTGAGACGTCTTTGAAAAAAAAAGAAGATTAAACTTTTTTTTTTCTTTTTTTTTTTTTAATTTTTACTTAATATCGTTGAATGACGTTTAGGATGACTAGACGAAGATAATTATTATCTGCGGAATACAAAATATTATTCTTGCGATTCATTTCTATCCGAATGAAAAATTTATTCTTAATTCATTTCTTGTAACTCTTCTGTTGTATACTCTTTCTACTGTTGATAAATTATAAACAAAAAAAAAAGAAATATATATATATATATATATATATATATATATATATATATATATATATACATACGCACATTTACGATAATAATTTCTGATATAAATAAAATCAATACAAATAATCAATCGTACTGATTACTTGGTAACATCCATAAAATTTTTTCCTTCTTTTTATTTTCGTATAACTTTATCATTAATTTTTATTATTATTATTATTATTATTATTATTATTATTATTATTATTATTATTATTATTATTATTATTATTATTATTATTATTATTTTCTTTTTATATAATGAAGTAAATATAGATAATATGTTGAACTAAAGAGATATAAAAACAGAGATAGAGGAAGAGAGAGAGAGAGGGAGAGAGAGAGAGAGAGAGAAGATAAAGAAGACGTTCTAATACTGCGAATGTATTTCATCGGATTGCTTGAGTGGTTTCTCATGTTCAACATGGTCACGTCCACACAGTCACGTTCAGATATTACGCACACATACACACACACACACACACACACACACACACACATACATACATACACGATCACGTACTTAAAATTGTACATTTTCTATATTTCATAAGATATACATCATGAAATACAGGAGAACAGGTACGTGCAACGCAGGGACACAGCAAACAGTGACATGAGAGTCCTCAAGGTCGATCCTACTCTCTTCTATTTATTTTGTTCATTTTTTTCCTACCCTCTCCAACCACTCCCCTCTCTCTCTCTCTCTCTTTCTCTCTCTTTCTCTTTTATACAGAAGATCGCGGAATGAAACGTAATCCAAATGCGATAGAAATATAATTTCAAATTCAATGGTATATTCGATCGAAATAGAAAATTCATGCTTATGAATAAATATTTAATTGGACAAGAAAAAGTAATCAATGTGATACGATCAATGATCAATAAAAATTAATCTAATGATTTATAAAATTTTCAATGATCCATATGATATATTCCTATTTTCCAATGGGGAGGTTTGACCCGTTGTCAGTTGAGTTCATTGAATTTATTTGATTTTCATTTCTTCCTTGACAATCTTCTCGTTGGACTTTGAAAGAAATTTTATCGTCTGAATAAAATAAAGATATATATGCTTGTATGTATGTATGTATGTATGTATGTAATATGTATACATACGCATGCGCGCGTATGTACGTAAGCATGTGAAAGAGAGAGAGAGAGAGAGAGAGAGAGAGAGAGAGAGAGAAAAAGACAGGGTGAGGGTGGGTGTTGGGGGGGGGGAGGGGTGTTCCAGAGGATGAAGTGGTGGTAAGGGTGAATGAAGGTGAGAAAAGGGAGTTTGGAGTCGTACTGCATCTTTCTCTGATTTCCCATGGGATGTCGATACTTCAAAAAGATAAAGAGAGAAAGAGAAAGAGAGAGAGAGAGAGAGATGAGTAGAAAAAAAGAGAGAGAGAGAGAGAGAGAGAGGGATGCAACGCATGTCTTCGAGAAGCATGATATATTTTATCGGGTTTCGAGAAGCTAGCATAATTCCAACCCCACGTTCTATCGGGGTTGTTATTCGAACCCCCGTGAGCTGAACGAAACAGTTGGGGAGGATCTCGACGAGGGATCAACAGGTACAGGACTATCCAGTCTCGTTCAACAACCTCCATAAATATTCTCTCTCTCTCTCTCTCTCTCTCTCTCTCTCTCTCTCTCTCTCTCTCATTCTCTCTCTCTCTTTCTACGTATATATATTATTATTATTATTATTATTATTATTATTATTATTATTATTATTAGGTAGATTAACTGATTGCAATTTCATTAATCATTCAATAACAATAGAAAAAAAGAACAAAATTATAACAGACGAAACTCAGTGATCAAAGTAAATAATTAAACTCGATAGAAAAAAAAAAAGAAAAAGAAAAAAAAAAAAGAACAAGGAATTATAATTAAGTCAAGATAAAAGCTAGCTAACTTTGGTCGTAATTAGATCGGAAAAAAAATTTACGACCGCTTAACGAATCAATCAGTGATTCGAAACATAATTCGATCGATAAAAGTTAACGAATCAGTGACAATTCAGAAACAACTCGAACGAAATTAATTCGGGAATAAAATTCAATCGAAGTCCCGATCTATTCTGATTCGTATTTGATTCAATTTCATTGCCTAGAAATATTCCAAACAATAGTTAAGAAACAATCGAGTAAAAATTTAGTTACTTAATTTGTTAGATAAATTGTAGTCAAAATAATTTGGTAACAGTTCGGAAACGATCGGTTCGAAATTCATTGACAAAACAATCAAAATACAGTCAACCAAAATTCAGTCACAACACGGCCCAATTCGAATTCAATGACAATTCAATAACACGGACCAATCAGAATTCAATGACAATTCGGTCGAACGGCCCAATCAGAATTCAATGACAATTCAATCACACGGCCCAATCAGAATTCAATCGTGATTCAGTAAAAATTCAAAAACAATCCAATCAGAATTCCATCAGAATTCATTTCAGTAACAATCCAATCATAATTCTGGTCAGAATTTTGTCACACAACTCAGACCCCGTCTGCCCCCATCGAAATCATAAAATCGAGTAAAAAAGAAAAAAAAAATAGAGTACATAAAAAAAAAAAAAAAAACAAAAGAAAAACAAAAAAAAAAGAACAAAAAAAAATCCTCAGTAAATCTCAATATCAATTAAACCTGAGGGGAGTATAAAAAATCAAAATAAAAAAAAAAAAAGAAAAAGAAACCATCATAAACTTTGCATCGATCATAATAATGCACACGATTATCGTCGTATCCTTGCAAATGAATTTATCTTTAATCAACCTCTTTATTGCCATATCTCTCTTTATCTCTCTCTCTCTCTCTCTCTCTCTCTACGTCATCTTTTAGTCCCACCCCACCTAGCAACCTACCCTCTCTCTTTCTCTCTCATAAAGTTTTGTTCGTTAAATGAATCCCTAAATCACTCAGACACGATTTATTATCGTTATTACGCGTCGTCGCTGAACGAAGAGAAAAAGTGGGGTTGAATGTAGAGATAGTGATAGGGGTAGGTGAGGGGTTGAAAATAGAAGAGAGAGAGAAAGAGAGAGAGAGAGAGATAGAGATAGAGATAGAGATAGAGATAGAGAGAGAGAGAGAGAGAAAGAAGAAAAACGAGATTTGCGTCAGTGTTTACCGTGTTTCCCTTTGGGTATCATCCCGTTGGTAGCACTGAATGCCACTATCTGCTTCACCCTCTTCACCCTTTAGCACCCACACCTTCATATACCTTGTTTCCAATTCCCTCTCTCTCTCTCTTTCTCTCTCTCTCTCGCTACCTTCCTATTTATCGTACTCTCACACTCTCTCTTTCATGTCCATTTGCCTCATCCATTGCCTGTTCGATTCTAACCGGAAACTGACGTCATAAATTTTGGACGAGTTACGTATACTATAGGATATATAAATAAAATTTCATAACTTCGAATACCAACTTCCTACCCATTTCCGTTGTTTACGTTGCTATAATATACACAAACACACACACACAGACATACATAGACAGCAGACAGATATAACTGTATATATATATATATATGTGTGTGTGTGTGTGTGTGTGTGTGTGTGTGTGTGTGTGTATACATCTACGATCTATATAAATTGATTTTTGATGGATAGATACATCGATTAATTTCCATATTAATTTGATAATGCATCGAACACATTGAATATTTAATGTTATTATTATATGAATAAACATTTAAATGTATCAATTTGAAATTATATCGATCGATGAATGTGAACGACAATATCGTTTTATTTTAAACATTAACATTGACAAATGTTTTTTGAAAAATTCATCGATTTAACTCAGATATAGTGTTTCATAAAAATTACAGATAATTTTTATCTTATTTTACAATTTATTAGATTCCCTCAAATGACGATAGTAATTATTTGGGATATTGATTTTATCGCTTAATCGATACTTCAGCAAAGATATGAAGTATTATTAATGTTATTTCATTAACGCGGAATACGATTTCATAAGTTTCAGAACGATTAATTAAATCTTAGATAATATTTGATCAACTTTCTTCATAAACCAAATCAAAAGATATACATCAATTTACACAGTGTAGATTGATTTACTAGTACGACGTAGAGGATATAGTTAATTCGAATTTTTTGTGTTTCAATCAAAAAATAAAAGAAAAAAAAAAATCTCCTTGTATTTCATTGCTTTTTAACGATCCAATATCACACTAATTTCTTCTAACAGTTCGTTTATACAATTACTATATACAATACATACAATTTACGTATTAACTCTACGTATATATATATATATATACACACACATGTAAATATTAATAATGAACGTTACTGAAAACCTAATTAAATCAAAATCATAGTTAAATCGTATTCCGTAATGTACACATCCGTGTGGTATATGTTTATTTACATAAATGTAAGAGACGATTAATACAAATGATGAAAGAAAACAAATACATACATTAAATTTAATCAATGATATACTCCGATAATATTCACGTAAAATATCAGAAAATAATTAATCCTATTATGACGAAGAATCCATTTTGAATCCAGATATTGAAGTACAATAAACCAATCGGTAATAGATCGTGACATTAACATCTCTCTATCTATCTCTCTCTCTTTCTCTCTCCCTCTCTCAGTATCACACGTGAAACAAGTTTATACAAATCACAGTATTTGAAAGAGAGAAAGAGATACATTCACACACACACACATATATATATATATATATATATACATACATTTACCCTGAGGTATGTGTTACAAGCGTAAAATGTATTCCGATTGTGCGTTAGAGAATACAGTAACCTACACACATACACACATACAAGCATACACAAGCACAAGTATGTAATAGATTCGAATATTCGAAGCTGGCTGATGTTATGTCAATAAAGATAATAGAAAGGGAGAGAAAGAGAGACCACATTCTGTCTCTCGTTAAAAGTGAAACAATACGTAGGATGAATAAATCAAAGACACTGAAAATAACTATCCTCTGTACTCATCGTAACACAGTTACGATCGATACTTGGCTCAGGCGCAGAAAAGACCGAGAAAAATAACATGCGTGTGGATCAACCGATAACTGATAAAATGAAAATCATTTCGAAAAAGAAAGAGAGAGAGAGAGAGAGAGAAGAAAAAAAAATTTAATAACAAATCACCA
>NC_140834.1:960000-980000 GCF_050613455.1 Vespa mandarinia | reverse complement strand
TTAAAAAAAAAAAAAGAAAAAAAAAGAAAGAAGAAAAATTATTAAAAGATCTTTACCTTTTATCGTAAAATCGATGATCCCTTCGTTGGTTTATAATCTTCTCACAGTAATTTCCAATATGACGAATAAGAAGAAGTAGAAGAAGAAGAAAAAAATATAATCCTGTGTCTCTCTCTTTCTCTCCCTCTCTCTTTCTCCCTCTCTTTTTCTCTCTGTCACTCTCTCAACAACTTGTTTCTACATTTCAATACGTATACATATCTATCTCTTTTTAGTTTACTTTTCACACACGAATATAGCCGACGATTATAAAATCGTAAAAAGAAAAAAGAAAAAAAAGAAAAAGAAGAAAACCAAGAAAAGGAAAGAAAAATGAAACAAAACAAAACACAAATGACGTCTTTTAACTCACTTAAATATACATAAATATCCGTACATTTAAAAAAAAAAAAACCATAAAAGGAAGAGAGAGAAAAAAAAACACGATCGAAGAGAGTGTGATACAAAAAGAGAGATAGAGAGGAGAGAGAGAGAGAGAGAGTGTGTGTGTATGTATTTGTGTGTGTGCATGTGCGTGTGTGTAAGAAGAGAGAGAAAGAGTAAGATACGTTTAAAAAAAAAAAAAAAAAAAAAATAATAATAATAATAATAATAAATGTGTACGATTATAATAATATTCCGATTGGCACCCACCACACACGTAACACGATGATACGAAGAGACGAAACGAAACGAAACGAAACGAAGAGAGCCGACGACGTGGAGCGCGCTTAAGCGCGAGCCAGTACCGAGGTTAGAATAGTCGTCTTGCCGATATTCTCTCGAACGCGACGCGCGTCGCGTCCGTGTCACACGTCTAGTTCACCTTTTATCCGTTAGTAGCGCTGTCAACCGACAACGCCAACTTCCTTCGTTACACTCCCACTTTATCGCTTTACCGTCTCACTCACTCTCTCTCTCTCACTCTCTCTCTCACTCTCTCTCTCTCTCTCTTTCTCTTTCTCACTCTCTCTCTCTCTCACACTTACTCTTTCATTCTCTCACTTACTCTCTCTCTCTCTCTCTCTCTCGCTCTCTCTCTTTCTGTCTCACTCCCACTCTTTAAGCTAACACGTTATTGGTCGAATCGCGTGTACTCCTTACTCCCCACTTATTTCGTTCAGGTACGTCCTCATACATTACAGCACCCTAAGCCACTTATTTTCATGCTTTGCTTTTTGTTCGTTTGTTTTCCTTTTCTTTTTTTCATAAAATTTTTAACGATTTTTTTTTTTTTTTTTCTTCTAAGGAATAATTATAACTACAGCGTAAATCGCGTTTAATTTCATCGGCCACGGTTACGTCGTTACACTTTTTTAATGTCCTATATCGTTTGCCTTTTTCTTTTTTTTTTCTTTTTTTTTTTATAAGTTTTTACAAATGTTTTCGTAAAAAAAAAAAAAAGCAAAAAAAAAAAAACGTGCAAGTACGTCGTATTATGCTTTTTAATATCCGATAACGTTTATTTCATTTTTTATTTTTCTTTATTTTTTTTTTTTTTTTTTTTAAGACCACAAAAATTTTCTAAAAAAAAAAAAGACTTTCCAAAAGAAAAAAGGTTAGTACGTAAGTACTTGCACGTTACTTTCGATTAATTCGTTCAGATAGGATGTTACGATCTTTGAAATCTTACACTGGTTTTATTTTTTTTTTTTCTTTCTTTCTTTCTTTTCTTTTTATCACAACTGCTGTGAAATTTAAGAAATGTTTAATACTAAGATCATTTTTACACGATTCAGGTAAGGCGATATCATTTCCTGTGCCCCGTATCGTTTATATTTCCTGTGTTACATAACGAAATTTAATAAAATTTTGCTACAAATATAGAATGTTTTATTATTATTATTATTATTATTATTTTTATTATTATTATTATTACTATTATTATTATTAATATCGTTAAGACGATAGAAATTTGAGATTGAGGTTAACTGATTTTATTTGATTGATAAAAAAAAAAAATATATATATATATATATATATATATATATATATACATATCGATCGAATTTTTCAATATTTTACGAACGAATTAATTATAATCGATGTGAAAAAATTTTATCCTAAAAATAATCACGAATAAGGAAGTATCATATCGATTTAACCTAACCTAAAAGAAAATCATTAAAACAAATTAATTCTCTTTTTTTTACCATTCCGAGGAATTGGATGAACGAGTGAAATAAATAAGAAAAAAAAAACAAAAAAAAACAAAAAAAAAAAAAGAAAAAGAAATAATCGATTGCCACTTTTTTTTTCTTTCTTTCATTTTTTCTTTTCTCTCTCTTTCTCTCTCTCTCTCTCTCTTTTTCTCTTCTTTCATTATACAGCCGTCAAGGATGCAAGCGATCAGAAAATTGGAAAGCTGGGTGTCTATGGTACTCTTAAAGGGCGGTGCGCGCGCGCGCGTTCTTCCGTATAATCGAAAGCGTTCGCCGATGATTATTATAGACAATAGGTTCAGAAAGCGTAACGAGAACTGTGCGTGAATACTCTCTGTGTGCTAATCTACGTATATGTCATATTCATAGATATATATATATGTGTGTGTGTGTGTGTGTGTTTACGCGTCGTGTATGTACTTTTATATATATGTATATATATATATATATGTGTGTATGTGTATGTGTGCGTGTGCTCTTCAAGAGGGGAGAGAACATATGTTAGAGGTATAAAAGTGAATCGTAGGGTCGTAGAGCGTGTGAGAGTTCCACGACGGAAGCGTCGAGAAGATCGATACTATGAGAGGAGAGGAGGCTCGACCTTTTATTAAAATCGATGTATTTCCTATCTTCATTCGATTATACTCGAATGATATAAAAAATTAAGTTTCTCTTGAGAAAAGAAAAAAAAAAAAGAAAAAGAAAAAGAAAAGAAAGAGAAAAGGAAAGATTTGCCATTGAAAAAAGGAAAAAATAATGGTTACTTGCATACAAAAATTGGGCTACTATAAAAAGAATGGCTTTTATTAAAGAAAAAAAAAGAGAAAAAAATGGCGATCAAAATGGCGATCAAAATGGCAATCAAAATGGCGATCAAAATGGCAATCAAAATGGCGATCAAAATGGTCGATTTCGATCGGGCAAACCTTACTTCGTGACGTGTATAGTTATTTAATTAAGTCTAAAAAAAGAAAAAACAAAAAAAAAAAATAAGGAAAAAAAAAGAAAAGAAAAGTTCCTTTCATTCATTAAAAGTTTTCTAAGAAGAGTTTACATGGATACTCTCGTTAAATTTCCGTTAATTCGTTCAGGTACGGCGATACGATCTCTGAGACCCTGCACTGTTCTTTCTTTTTTTTTCTTTTTTCTTTTTCGTTAAAAACGTTACAACCGCCAGGAATAAAATACAAAAAAAAAAAAAAAAAAAAAAAAGAAAGCAAGATTGCGAAGCATAGAATACGAGTGGTCACGAGAAAATAAATAAATAAATAAATATAAGCAAGAGAGAAAGACAGAAGTACAGCGCCGTGGAAAAGTGCTGGCTAATTACAAAAAACTGGGAGATCATTAAAAAGGAAAGGGTTCTTATAAAATGTATCCTGGTATAATTTTCTCTAACGTACCAAACCGGCGAACCACCAGAACTAGGTACGACCACTCTTTCCTCGACCCCAACTCACCCCCTCTCCGCCAACCCTCTTCCCTATCTCAGTCAAACTACCTCCCAACCCCTTGTCCAACCTCGAAAACTTTTTTGTCCTCGATTTTACGCTTTCGTCCGCTTCTCTTCACGTTTAATTCCATTTTAACCGATTGTCCCACCGTAAGAATTACGTAGATACGATGTTCTACGTATATATGTAGTTTTTTTTTACGACGCAACCATTTTTCCTTTTTATTTGTCCTTGTCCTTTTATTTTACCTCTCCTTTTCCTAAAATATATAACGAAAAAGATTCGACGTAATTTACGTAATTTATATACGCGAGGATAGAAGATGGTTGGGAGGGTGGGGGATGGTAGTGGCGGAGGAAGGGCAGGGACAGAGTGGAGGGAGAAATGATAATATACGTTTCTGGACATATTGAGAAAAATATTTTTCTTTTTTTTTTCGGCTTATTTCTCGGCGTTTCTACATTTTTTAAATGAGATTTTTGAACTGGAATAATGGCAAAAACTTTAGAATTTGGAAATATTTGCCAAAAATTAAATTCAATAGATTAAAATCAAATTATTCGTTCTTTTTTTTTTTGTCTCAAATTGAATTAAATTAAGTTAAATAAAAAGAAAAAAAAAAAAAAAAAGAAAGAAAACAAAGAAAGAAGAAGAAACAAAACTGAAGAAAATAATAATAAAACCTAGCGTTGGGTCAATTGAACCTTTCGACGTTATTCCTCTTTTTGTATCCTATGCTCGTCAGTTATTGTTCAGTAGAAGAAATAATTCAAATGAGCTCGATATCACGTAAGGGGAGAATTTTTCAATGCGGGATAAAGAGTAAAAGGGGGTGTGGGAGGAGGGGGTCGGTGGTAGCAAAAAAAAAAAAAAAAAGAAAGAAAAAAAAAGAAAAAAGGAACAAGAAGAAAAACAAAAAATAAAATAGAATAAAAATAAAAGAGGGGAAGGGGAAGGGATAAAAAAAAAAGTGGAAGGCAAACAAAAGGGAGAAAGTTTTTTAGGGAAGTACAATTTCCATGAGAGTAATTTTGCGTACTGGACGAGACTAGACACAGTGAGAAAGAGAAGAGAAGGGCAGGGGGATGGTAGAGGGATGGAAAGAGGGTGAAAGGGAAAATGGGAGAGGAAGAGGGAGAGATGAGTCCGGTCAACGAGAGCACATGAGCTTATTTATTAAACGCTCACCAGCATGCGCCTCTTTAAATCATGTGCATTCCCTCGAGCCACCCACGCCTCTCTAATATTTATTAATCTCGTTCGTACGCTGACTGTTCTTGAACAGAAAAGTACGATCATCCCCCTCCCCACTACAGCTTCTTTTTATCCCCACTCCTCTATTTCCATTTTTACACTTATTATTATTATTTTTTTTATTTTTATTATTATTTTTCTTTTCTTTTTCCTTTTTTGATATTGAGATTAACTGGAAATTAAATTAAAAAAAAAAAAAAAAAAGAAAAAAAAAAAAAATAATAATAATAATTGTAAAAATTTATTAAAAATAATTGTAGATATGAGGAAACGTTCGTTTTTAATTAGTATTAAAAGTATATAATATATACTTTATATTATATATAAAGAAAAAATAATAATAATCTATTGAATATTATTATTCTTTTTAATATTGAAATTAATTAGAAAAAAGAATTATTAAACAAGAACGTGTTAGAAATAAAATTGACATTATTGATTTAATATTTTATCAAATTATATTTAACAATAATTAAAAGAAAATATAATAAAACGTATAAATAGTTTTCTTCCTTTTTTTCTTTTATTTTATTCAATATTTAATTAATAATAATAAATAAATTTTTAATTATAATATCGTTCATAAAAAGAATTGAGAAAAAAATATTTTTATTTCGTTCAACGTTAAGGGTAGTTTTTGAAATCACTGAAACTTCTCTCTCTCTTTTTCTTTTTTTTCCCTCTTGTTTAGTAAAAGAGAGAGAGAGAGAGAGAGAGAAAGAGAAAGAGACAGACGGACGGATGTACTTTAGGGATGCGCGCACGTGAGACACGACGGGGTGAGAGTATTAAGGGTGGGTGATAGTAATTTCACACATGACGTAACAACGTACTACCCTTCGTGCCACCAGTTTTCTACCGGAAGCAAGTCAACCCTTCGTCCTAAACTCAAGTCTACGGCCAATGTAACCCCCTCCAAGAAATTTTATTTTCTCTTATTTATATACATGTTCATATATTCAAGTTTATATGTTCATATTAATCTGTTCGTATTCATTTCATTCACGTTCATGTCAATGTCTTTCTTTCATGTTTTAATATTCATTAGGAACATGTTCATGTATTCATGCACATTAAGAACATGTTCACGAAGATCATATTCATTCAAAAACATGTTCGTGTGTTCACGTTCACGAAAATCATATTCATGAAAAACATGTATGAATGTTCATGTTCATAATGAACATGTCCAAGCGTTCATGTTCATGAAGAACATGTTCGTGTGTTCATCTTCATAAAGAACATGTTCGAATGTTCACGTTAATGAAAAAACATGTTCCTATGTTCATATTCACGAAGAATATGTTCGTATTTATGAAGAACATGTTCGTATTTATGAAGAACATGTTCATATTTATGAAGAACATGTTCGTATTTATGAAGAACATGTTCATATATCTATATATTCATATTTTATCAATCTCCACAATCTCATACGGCAGAGTTAGATCGTTTACATCGGCGTTACATATCATTGACATATTGCATAGGGTGTTACATGTTACATGAACATAAAACATTAAGGATACCTCTTATAAAATATTTATTATCACTATTCTCATTTCTTTATCCATCTCTTTTCCTCTTTCCCTCTTTTACTCACTCTTACTCTTCTTTTTCCTGCATACCAGTTAGTTGGTCAATGCTTTCGAAGCCTCTAGGCACTGTTAAAAGATTCAAATAGGTTTCCGCCGACATCCCAACGAATTTCTTCTCTATCTATCTCTTTCTCAAACCCCTAACCCCCTATTCTCATCCCCTTTAACACAACTCCCCCCTAACCCCACCATCACCATTACCACTCGTCCCCCGAAGATATTTAATATTCCTCCTCTTCTCCTCACACTCAACTATCTCATCCCTCATCATCATCATCATCATCATCATCATCATCATCATCTTCCTCCTCCTCCTCTACCCCCTTCCCTTCTTTCATATCTCTTGGTAAAACTTCTGAACGGCCTTGAAAAACGAAAAAAAAAGATTTAGATGAGGGACGGGATGGAGGGGCGGGGGAAGACGGGGGTGGGGATAGGAAGGGATGTAGACAGGAACACGAAGTGTAGATTTCCTAGAAATGTTAGCTAATTAAATATTAAAATTTCATTCGCTTTTGGATGGAAAATGATATCAAATGTTCTACTTCTCCAAATCCCGCCCTCCCCCTCTATCTACATGACCTCATCTCATCTGAATCCATCTCACCCAATCCTCCCACAATCCATCCCTTTCTCATCCCTTTATTATCCATCTATGGTTACTCTACTTTTTTTTCATCGTCCCTCATCGGTGTCTGGGAGTGGGATGGTGGGTGGTACGAGGGGATGAAATATCCATCCGATAAGATGCTTCCTTTCCTTGATCTAACTGAATGACGATTTTGATTTAAAAAAAAAAAAAAAAAAAAGAATTAAAATAAATGAAAATGAAAAAAAAGGAATCATTATTTTTCTTTATATTTGAAACGTTATTTGTTTCGTCGATTGATTATTGATTTATTACGAAATTTAACAAATTCCAAAAATACATGTGATCACGTAAATTAGATAAATCAAAAAAAGAAAAAAAAAAAAAGAAAAAAAAAGAAAAACAGAAAAAGTAAAATTTATCGAAAAATCTTTTTTCTATTTTGTACACCGTTGTAAAAATTATAATTACAATTCTACAAATAAAATCGTAATATGTTAAATTTTAATAAATTCATTAAATCTGAACGATCGAAGTGAATTAATTGAAAAAAAAAAAAATTTTTCTCTCAATAAAAATATTCTATTTGATAGAATTAATTAATCAATTAATAAAAATTTACTTATAATCTGAAATAATGAAGAACGTATGATTAATACCATTATTATCTATTACCTACAAGATTGATTTCATTTGTATAAATCTTTGAATCTATGGATTTATGGATCATTATCAATAAATGTATGAGGAAAAAAATTGTACGTCACTTGATTGAGAAATTATTACGCATTATCTTACGTCAAAGAATACCAATCATATAGCACATAAACACATACATATTTTCTCACATATATAATATACACACACACGTATATATATATATATATATATATATATATATGACATAGAGATAGGGTGATAAAAGTCTAACGAGAGGCTTTTTTTTCTCCCCGAAAATCTCGGGCAGCCCCAAACGTTCGTAAAGTCTCTCTTATTTTCGATCTAGCCAAAGGGACGCGCGACGGCTATCGAATAATCCGAATAATGCGATTCTACAAGGGATGAATTGGGAAATCGGTGGTAGTATTGGGTCGAAGCCAATCTAATGTGCCTCGACGGCTGACAATGGCGGCGTGGCAATGATTTCCGATGAGCAGATCGACGAGAGAACGAAGAGGGTGGAGGGTGGATTTCGGGTGTTAGCTGAGAGACGAGAATAGGTAGACATAGGGGGGCGGGGTGGTTAGCGAGGGTTGAACGTGCGCAGTAAGAGAAAGAGAGATTGAAAGATGAATAGGTAAAGAGAGATATACACATATATATATATATATATATATATATACAGGGTGGACTAAAGTTTTTAGATGGGGAGAATAATCAAAAGTTCCTAGATGATATTAAAAATTAATTACTACCTTTCGAAACATTAAAAAAAACAAGAAAAAAAAAGAGATACGTAATATCAATTAATTAATTGATTAATACTTCGCGACCGAACATATTCTGTGTTATTAATATGATCGTACATAGAAAAAAAGAAAAAGAAATAAATAAAAAGAAATTAAAACGAACGATCTCGAAGAAGGAGGGATGGGGGTGTGGGGGAGGGGATGAAATAATTATATCTTTTTCTAATCACCAGGGAATTATCTTGCGTGTACCGTATACCATCACCCTTTCAATCTCAATTCGATTAACATCTTCCACTCATATCTAGAAAATTTTTCATCAACTTATACATGTGTACATGTGTGAGTGAGAATCTATATATATATATTAGGTTGGAAACAATGAAACGGGCATTTTTGTTTAGTTATTTATTTTCATTCAACGCCCATTTCATAGTTTCCAACCTAATACTTATATATTAGGTTGGAAACAATGAAACGGGCATTTTTGTTTAGTTATTTATTTTCATTCAACGCCCGTTTCATAATTTCCAACCTAATATATTCGATATTTGCAGCTGGGCCATTTAAAGATTGCAGCCAATTTTCCTCTCTTTCTATCTGATAATTTAGCGAACGGCCATTCAACCCTCGTTTCGCTATCTCCAAACCACCCACCACCCAACCACCCCATCCCTCCGTTCTTCCTAAACTCGTATCTACCACTTCTTCTCTTTTCGACGCTTAGGGAATCGACCGTTGTAAAGTAAAAAAAAAAAAAAAAGAAAAAAAAGAAAAGAAAAAAAATAATAATAAAAAAGAGAGAGAAAAATAAGAAAAGAAAGAGAGAGAAAGAGAGAGAGAGAGAGACAGAATGATTGGATGAGGGTGGTCAGGTGATTTGGTCTTTTTGAAGATCGTGCAATTTTTTTTACTGTTACTCGATAATGTTCGGAAATCAAGAAAAGGTGAGAAATGTTCTGGTGTTTAATATTTTTTTCCTATTAATTTTCATTTTTCTATCACTTCACCCTTTCTATCATCCCTCTTCCTAACTCTCAGATCGATTAATTTTAATGATACTGAGAATTGTCTCAGGGAGCTTTTTTTCTTTCCTTTTCTTTTCTTTTTCTTTTTCCTTTTCTTTAATCGTAAAATTATTTTATTGTCGAATAGATTGAAAAAAAAAAAAAATAAAAAAATAAAAAAACAACAAAAATTTTAAAAAGAAAAAATAACCCCCTACGTGTGTAATCGTGTGAGAGGTTTATCGAGGGAAATAAAAATAAAAAGAAAAAAAAAAGAAAAAAAAAAAAAGAAATAAGGGAAATTCTTCTTTTCTTTTCGTTTTTCTTTTTTTTTTTTTTTTTCTTTTTTTTTCATCCTCTTCTTCTTCTTTCTTCTTCCTTAGCAATTCTTTTCTGGCCCTTTTGGTACACCTTTATCTTTGTTTGGCCGACACCTCAGTCCTCTGCCTGTTTGCTTCCCCAACGTTGCTCCCATTTTACCCCCTGTGTTACTATCTCTTCACCCTTATAACAGAATACGACCCTCTTTTTCCTCGGAATTTACTTTTCTCCAGTAACGAAGTTGACGTACAAAAAAAAAAAAAAAAAAAAGAACGAAAAAAAGAAAAAAAGGAAAAAGAAGAAGAAAGAAAAAAAAACCAAAAAAAAAAAAAAATAAAAAATTTAACGGAGGAATAGATAAAAGAGAGAGAGAGAAAGAGAGAATGAGAATAAAAAATTGTAATAATTTATATTAAGTATAATATTTTTTTTTAATTAAATAATTTAAATTAACTATAACAATAATAATAATAATTATTATTATTTTAATTAATAATAATAATAATCCTTTTCTTTATTTTTTTTTTCTCGATGAAATAATTCGAAATTAAAATTAATAATAATAATAATAATATTAATGTAAATTAAAAATAATAATCCTTCTCTTTACTTTTTATTCTCGATAATAAAAAATGAAAAATTAATAATAAAAATACTAATAATAATAATAATATTTTGTTCCTCTTTTTAAATTAAATAATCTCACATATATATATATATATATATATATATATAAAATCAATTTTAATGATAAAACAAATTTAAAAAGACAATCAGTTTCTCTTTAACTCGCTCATTTTTACAATCCTTAATATTATAATTATTAATTTTTATTGGTTATCGTGTCCCGATAAAATTTAAATGACGAGAAAGAAAGAAAAGAAGGAAAAAAAAACAAAAAAAAGAAAAAAGAAGAGGAAGAGAAAAAAAAGGGCCAAATAAAATAAGACGAAAGAAAAAAGGAAGAAAAACAAAAAAAAAGAAAAAAAAAGAAAAAAAACGAATACGAACGTCCAATTTCTTTCGAATTACTCCCAAGACGACCATAGCTATATCTTTTTTTTTTCTTTTCTTCTCCTTTTTTTTTTGTTTTTTTTTTTTTTGGTTTTTTTTTTTTGTTTTTTTTTTCTTAAGTTTCATCATAAAAATTTCAAATCCATGCAGCAGAAGGAAAAGGGACAGGTAACGAGAAAATGTTTTCGAAGAATTCGTCGGAAACATTCTTACAAGTCCCCAAAGTATAGTAACTTCAACCCCCTCGTCCTTCCACCCCTCCCCCTCGGCCCCCAAGCGCACACCATAGAACTCTCCCTATCCAACCCCTATTACCTCCACTACGATCACCACCATCACACGCTGTATGCTACGCCGTAGTAACCTTATGACCGACCCATGTAAAATGAACGTGCATCCTCCCCCCACCCTTTTTTTCTTTTTCGAAGCAACCCTTAACCCTACTGCATAATGTATTAACTCGTTGCAGTTTATTCAAATCTTTAATATCTTCGTCCCTCCTTTCTTTTTCTTCTTTTTCTTTTTTTTTTTACTTTTCATTTACCTTAAAAAAAAAAAAAAAAAAACAAAAAAAAAAGAAACAAAAAATAGGAGAGAAAAAATCATTTAATTATTCTAATATTTTTCTTCAATTAAATATAATTAATGTGTGTATTTGTATTTGATATTTTTGTGTCCGTATGGGTGTGTGTGTGTGTGTGTGTGTGTGTGTGTTGATTTCATTAAATGGTTAGAAAACATGTCGTAGATGTGGAAAATGTGGTTGTTACTAGAGTTCAACCCTTATCCTTTCAGCTTCTCAACCACCACCCCCTACCGTCCGCTCTTTCTCTTCCATCCCTTCCCCCAATCCCTTTTCTCCGTTTTAACGTACTTACATGTCCCGAACGACGTTACAAACGACCAGAACGGTATTACAAGCCACAAATTACGCTTAGTTCCTGACTAGTAATGTTCTAAGTGTATGTGTGTGTGTGTGTGTGTATGAGAGAGAGAAATTGCTTTTAGCATTCATCAAAGGGAGAGAAAGAGAAAGAAAAAAAAAAGAGAGAGAGAGAGAAAGATATTTGAGTGAATTAATTTATAATAATTATATAAATAAATAAATTAATTAATTAATTAATTAATTAATTGAAATAATAAAAATGTTGAGAATAATTTGAATGAATTTTTAATAATATTTTTACACTTCTTTCATTTTTATTTTCTTTTTTAAATTACTATGATATTATTAATTAATAAAAATATATATTATATATATATATATATATATATATATATATGTGCATTAACGTTATTATAATATTATGTTTATAATGATGTTATTAATTTATATAATATATTGTTAATATTAGTGTAAATATATTTCATTATTGATTTATTATTTAATATTGAGATTTTTGGTTGATTTTTTTTCCTATAATTTTTTTTTCTTTTTTTTTTATTTATACACAAGCACACATACACACACACAAACAATTAATTTCAATTGAAAGGGATATTGTAATTATATTACGATTATTATTGTAATAAGAATAAAAAGATAATTATAATATACATTTATTAACTAATATTAAAGAAAAAAAAAAAATTAATAAATAAATAAATAAAAAAAAAGTGACATTAAAATTAATTTTAATTCTATCTTTATTCACACATACACATACACAAAAATGAATTTAATCAGAATTTAATATACCAAAGTTTTTTTTTTTTTTTTTTTTTTTTTGAAAATTTTGTTTCACTTTTGTTTCATCATTTCTATTTACTTTCTTCAATTAATTTAATATGAAATTAATGTCGATCAGAATTAATATAAAAAAAAAAAAATATACATATATCTACATTAACAATAAAATTAATATTTAAAATATATTATATATAAATTATTAGAGTGAGGGGTCGGGGGTGGGGGGGGAGGCCATTATAACAATAAATTTCACGCTTAATACAATTCTCGGATTAATGTCTACTAAATGTATCTACTAATTAATCATAATTAAATAAAAATTGTTCTCTTGCGAATTAATAATTAACATCCCCTCTGTCTTCCCATTTTCTTCAACTTAATGTAATATTTTACATGATCAATAATACCATAAACATCAACCATACAATTACACGATGTGTAAAAAAATATTTTTCCTTTATTTTTCACACAATTTTACAATGCAAACAACGTTGGCCGATCGATGATTACGATTCTTTTCTTTTTTTTTTTTTTTTGTTACGACAAATGAAATCGATCGTTCATTATACGCGAATTTTTATTATAATTATTATTATTATTATTATTATTATTATTATTATTATTGATTATTAATATTAATATTATTATTATTATTATTTTTATTATCATAAGAATAAATGTTCAAAGCAAGATTAAATAAGTACAGAGCGTTGTAAAAAGAAATCGTTAGTGTGGTCGTTGTAGTATATATGTGTGTAAATATATATACATATATACATATATATATATATATATATATACACACACATACATACAAATCCTAATATCCATTGTACTGATTCACATTGAGTATTGTTAATTAATTATTAGTCTTTAAATGTATATATTTTATATTTATAATGAATAACACAAAAAAGGCACATGTACATATATGTACATATATATATATATATATATATATATATATATATATATATATATATAAGCAGTATTTGATCAATATTTTTATATTATATTATTATTGAATCAGCAGTATTTGAAAAATATATAATCTCTTGAAACACTTTCTTGCCTTTTTTTTTGTATGTTTTTTTTTTCTATTTTGTATTCTTTTTTTCTTTTTTCACTTTTGGTTTTGGCTATAACATGTAGGAAAGGCGTTCTCTTTTGAATAAAGAACATTATATCGGCTATGATTATTAGATACATATTGTACGATATGCATTTTTAATTTTAATGAATCAATGAGAATGTTAATAAATAAATAAAGAGCGAGAGAGAGAGAGAGAGAGAGAGAGAGAGAGAGAGAGAGAGAGAGAGAGAGAGAGAGAGAGAGAGAAAGAGAGAGAGAGAGAGAGATAGAGTACAAAGAATGATAACGAAGATGAAAGATAAATTTTCTATTTTATGATTGATTCATATGATTCATATTAACGAAGAACTTAATTTTTATATATATATATATATGTATGTATGCTATTCGGTGGTTTTTTTTTTTTTTTTTTTTTTTTTTTTTTTTTTTTTTTTTTTAATCATGATTATTGTCATGCTTTGTTACAGGGAAGGAAGGAAAAAAAAAGAGAGAGAAGAAAAAAAAAGGAGGGGACATAAAATAAAATAAAATAAAAGAAACGCAGTTGTGTTCAGCAATAACGTCGATTAGCCCAACATTGCGAACAATAATATTCATTTTCTGGTGAGCCAAAAAATTGGCAATGTTCACTGCGACATTCCTTTACGCAAGCCTAAAAAGAACAAACAAACAAACAAAAATAAAAAAAAAAAATAAAAAAAAAAAAAAAAAAAAAGAACAAGAAAAATCGAATATAAATACATATTTTATATTAGTATTCCATTTTCTTTTTAATTTGTAAATTTTTTTTTTTTTTTTTTTTTTTTTTTTTTTTTTTTTTTTTTTTTTTTCTCATATAAATATATATATATATATCAAAATAAAATGTCAACTATATATATATATATGTATGTATGTACGCTCTATTTTGCAAAGACATACCCGCAAATTACTATTCCATGACTGTCGATCACCCTTTTCAGGCGACGTATGATCATTATAGAATGTTGATCTATGAGAAAGATAATTGATATATACTTTTCAAGAACAATGATAACAACAGCAATATAACTATTACTACTATTACTATTACTACTATTAATAATAATAATAATAATCTAATAACGATTGATTTTAATATACATTATTATTTAATGTACCTTGAAAGATAAAGCGTACGATCTTTATTTGGATGCGTTGGTAATAATTTGCTGACACTTGCATGACTACCATGATCACTCGCAGCATAGAATTTTGATTTCCCTGCACCATAATTCATTTCACAACCAGTTTCGTCCAATTGATGATCTTGAACATACCTAGAACCAATGAGAAAAATATTATTGATTAAGATTTATAAAGGAAATTAGAATTAATTAATTAATTAATTAATTAATTAATAATTAACCTGTCATGGGCACATTCGAGATAATTTTGTAACATCTGATCGACATATTGATGACGTCTACTTTTCATTTTGATGCATAACAATCCTTCGGTAGAATTACAACCGCTTGAAGACGATGGCGGACTTTTTGGCCTTTTTGCGAACCAAAATTTTTTACTCATTGATTTACCAATCGATCCAAATTGTTTAGCAACCCCTAATAATTGTTTCGCTGTCTTCGACAAGGAACCATCTGTATCGGACAACCTATCTATATCCTCCGACGTGAAATTAACATATTCACAGTCTAAATAATCTCTTATCAATATCTCCATCTATATTTGTGTGATAGATTTTAAAAAAAAGAAAAAAAACACAATGATTTGTAAACCTATTTAAAAAAATCACATCAACGATATATAAATGTTATAATTAAATTGATATTGTTAATTATTACCGTGCTTTGTTCGCAGGTCAATAAATCACGTGATCCATCGATCCAATCCCAATCAGGACCAGGATCTACAGCGAATAAAACTGGTAATATTTGACCAGTGTCAGGATCAACCAATGGTATACTAACACCTTCATTATTATCATCGCCAATGTCATTATGTCCATGTACGGTAACCAACGGTGAAAAATGTGCAGAATGATAAGCCAATAATAAAGGAGTTCTATGACAATTAGCAGATGATATTTCTAATGGTAAATATACACCACCAAATGGTATTGGAGCCAATGCCACTCCTTCTGCATCTTTTAACATTGTTTCCGCAATTACTATTATAGGTCTTCTTAAAACATGTGCCAATGCCAATACGTGTACCTGAATCAGATGATTTACAAGGTTAAAAAAAAAAAATAAATAAAAGAAAGAAAAAAGAGAGAGATAGAGAGAGAGAGAGAGAGAGAGAGAGAGAGAGAGAGAGAGATAAGAAATTATATTACAAAATATATAAATGTTATTATATTTTTTTACTTCTTCAAGACTTTGATAAGAAGTGGCCGTTTGATTCCTAATTATTGGTGATGCCATATCTACTATTGTTTGCCATTCTGATAACCATTCGGCTTCCGTATAAGACAAACCTGAGACAGCATTTAAACCCATCTGACGCCATTTCCATCTTCTATTATAAATTATAAAGTATAATATTTTAATTAATATTTTTCTTACCACATATACATACCATACATACATGTGTATATATATATATATATATATATATATATATATATATATATATATATTAGGTTGGAAACTATGAAACGGGCGTTGAATGAAAAAAAATAACTAAACAAAAACGCTCGTTTCATAGTTTCCAACCCAATACTTATATATTAAGTTGGAAACTATGAAACGGGCGTTGAATGAAAATAAATAACTAAACAAAAATGCCCGTTTCATAGTTTCCAATCTAATATATATATATATATAAATTTTTACATACCTAAAAAGAGCATGCCGATATTCTCCCTTGTTCAATGTATTATGCAAAGTTTCTCTCAATGTAAGTAATCGATCATGGAAACCCCACATACCAAGTGAAGCTGCATGAAGTAAACAATTGCCATCACCTGATGTTGCTAATGGCCATAGAACTCTGTTACTACCATTTTTACTGGCGCACCACCAATTCAATCTACCTGCCGCTTCTAACGAGGACATACATCCACCTTCTATTAAATCCTTTTCCAAAAATTGACGAAACGAATCTATAAAAAAAAAAAAAAAGAAAAAAAAATAAATAAAAAATAAAAAGGGAATAAATTGATTGCAATGATATAATTATGATTAATATTAACGTTAATATTAATACCTGGATATACCGATAAGTCTGGTAAAGAAAATGTAAATTCTGGCATATCCAATGATCCCAATGTCGCAAATTGGGAACGTGCATATGAAACTATAGCGGCATTTTCTGTAGCTCTAGAAATTCCTCTTGCCAATTTTTTGCTACCACCATTAACATTTTCCAATCCATTATTTGATGTTGTCTCTTTCTCCAAACCATCATACATGGATAAACCACCGCTCATAACACTTATTGTCTGAAATTTGAAAGAAGCCAAAGAAAAAAAATGCAAAAAAAATGCAAAAAAAAAAAAAAAATTATACCCTCATTAACGTCAAACTTATTACATAATCGATTTACTATGGTCGAATTAATATTATAATCTTTTATAAGTTATACGATTATTTCAATTATTATCGTTTAAAATATAACAATGATAAAATAAATTCACATGTAAAGCAAACTTTTTTTCTTTTTCCTTTTCTTTTTTCTTTTTCAAAATGACATGACAATAAATATACTTCTAGTTCAGATGATTACAAATGTATCCACACACACACACAAACACATATATATATATATATATATACATATGTAAATATATGTGTATATATAAATTTATAAAAATAGGACAAGGTTTTGGTTGTCGGAATGCATTAATAAAAATCCAGTCATAAATGTGGTTACCATCACGTTCATCCACAAAATATATATATACGTGTATTACGTTGGCGTAACTTATTATTAAAACTAGTTATGAAAAAGGAAAACAAATGCATTAGTAGATGACACATTCATATATATATATATATATATATATATATATATATATATACATACATACATATATATATAAATATTTTTTGTAAGTAGTTTTAACGTCGTATATATAAATATATATGTCCAAGTTCGTAATATATATATATATATATATATATACGTAACAACGCATTTGAGTTTTCAAATTAAACCTTACACTGTCTGCTATTTGTCTTTCTCTTTCTCTCTTTCTATCTTTCTATCTCTCTATCTCTCTCTTACACACACACACACTTTCACGTATATTGAATTAGTGCAGCGAACCGTGATGGTTTCGACTTATTACGTAGCTTACGAACGGGCGTCCCTTAACCAAACTTTTTTCGACAATTTATTCATATTATTTTACTATGCTAATAATATTAATCGCGAGGAAAAGAAAAATATTAATCGCGTATTTTTGAATAATGAACGTGGAGGAAAAAGGAGAATGAGAGAGAAAGAGGAAAAAATAAAAATCAAGAAAAAAAAAGAAAGAAAAGGTTAAGGAAAAAACAAAAGGAGTGGAAAAGAAAAAAGATGGACGAATGGATGGACAGATGGATGGATAAACGAAGAAAATCGAGATGTTTAAAATCGTACGTAAATATACCACTTCGATAGTTAAGCTTCGCGGCTACGTAGCCTACTGCACGAAATTCTGTGAAAATAGTTCTAATGTATACTGGCCGGTAATGATGGTGGGGATTGGCCAGGGACATGGTGGGGAGTTAGAAAAGAAAGGAAAGAGAGGTGAATATATAGGAAGAAGGACCAACGGAAACAAGATATCGTCTGTTGGTCGCGTGCGGTAATTTTTAACTGGTCACGTGGTATATTTATCACGATAATGATACAATACATAAAATTTTATTTATCTCGATATACTAACGCACACACACACACACATATACACACACGTATATATATAAACTTTTATTTTACGAACGTATAAGTGTCGACGGAATTATTAATATAACCTATACAAAATAAAAAAAGAAGAAATACAAAAGGGAATAAATAACAATAACCTTTAAATATATTTATATACGTACATATATATATATATATGTATGTTGTATATAAATGTAAAATGATCGTAAAAATGATTTCACTATAGATAAGCGTCCTCCGTGAGAAGATATGGAAATGAGATGAGAACGCTCGAATAAGACACTTTAGCGTCCATCTTGATAATGAAGATGGCGTCCACTCGGCACGCACCCTATAGCTATCTTGATAACAAAGATGTCACTCGATATAACTGTTCGACGGCCATCTTGATAATGTATAGATGGCGCTGTATATGTTCGATGATCATCTCAATAATAAAGATGGCGCTCGATACATCGATAGGCAACCATCTCGATAAGAAACAAACATGGCGCTTCGATACATTCGTCGTCCATCTTGTATCGGGTTTCCCTTCTTATCTATATTTCCTTTCGTTCTAACTTGTGACAGGACACACGTATAAGAATATATAGAGAAATAATTTTCTCTGTGTTTTATATACGTGAATATCCATGTAAAGTCACCCTTTTGTTCACTCGTAGTGTGGTACTTTGTCCGTTCGGTTTCTCTTGGGTTAAAAAAGGAGAGAAGAAAAGTGTTACTTACACTTAAGGATTTAACAGAAATAAGAAGGAGGGGAAGAAAAAGGAAGAAAAAGAAAAAGAAACAAAGAAATTGGGTTAAGTGAAGTAATTCTCCCGCAAAATAGCAACAGGTATAAAGCATGCTGATGAGGATGAAAGAATATTCGTTATATTTAATTATATTGGTATGTATAAATCTATTCGATAAATTTGGCCACGTAACCGGCTCCCAGGTTTTACATATTCGTGGTATACCAGTTTCAAAAAGTACACTTTATAATCCCGAGCGTGATTTCGAATGTCTCGATGGTAGCCTTTTAATACCGTTCAATTATGTCAATGATGATTATTGCGATTGCGGTGATGGTAGCGATGAACCCGGTACGTCTGCCTGTAGAAATGGTTCATTTTATTGTAAAAATTTTGGACACAAATCTATTTACGTACCATCTACGTGGGTGAACGATGGTATTTGTGATTGTTGCGATGGTACAGATGAATATTCCTCTAATAAACAATGCGTTAATAATTGTCATGATCTTGGTAGAGAGGCTAGATTGGAGGCACAAAAAGCTGAAGAATTAAAAAAGGAGGGTAATAAAATACGAATGGAAATGATTGGTAAAGGTAAACAGATTAAAAGTGATACACAGGTACATTTAATGAAATTATGGGTAGATTATGAGGAAGCTACTAGGAATAAAAAGGAAAAGGAGATATTAAAAAGTCAAGCCGAAGAGAGAGAAACATTAGCTTTGGAAAAATATAAACCGGTTGAGCCAGAACAAATTCACACCGAAGAAACT